>NC_086446.1:259242020-259842020 GCF_028390025.1 Pseudophryne corroboree
CCAGCTCATTCAGAGGCAGGCTACTCTGTATCACCGGCTTCACTAAGAGGCATACCACTGAAAACCTCTACCACTGAAAACCTCTTAGAAAAATTAAGGGATGTCATAGCAAAATGGCTTACCCCGATTGGACTATCCTCAGGATCAACTGAGATTTCTGATAATGTCAGTAATATTGTGAGAGCATTATAGCTATGTAGGTGAAGTCAAACACATCCTATGTTTTGCTCAGACAACTTGGCAGCACAGAGGTTTTTTTTAAATGACAGGTGCTGCAGGAGATGTTGTCTGTGGACTGAAAAATGTTGGAACATTTTCATCATACAGCAGCTGCATGCAGAAGATTGCAGCACCGGCAAGGGCAGTTCAATTTGCCCTGCTACCCACTAAAGAGGTAGTAACAAGGTGGAATCCCTCCTATTATATGCTTCAGTAGATGGAGGTAAAGTAAAAAAAAACATTCAGAGCCACAAAACGGTCAATGACATTGGGAAAGGAGGGGGAAAGGAGAATACTTTCTGTGTTGTGGCAGGGAAGGATTTTATTCTGCACAGTGCTTGCCTGGATGGAATCACATACAATATTGTTGATGTTATTACAGGGATCAACATGTATTTAATAGAGTCTTGTGTTCAAAAGCAGTAATCTAGTTTGGTGTGCTCCCAAGAGTCAAACGGAAAATGTCAAACTTGCGAATAGAAGGGGGACTCTGGTGTTGGGGCACACCCGAAAGTGCAGGTGAAATTAGTTTTCCCTAGGATCCTGTTCACCAGATCAGCATTTTTTTGCGCATTGGCTACATTGATTCACCTGGAGATCTGGGTATAAACGGTACCAACTAACTCCTTTTGCTGTTTAGCTTCACCAACAGATATCAATGAATAGCATAAAATGTGGTACTGTGAACAATTCCTTTTAAATGTATCAATTAGTCACTTCACAATAATGAGTGGAAGTGATGAATAGAGTAATTCAAGGACAAGTAAATAATATCCTTCACAATGCCTCAGGATTCACACCACATTTTATACTATTTATTGATATCTGTTGGTGAAGCTAAACTGATATCTTGTCTAGTTCAACGGCATAATAATCTGGATTTGATATTGAAATTCACAAATATTGATATCTGATTATAACCCCTGATGAAGTCCTAACGGACGAAATGCATTGGGTTTCTTCATACATCTGGAAAATCTAATTGGAGATTAGACATCTTATGCAACAGTTGATATCATCAGAATATAACTCTCCAACTTATTGTCAAACAACATGCTCTTGTTCATGTGATGTATATGATCTTAAAGGAATTTTTATTGATGTTACAAACATTCACAATAGTTTTTAAGATTTAGTGCTAATTTTATGAATAAACAATTTTTAATATAATTATTTTTACTTTCTGAGGTGGTTTAGCTCCCATGAGAATTCTGTTCTTCTTTCATTCTATCTTCCGTACCTATTCTGACAGGAGGTATTTCTCAGTGGTCTGAGCTCTTTTCAATTTAGCGCACTAGAGGGTCTTAATTGTCTATATATATATATATATATATATAGATGAGAGTTGATAATAATAATGATGACATCTTGCCACTGTAGATATCAATGACACCACTGTTACCTTAGCTGCCTTAAGCCCAGTGGTAGCTTGTTTTGTGGGGGACCAAACAAACCAAGCACTTCAGCCACAAAAGTGTCAGTGTCTCTGAAGTGCTTGGTTTATTAAAGTTTGTATGTAATTTTTAATATCCAACATAATGGCCCGAAGACAATTACATATTGCACCACGTTATTTTTGCCGGCACTGCTCTGTGGCAAGAGCTCACAGATGTGCTATAAACAGGCAAGTGTTTGTGCCGCTGCTCTATCACTTGTAGCCAGTCAGCTTGCTGTAGCCGTTGGCCAAAAATGGTGAAAACAATATTATGAGCTATGAGGTGGTCAAAATTGACTGGAATGAATGTTATTGGGGTTAATAATTCTGTAGGAACAAATATAGGCTGAAATAACATGATTTTAGCACTTTTTTAGCATAAAAAATTACAGATCCAAAACCAGAACACGTGAGGGCAGAAACACAGTGGTTAGCGCACACTGTGGCGTAACTAGAAATTTTTCTCCCCCAAGCCAAAAAATTTCTGGCGCCCCCCCAACATAATTGACACTAGCAAAGCGGTGAATCTGCTGAATTGGGCGTGGCCTTGCATAAAGGGATGTGGCATTGCATGAAAAGACTACCTTATACCCCAGTTTTGCAAACTGCATGCCCAGACGTTGGCCACCACAGGAAAAAAATAATCCTGATTTATGCCCCTTACATTATTTGTAATTTTTCCTCCGTATAGTAATGCCCAGTATACATTATGCCACATACTGCAATTGCCCTTAGACAGTATGCCACACACAATAATGCCCATGACACAAAATTCCACACACCATAATGCCCCCGATACATTATGCCACACATCGTAATGCCTGTGACACATTATGACAGGCATCACAATGCCCATTATACGTTATGCCACACACTGCAATGCCCCTGAAACATTATAGCACATACAATGCCTGTGACACATTATGACACACACCGCAATGTCTGTAACACATTATGCCACACACTGCAATGTCCGCGATACATTATGCCACACACTGCAATGACCCTGAGACATTATACCACAATACCCGTGACATAATATACCACACACCGTAATGCCTGTGACACATACCGCAATGCCTGTTATACCCTATGCCACACACTGCAATACCTATTATACATTATGCCACATACTGCAATGCCCCTGAGACATTATACCACATACCACGGGATGCGGTCAACATCCCGCTGGACGGGATCCCGGCGGTCGAAATACCGACGCCGGAATCCCAACCGCCACAATCCCGACATATTCTCCCTCCGTGGGTGTCCACGACACCCATAGGGGGAGAATATAATAGTGTGCCGAGCGTAGCGAGGCACCGTGTCCTCAGCGTGGCGAGCGAAGCGAGCCCGCAAGGGGTTGCGTTCCGCTCGCCACCCCTGTCGGGATTGTGTGGTCGGGATTCCGGCGTCGGTATTTCGACCGCCGGGATCCCGTCCAGCGGGATTACGTACTGATCCCCATACCACAATGCCTGTGATATAGCATGCCACACACCGTAATGCCTGTGACATATTATGACACACACCGCAATGTCCGTGATACATTATGCCACACACTGCAATGCCCATTACACATAAAGTCCTACAGTAAGGCTTTCTAATTACTTTTAAATTACCTGCTCATTGCCAGGGGTTTCATGCTCTTGGTTCCATGCACGGTGCCAGGGGTTTTCATGCTCAGGGTGACATGCTCGTTGCCAGGGATTTCATGCGGTAGGTGTTATGCTTGTTGCCAGAGGTATCATGTGCTAGGTTTAAAGCTTGTTGCCAGGGGTTTCATGCACTGGGTGTCATGCTCGTTGCTAGGGGGTAATGCTTGTTGCCAGGGATTTCATGAGCTGGGTGTTTTGCTTGTAACCAGGGGGTATTGCTTGTTGCTAGGGCTGTTCTCCCAGTGCCACATATGCCCCCAGTGCCAGATATTCCCCCACAGTGCCAGGTACACATGTTCCACCAGTGCCAAATATGCCCCCCCCCAGTGCCAGGTACACATATACCCCAATGCCAAATATGCCCTCCCCCCAGTGCCAGGTATACATATACACCCCAGTGTCAAATATGCTCCCCCAGGGCCAAATATGCTCCCCCAGTGCCAACTATGCCCCCCAAGTGCCAAATATGCTCCCCCCTCAGAGCCAAGTACAACCCCCCCCCCGGCTCCCCCGCTGCTGTGCTGTGAGTTTTGGGAAGAAGGACACAGAGGGTACAGCGCGTGCCTCTTCTGTGTGTCCTTCCTGCGTCTCCAGCGGCAGCGGCGTGTCTGTCAAATGAAGTGCCGGTTCGTGAGCCAATCAGAGCTCACGAACGGGCACTTCATTAAAGAGACACGCCGCTGCCGCCGGAGACGCAAGAAGGACACACAGGAGAGGCGCGCGCTGTGCCCTCCGTGTCCTTCCCAGCAGAAATCAGTGGAGGCGGCTAGGGCACCCCACAGCCCTGCACGCCTGCAAGCGCTCGCAGTGGCTGCGGACCCCTAGTTATGCCACTGAGCGCACATCTCTTATCATGATTGGTAAACATTAATAAATCATAGTACCAGAGACTAGATACAAATATCAGTTGAGCACCAGAACCTGTTTGGATTTTTCAGTTATGTTATTCTCACTGTTGAATACAGTTATAAAGTTTTGCATTGTATTTTTAGCCCATACAATATCAGCAAGATGGTGAAGAGGTTTGCTCAATTCAGTTAGAGACTGTATAGCAGCATACAGTACATTGTCTATTACTATAGTCAGAGAGGTGACCTTCAACAGACAGGGATGGGAACAGCACAATTCAATAAAATACTTCAAATACTTTGAGAGTTTAACATTTTTCTATTAAAAAAAAAATTCAAACAAAAAATAATTGTTAGCATGCATTTATTTTAAGAATTGGAGATATTTTATCTTTTAAGAAGATATACATATTACATTTTCTGCACATAATATAATAATTGCAATATGGATTTATGCTAAATATACAGTATATATGCATATAGGAGGCGACCCAGAAAATATCGTAGGTTCTAGGATTATGTGCTGATGTATGGGGATAGGGAAACTTTCCTTTGTGTTTTATCATTAAAATGCCCCTTCCTGGAGGTACTGTATGACTTACCAGCTTGCAACATGTCTGCCAGAGCATGATAATTTTACACACAGTGGGGTATATTTACTAAGCTCCCGATTTTGACCGAGATGCCGTTTTTTCTTCAAAGTGTCATCTCGGTTAATCTCGGTCATTTACTAAACACTAATCACGGCAGTGATGAGGGCATTCGTAATTTTTTGCTAGTTCAGGTAAAAAATTACGAATGAATACACCATCGGTCAAATTACGCCTGTTTAGATATGAATCTCGGTCATTTACTAAGAAGTGCAAAGCAAAAAAACACAAAACACTGCCGTGAAAAATTACAACTCGTAAAAAAGTCCTAAAAAAAAACAGACCTGCTTTTTTTTTCCGTGATTTGAGATGCATGCAGGGATCCATGAGATCCGTGCATGTATATCAGTGGGAAGGGGTGGGAAAGTGCTTATTTTTGCCAAAAAAATTGCGTGGGGTCCCCCCTCCTAAGCATAACCAGCCTCGGGCTCTTTGAGCCGATCCTGGTTGCAGAAATATGGGGGAAAAAATGACAGGGGTTCCCCCATATTTAAGCAACCAGCATCGGGCTCTGCGCCTGGTCCTGGTCCCAAAAATACGGGGGACAAAAAGAGTAGGGGTCCCCCGTATTTTTAAAACCAGCACCGGGCTCCACTAGCTGGACAGATAATGCCACAGCCGGGGGTCACTTTTATACAGCGCCCTGCGGCCGTGGCATCAAAAATCCAACTAGTCACCCCTGGCCGGGGTACCCTGGGGGAGTGGGAACCCCTTCAATCAAGGGGTCCCCCCCCCCAGCCACCCAAGGGCCAGGGGTGAAGCCCGAGGCTGTCCCCCCCCATCCAATGGGCTGCGGATGGGAGGGCTGATAGCCTTTGTTGTAAAATAAAAGATATTGTTTTTAGTAGCAGTACTACAAGTCCCAGCAAGCCTCCCCCGCATGCTGGTACTTGGAGAACCACAAGTACCAGCATGCGGCGGAAAAACGGGCCCGCTGGTACCTGTAGTACTACCACTAAAAAAATACCCAAAAAAACACAAGACACACACACCGTGAAAGTATAATTTTATTACATACATACACACATACATACATACTTACCTTATGTTCTCACGCAGGTCGGTCCTCTTCTCCAGTAGAATCCAAGGGCTACCTGTTGAAGAAATTCTACTCACCAGATCCATGGGTCCAGGCTCCTCGGCAAATCCAGGGTTAATCCACGTACTTGAATAAATAAAAAAAAACGGTGTCCCGACCACGAACTGAAAGGGGACCCATGTTTGCACATGGGTCACCTTCCCACGAATGCCAGAAACCCACTTTGACTTCTGTCTAAGTGGGTTTCTTCAGCCAATCAGGGAGTGCCACGTTGTAGCACTCTCCTGATCAGCTGTGTGCTGCTGTCCTCACTGACAGGCAGCACGCGGCAGTGTTACAATGTAGCGCCTATGGGCTACATTGTAACCAATGCTGGGAACTTTCTGCTCAGCGGTGACGTCACTTTAGGTCAACCGCAGGGCAGAAAGTTCCCATCATTGGTTACAATGTAGCGCATAGGCGCTACATTGTAACACTGCCGCGTGCTGCCTGTCAGTGAGGACAGCAGCACACAGCTGATCAGGAGAGTGCTACAACGTGGCACTCCCTGATTGGCTGAAGAAACCCACTTAGACAGAAGTCAAAGTGGGTTTCTGGCATTCGTGGGAAGGTGACCCATTTGCAAACATGGGTCCCCTTTCAGTTCGTGGTCGGGACACCGTTTTTTTTTATTTATTCAAGTACGTGGATTAACCCTGGATTTGCCGAGGAGCCTGGACCCATGGATCTGGTGAGTAGAATTTCTTCAACAGGTAGCCCTTGGATTCTACTGGAGAAGAGGACCGACCTGCGTGAGAACATAAGGTAAGTATGTATGTATGTGTGTATGTATGTAATAAAATTATACTTTCACGGTGTGTGTGTCTTGTGTTTTTTTGGGTATTTTTTTAGTGGTAGTACTACAGGTACCAGCGGGCCCGTTTTTCCGCCGCATGCTGGTACTTGTGGTTCTCCAAGTACCAGCATGCGGGGGAGGCTTGCTGGGACTTGTAGTACTGCTACTAAAAACAATATCTTTTCATTATCACAAATGGCTATCAGCCTCCCCATCCGCAGCCCATTGGATGGGGGGGGACAGCCTCGGGCTTCACCCCTGGCCCTTGGGTGGCTGGGGGGGGGACCCCTTGATTGAAGGGGTCCCCACTCCCCCAGGGTACCCCGGCCAGGGGTGACTAGTTGGATTTTTGATGCCACGGCCGCAGGGCACTGTATAAAAGTGACCCCCGGCTGTGGCATTATCTGTCCAGCTAGTGGAGCCCGGTGCTGGTTTTAAAAATACGGGGGACCCCTACTCTTTTTGTCCCCCGTATTTTTGGAACCAGGACCAGGCGCAGAGCCCGATGCTGGTTGCTTAAATATGGGGGAACCCCTGTCAATTTTTTCCCCATATTTCTGCAACCAGGATCGGCTCAAAGAGCCCGAGGCTGGTTATGCTTAGGAGGGGGGACCCCACGCATTTTTTTTTGTGATTTTACATTGTTTAATTAAAAAAAAAAAAAATAAGAACCCCAGCACGGATCACACAGATCCGGCCGAGATTGATTGTAAAAAAAAACGGCAGTGTTTTGCTAATCACTGCCGTAAAAATAGGTAAAAAAAAACGAATGACATCGACATCGGAAGCAAAGAAAAATACGAATACGACAGCTTAGTAAATCCATCGTAATCAATTCAAAAAGTTGCAGTTTTACACTGTCGATGTCATTCGTGATTGAACTTTGACCTATTTTCGGAAATTACGAATCTTAGTAAATATACCCCAGTGTATGCATAGCCATTTATGACCCCTTGTACTTTGACTTATTAAAAGCAAAAATTATTTAAACAATAGAAAAAGTAACTGTCACGACTGACTGGCAGATTTTCCAGATGCGTCAGTCTGAGAATTGCTGCCAGTGACTTATGGGCTACTGCCGACACGGTTTTGCCATCACCAAGAGTTAGACTGTGAGATGCACCCCCCACTGCAGCTCTTCAGTTCCTCCTTACCAATAGCGTGGGCCTCCCAAGGCGTAGGCATAAGAACACAGAGATCAGAAGGAGAAATAGGAAGTATTGAGCACCATCACCACATGGATGTCCCCAAAAGACTGCACACTCAATCCACCTAGCCAGTCCAGGGCCGTAACTACGTGTGTGCCAAGTGGGCTTGGCACACAGCTCAGTTGCCCTGAGGGCGCACGGCCAGCGGCATGTAATGAGTCAAATTGACTCATTACATGCCGCCTCTGCTGTGTGCGCCGTGCGCCGCGCTGTGGAGGGAGAAGAGGACCAGCGCCGGGCAGCGGAGAAGGAGGAGGAGGGAGGGGGAGCAGGGAGCCGCAGCAGCGCTATGTCATTGGTAGTAAGCGCCACTGCAGCATCCCCCTCTCCTTCTGTATTGGCTGCCCGGCGCTGCTGTGGATGCTGGGATGCGGTTCCTCCATCCCAGCATCCACAGCAGCGCCGGGCAGCCAATACGGAAGGAGAGGGGGATGCAGCAGCGGCGCTTACTACCAATGACATAGCGCTGCTGCGGCTCCCTGCTCCCCCTCCCTCCTCCTCCTTCTCACCTCACTGCCTGCACCGAGGGAGCTGCACGAGGAGCCTGACTGCCAGCAGGGAGATGGTAAGTATATGTCTCTCTCTCTCTCTCTCTCAGGGGGTCACCGTCTGCCGCAATGTGTAAAAAGGGGGATGGCTGCCGCAATGTGTAAAAAGGGGTCCTGGCTACCTCAATGTGTAAAAAGGGGGACTGGCTGTAAAAAGGGGGCCTGGCTGCCGCAATGTGTAAAAAGGGGGCCTGGCTGCCGCAATGTGTAAAAAGGGGGACTGGCTGCAGCAATGTGTAAAAAGGGGGCCTGGCTGCCGCAATGTGTAAAAAGGGGGACAAAAGGGGGCCTGGCTGCCGCAATGTGTAAAAAGGGGTACTGGCTGCCGCAATGTGTAAAAAGGGGGACTGGCTGCCGCAATGTGTAAAAAGGGGTACTGGCTGCCGCAATGTGTAAAAAGGGGGCCTGGCTGCTGCAATGTGCAAAAAGGGGGACTGGCTGCCGCAATGTGTAAAAAGGGGGACTGGCTGCCGCAATGTGTAAAAAGGGGGCCTAGCTGCCGCAATGTGTAAAAATGGGGACTGGCTGCCGCAATGTGTAAAAAGGGGGACTGGCTGCCGCAATGTGTAAAAAGGGGGACTGGCTGCCGCAATGTGTAAAAAGGGGTACTGGCTGCCGCAATGTGTAAAAAGGGGGCCTGGCTGCCGCAATGTGTAAAAAGGGGGACTGGCTGCTGCAATGTGTAAAAAGGGGGACTGGCTGCCGCAATGTGTAAAAAGTGGACCTGGCTGCCGCAATGTGTAAAAAGGGGGACTGGCTGCCGCAATGTGTAAAAAGGGGGACTGTCTGCTGTAATGTGTAAAAAGGGGGACGCTGTCTGCTGTAATGTATAAAAGGGGCTCTACCTGGTGTAGTGGCGCTACTGTGCAGCGTAATTTGAATAATGTAGACTACTGTGCACCGTAGTATGAATTGCAATTATTTTGTGACCACGCCCCTTCCCCGTGAAGCCACGCCCCTATAAATTTTTCACGCGCTTTCGGCGCGCACTGCCCCTGTCTTGCATGGGGGGCGCCACTGTCGTTTCTTGCACACAGCGCTAAAATGTCTAGTTACGGCACTGAGCCAGTCAGATTTATTTCAGCAGCAATCCCTTATGACACCCCCCCCCCCCCCCAACCCTTGGGCATTTAACCCTTCCAAATCTAGAATTAATGGTTGTTAATGGACCCCAGGGGCATTTAATTACTTGCTTCAGTGTGTTTGCAGTACTGTGCAGGTTTTATGGGCTTAATCATGCATTTCCTCTTGCCCTATTTCAAAGAGATTTGACACTTCTTGTGGACAGTATTCCCCCCCTCCCCTTTCTTGGTTAGAGTAAACAGACCTCTTCATAAACAGAGTACACACTAACCAGTTGTTTGCAGACTGGCCATTTGCCATATAAGTTTACCCATGACCAGAACCGTTACTATACTTTTTGATGCCCTGTGCCAGAAAGAGAGTTGGCGCCCCCCCTCATTTCTCCAATAGGGACATAAGCCACATGCTTCTCGGGGAAAGGCATGACAAAATTGATCCCAGTGAAAGTCCATGCTATGATGCCCCTTTTCACAAACACACACATATATAATCGAGCAGATCTGTGCAGTATGTAGCCACACATCCAATCTCTTGTAGCCACACACTACATAGATCTGCCCAGCTGCAACGCTGATCATCCCATCACAAAGTACAAGGTAAGCTTCAAATAGTTAAAACTCTCCAGCTTTAAATTCTATCATTTTCTATGCAAGGGCAGATAGCTCAATGAACAGTGTCCGACTGCAATGTCATAGGCAATGAGATAGAATCCCAGGCACATCAGCATCCAGAAATGTAATAATGGACAGTGCGACTGAACAACAAAGACCTCTTAAGTCAAGTTCATGAATGCTCTATAAGTATTAGTGACAAAAGGGGTGGGTGTAGGAGACAGGGGCGGTCAAGATATGCTGGGCTTCTAAATGGGGGGGGAAGCTGCAAGTGAAAGTAATTAGATAATTCACGAGTGCTGCCAAGTGCTCCCCCTACCCTGCAGCGCTATGTGCAGAGCACACTCCGCACACACCTAGTTACGGCCCTGCTCATGACCTTTTCCTATAGAATACACATGGGATCATAACACATGCTGTTACCAATACCATTCTCGATTAAACCCATTCTGATAGTAAATGGACATTATCGCTACAGTAACCAAAACATACAACATTATTTTCTGTACAAATATAAATAATATACTGTATTTAGCAACTGATGCAATTGAAGAATCAGCAATGAAAAATAGCAGCAATGAACAAGCTGTCCAACACTTTACAGTGAAGCAGCTCCTCAATGATCAAGCAGTGTCAGTGACAAACAAATCTAATTTATAGCATCTGATCTTCACAGACATATGACACCTGATAATCATTAGAAAAGGTTTTCATTACTATGAGGTATATGCAATTGCGGTCGAATTCCCGAAATTGTCGAATTTCGGGACTTTTTCGCCCCCCCCAAAAAAATTCGACAATGCAATTCAGTACTTTCCGTCAAAAAAACGGACTATCAAAATTCGACTTTTTGAAATTCGACTTTTGTCAAATTCGACTTTTCTGCAATGATACAAGTGCTGCAATTCGACCAAAGTATATTCAATTGAAGTTTGGAAATTCGACAACAGTGCTTTTAGATAGTAAATTCGTCATTTTCAATCCGCCACACTTTGGTGGGTGAAACTAATAAAAAAAATTAAAAACATTTTTTTTTGTGTTTTTTTTTCTTGGTAATAGCATATCTATTTATATTAGAAGGGATTAGGTACTTGGTTTGTCTTTTTTGGAGGCACAAGTATTATTTATATATTTTTTAAAAATAATATATTTTTTTTTTAGATGGAATGGTAAAATCCCAGAAAAAAATGGCGTGGGGTCCCCCCTCCAAAGCATAACCAGCCTCGGGCTCTTCGAGCCGGTCCTGGTTCTAAAAATCCGGGGGAAAAATGGACAGGGGATCCCCCGTATTTTTAAAACCAGCACCGGGCTCTGCGCCTGGTGCTGGTGCAAAAAATACGGGGGACAAAAAGAGTAGGGGTCCCCCGTATTTTTTACACCAGCATCGGGCTCCATTAGCTGGACAGATAATGCCACAGCCGGGGGTCACTTTTATACAGTGCCCTGCGGCCGTGGCATTAAATATCCAACTAGTCACCCCTGGCTGGGGTACCCTGGGGGAGTGGGGACCCCTTCAATCAAGGGGTCCCCCCCCCCAGCCACCCAAGGGCCAGGGGTGAAGCCCGAGGCTGTCCCCCCCATCCAAGGGCTGCGGATGGGAGGCTGATAGCCTTGAGGAAAATGACATGAATATTGTTTTTCCCAGTAGTACTACAAGTCCCAGCAAGCCTCCCCCGCAAGCTGGTACTTGGAGAACCACAAGTACCAGCATGCGGGAGAAAAATGGGCCCGCTGTTACCTGTAGTACTACTGGAAAAAAAATACCCAAATAAAAACAGGAGACACACACCTTGATAGTAAAACTTTATTGCACACCTGCCGACACACACATACTTACCTATGTTGACACGAAGCAGTCGGTCCTCTTCTCCAAGTAGAATCCACGGGTACCTGAAAATAAAAGATAATTATACTCACCTGATCCAGGGTCCAGAGATAAATCCTCGTACTTGTCAAAACAACAAAACGAACACCCGACCAGCGGACTGAAAGGGGTCCCATGTTGACACATGAGACCCCTTTCCACAAATGCAGACACCCCCGTGACAGCTGTCACTGAAGTGTCTCTTCAGCCAATCAGCGAGTGCAACGTCCTTGCACTCTGCTGATTGGCTCTGTGCGCGTCTGAGCTGCCAGACAGCGCATCGCAAAGCCTCTCCATTATATTCAATGGTGGGAACTTTGCGGTTAGTGGTGGGGTCACCCGCGGTCAGCGGCTGACCGCGGGTAACCCCGCCGCTGACGGCAAAGTTCCCACCATTGAAAGTAATGGAGGGAGCTGTGCGATGCGCTGTCTGAGCTCAGACGCACACAGCCAATCAGGTGAGCGCTACGACGTGGCACTTCCTGATTGGCTGAAGGGACCTCAGTGACAGCAGTCACGTGGGGTCCCGGCATTCGGGGAAAGGGGTCTCATGTGTCAACATGGGACCCCTTTCAGTCCGGTGGTCGGGTGTTCGTGTTTTTTTTTTTGCCAAGTACGAGGATTTTATCTCTGGACGTGGATTTATCTCTGGACACTGGCAGGTGAGTATAAGTTTTTTCACAGGTACCCTCGGATCGTCGGAGACTGTGGCAGTCGGCGTGTCAACATAGGTAAGTATGTGTGTGTCGGCAGTGTGTAATAAAGTTGTACTTGTCACGGTGTGTGTCTCCTGTTTTTATTTGGGTATTTTTTTTTCAGTAGTACTACAGGTACCAGTGGGCCCGTTTTTCTCCCGCATGCTGGTACTTGTGGTTCTCCAAGTACCAGCTTGCGGGGGAGGCTTGCTGGGACTTGTAGTACTACTGGGAAAAACAATATTCATGTCATTTTCCTCAAGGCTATTAGCCTCCCATCCGCAGCCCTTGGATGGGGGGGACAGCCTCGGGCTTCACCCCTGGCCCTTGGGTGGCTGGGGGGGGGACCCCTTGATTGAAGGGGTCCCCACTCCCCCAGGGTACCCCGGCCAGGGGTGACTAGTTGGATATTTAATGCCACGGCCGCAGGGCACTGTATAAAAGTGACCCCCGGCTGTGGCATTATCTGTCCAGCTAGTGGAGCCCGATGCTGGTGTAAAAAATACGGGGGACCCCTACTCTTTTTGTCCCCCGTATTTTTTGCACCAGCACCAGGCGCAGAGCCCGGTGCTGGTTTTAAAAATACGGGGGATCCCTTGTCCAATTTCCCCCCGGATTTTTAGAACCAGGACCAGCTCGAAGAGCCCGAGGCTGGTTATGCTTTGGAGGGGGGACCCCACGCCATTTTTTTTCGGGGTTTTCCCGTTTTTTCCCGTTTTTTTTAAATCGCGGCAAAATCCGTCAAATTGGCCGTTTTTCGCCCGCGGGACTGTCGAATCCGTTTTCCATTGAATATGGTGAATTTCGGCAACCACTTGCCGAAATTGGTCGGTCGAATTGTGTCGAATTTAAAAACGGCGATAATTTGCCACGATTCGCCGCTAATTGCATATACCCCTATGAGGTAAAAAAAAAAAACAACAACAACAGAGCAAAGCTGTAGACATACCAACTGTCTTGGAGTGTGAAGAGTATAGACAAGCAAAAGTAAAACCCCACATATATAAGGTAAATCTGATTTTACCTGTGAAGACAGGAATGACATCCTTTTAAATGAATACAGCCTTCACAATGGTCGGCCATGGACTGATGGCATGTCTTGAAATTCATTCTCTGAAATACACACTGTATCAGCTGGTACATGGGGAGGTTGTGTTTGATAGTATCCTCAGTGGTCTAATTTTGTTTAATTAACAGGGGGTGGTGTTTCATTTAAGATGGGATCACAGTTGCAGATAGATACATTTTCTTATGTGTGAAATGTGGAGCCCGAGATAAAGGAAAACAGAGGCAATGCAATGGTTAATAATATAATAAAAGTAATTTGCCTTTGGCAAACTACATGTCTCAGCATAGGTCACCAGTCAAAAGCGGCTTGGCTGGCAGGGTGTGCTAGTATTTTCAGTACCACATTTGGCAGGTTGCCCTGACACCAGGCCATACTGAAAACTGTAGTTTGATAAACAAAAAATGAAAAACAAAATCCTTCATTTATTTCAGACTTACATGGTCCCTCTGTCAAGATGCAGCGCAAAGGATACATTTCAATAGTAATAATAATAAAAAAATAATAATAATATATATATATATATATATATATATATTTACACAGGAGATACTGCAGTACAGGTGCCAGGGCAAGCTTGTACGTGTGGTTCTCCAAGTGTCAGCTTGCCTTGGAAGCCCAACAATGCTGGGACCTGTAGTTCACTATAAAAATCTTTACATTTATTTAATAAAGGTATGACTGTGGAAGAAAGATTTATTGACATAAATACATAGGGCCAGATGTAATAGAGTGAGAGTTTCTGCTCTCCAAACTTAACTCTTCTACCACCAACTCATTCCAAGCACTTGACTAGACGCTCACAGTATATTTGGGTAGTCTTTTTATAAGGGGTTTGTGAGGCTAGAAATAGCTTGTGGTATGTTTTGTTCAATAGAAAAGCTCTTGGAAGTGTTCATTGGTTTTGGTCAGTTCCTCATTTCTTTTTGCCATTAGTTTTGTTTGGAAAGGTCAAAATCAATGGACTTAACAGGAGCAAAAACCTTCTGACATTGACGTCCGTTTTCAATTCAAACTCTAAACCAACAACTAGTAAACACATGTTTTTAAAGCCAAGCACGCTTCCTATACCCATTGGTTTCCTTCGGTAAGTAACTGTAACCCTAAACATCAAATTCAGAACACTTTCTCACATTGCCCTCACAGTTTTCATTGTCAGCAAAGGGCATCTGTGTAACTGGGCTGATCTGCGTCCTGTGCTGGCCATGCCCCCTGAACGCATGATGTCATGGAGAAGAGGCTGGGCTGCCAACATCGGCAAGAGCAAGACTGCCTGGAGCATCCTGAAGATGCTACAAGGTGCTGTACAGGACTGCAATGTGCAACGCAGCAGTGATTCTGGCTGCAGCATCCAGACATCCATTCCACCCAACTAGTCATATGCAGGGATCATGGAGCAGTGACGGTGCCACCCCCAAAGTCACTCACACTCCCCTAGTTATGACCCTGGGAAGGGGGTCGTATTCTTGTTAAGTACCAGTCATTGATTTTCAAAGCACCAGGTAAATGGTCCAGGGAAAAGTTGTCTGCTGGGTGATTAATATTAATAATGATCAGTATGAGGGGCAGACATACTAATCCTTGTAGAGAGATAAAGTGGAGATAGATAAAGTGACAACAAACCAGCTTCTGTCATTTTGTAATAACAGCCTGTAACATGGAAGTTAGGAGCTAATTGGATGGCACTTTATTTTTCTCCAATTTATCACTGTCTAAGACTTACTACATCTCCACCTTAGAGAGGTACAGTGTGCCATTTATAGACATGATGGCTCTGACTGCGGTGGTTCCCATCTATCATGTAGTTGTTTATAGCTGATAGAGAAAGAGAGAGAAAATAAGAATTTACTTACCGATAATTCTATTTCTCGTAGTCCGTAGTGGATGCTGGGAACTCCGTAAGGACCATGGGGAATAGCGGCTCCGCAGGAGACTGGGCACAAAAGTAAAGCTTTAGGACTACCTGGTGTGCACTGGCTCCTCCCCCTATGACCCTCCTCCAAGCCTCAGTTAGGATACTGTGCCCGGACGAGCGTACACAATAAGGAAGGATTTTGAATCCCGGGTAAGACTCATACCAGCCACACCAATCACACCGTACAACTTGTGATCTGAACCCAGTTAACAGCATGATAACAGAGGAGCCTCTGGAAAGATGGCTCACAACAACAATAACCCGATTTAGTTAACAATAACTATGTACAAGTATTGCAGACAATCCGCACTTGGGATGGGCGCCCAGCATCCACTACGGACTACGAGAAATAGAATTATCGGTAAGTAAATTCTTATTTTCTCTGACGTCCTAGTGGATGCTGGGAACTCCGTAAGGACCATGGGGATTATACCAAAGCTCCCAAACGGGCGGGAGAGTGCGGATGACTCTGCAGCACCGAATGAGAGAACTCCAGGTCCTCCTCAGCCAGGGTATCAAATTTGTAGAATTTAGCAAACGTGTTTGCCCCTGACCAAGTAGCTGCTCGGCAAAGTTGTAAAGCCGAGACCCCTCGGGCAGCCGCCCAAGATGAGCCCACCTTCCTTGTGGAAGGGCTTTTACAGATTTTGGCTGTGGCAGGCCTGCCACAGAATGTGCAAGCTGAATTGTACTACAAATCCAACGAGCAATAGTCTGCTTAGAAGTAGGAGCACCCAGCTTGTTGGGTGCATACAGGATAAACAGGGAGTCAGATTTTATGACTCCAGCCGTCCTGGAAACATATATTTTCAGGGCCCTGACAACGTCCAGCAACTTGGAGTCCTCCAAGTCCCTAGTAGCCGCAGGTACCACAATAGGCTGGTTCAGGTGAAACGCTGAAACCACCTTAGGGAGAAATTGTGGACGAGTCCTCAATTCTGCCCTGTCCGTATGAAAAATCAGGTAAGGTCTTTTATAAGATAAAGCCGCCAATTCTGACACGCGACTGGCCGAAGCCAAGGCCAACAGCATGACCACTTTCCATGTGAGATATTTCAAATCCACAGATTTAAGCGGTTCAAATCAAAGTGATTTTAGGAACCCCAAAACTACATTGAGATCCCAAGGTGCCACTGGAGGCACAAAAGGAGGCTGTATATGCAGCACCCCCTTGACAACGTCTGAACTTCAGGAACTGAAGCCAGTTCTTTCTGGAAGAAAATCGACAGGGCCGAAATCTGAACCTTAATGGATCCTAATTTTTAGGCCCATAGACACTCCTGTTTGCAGGAAATGCAGGAATCGACCCAGTTGAAATTCCTCCGTTGGGGCCTTCCTGGCCTCGCACCACGCAACATATTTCCGCCAAATGCGTTGATAATGCTTTGCGGTCACATCCTTCCTGGCTTTGATCAGGGTAGGAATGACTTCTTCCGGAATGCCTTTTTCCTTCAGGATCCGGCGTTCAACCGCCATGCCGTCAAACGCAGCCGCAGTAAGTCTTGGAACAGACAGGGTCCTTGCTGGAGCAGGTCCCTTCTTAGAGGTAGAGGCCACGGGTCCTCTGTGAGCATCTCTTGAAGTTCCGGGTACCAAGTCCTTCTTGGCCAATCCGGAGCCATGAGTATAGTTCTTACTCCTCTCCGTCTTATAATTCTCAGTACCTTGGGTATGAGAGGCAGAGGAGGGAAACACATACACTGACTGGTACACCCATGGTGTTACCAGAGCGTCCACAGCTATTGCCTGAGGGTCCCTTGACCTGGCGCAATACCTGTCCAATTTTTTTTTTTTGAGGCGGGACGCCATCATGTCCACCTTTGGTTTTTTCCAACGGTTTACAATCATGTGGAAGACTTCTGGGTGAAGTCCCCACTCTCCCAGGTGGAGGTCGTGCCTGCTGAGGAAGTCTGCTTCCCAGTTGTCCACTCCCGGAATGAACACTGCTGACAGTGCTATCACATGATTTTCAGCCCAGCGAAGAATCCTTGCAGCTTCTGCCATTGCCCTCCTGCTTCTTGTGCCGCCCTGTCTGTTCACGTGGGCGACTGCCGTGATGTTGTCCGACTGGATCAGCACCGGCTGACCTTGAAGCAGAGGTCTTGCTTGGCTTAGGGCATTGTAAATGGCCCTCAGCTCCAGGATATTTATGTGAAGTGATGTCTCCAGGCTTGACCACAAGCCCTGGAAATTTCTTCCCTGTGTGACTGCTCCCCAGCCTCGCAGGCTGGCATCCGTGGTCACCAGGACCCAGTCCTGAATGCCGAATCTGCGGCCCTCTAGAAGATGAGCACTCTGCAACCACCACAGGAGAGCAACCCTTGTCTTTGGTGACAGGGTTATCCGCTGATGCATCTGAAGATGCGATCCGGACCATTTGTCCAGCAGGTCCCACTGGAAAGTTCTTGCGTGGAATCTGCCGAAAGGGATTGCTTCATAGGAAGCCACCATTTTTCCCAGGACCCTTGTGCATTGATGCACTGACACTTGGCCTGGTTTTAGGAGGTTTCTGACTAGTTCGGATAACTCCCTGGCTTTCTCCTCCGGGAGAAACACCTTTTTCTGGACTGTGTCCAGGATCATCCCTAGGAATAGAAGACGTGTCGTCGGGATCAGCTGCGATTTTGGAATATTGAGAATCCAACCGTGCTGCCGCAACACTACTTGAGATAGTGCTACCCCGACTACCAATTGTTCCCTGGATCTTGCCCTAATCAGGAGATCGTCCAAGTACGGGATAACTAAAACTCCCTTCCTTCGAAGGAGTATCATCATTTCGGCCATTACCTTGGTAAAGACCCGGGGTGCCGTGGACAAACCAAACGGCAGCGTCTGAAACTGATAGTGACAGTTCTGTACCACAAACCTGAGGTATCCTTGGTGAGAAGGGTAAATTGGGACATGGAGGTAAGCCTCCTTGTCCAAAGACACCATATAATCCCCTTCTTCCAAGTTCGCAATCACCGCTCTGAGTGACTCCATCTTGAATTTGAACCTGTGTATGTAAGTGTTCAAGGATTTCAGATTTAAAATAGGTCTCACCGAGCCGTCCGGCTTCGGTACCACAAACAGCGTGGAATAATACCCCTGTCCCTGTTGCAGGAGGGGTATCTTGATTATCACCTGCTGGGAATACAGCTTGTGAATGGCTTCCAATACCGCCTCCCTGTCGGAGGGAGACGTCGGTAAAGCAGACTTAGGGGAGTGCCTGAGTCCGCTTGTAAAGCCCCAGCGTCATGCTGAGGACTTGGCAGAAAACGGGAGAGGGCTTCTGTTCCTGGGAACTGGCTGTTTGCTGCAGCCTTTTTACTCTCCCTCTGCCACGGGGCAGAAATGAGGAGCCTTTTGCCCGCTTGCCCTTATGGGGTCGAAAGGACTGCGCCTGATAATACGGCGTCTTCTTATGTTGAGAGGCTACCTGGGGTAAAAATGTGGATTTCCCAGCAGTTGCCATGGCCACCAGGTCTGATAGACCTACCCCAAATAACGCCTCCCCTTTGTAAGGCAATACTTCCATATGCCTTTTGGAATCAGCATCACCTGACCACTGCCTCGTCCATAACCCTCTTCTGGCAGAAATGGACAGCGCACTTACTCTTGATGCCAGTCGGCAAATATCCCTCTGTGCATCACGCATATATAGAAATGCATCTTTCAAATGCTCTATAGTCAGTAATATACTGTCCCTATCTAGGGTATCAATATTGTCAGTCAGGGAATCCGACCAAGCCACCCCAGCACTGCACATCCAGGCTGAGGCGATTGCTGGTCGCAGTATAACACCCGTGTGAGTGTATATACATTTTAGGATATTCTCCTGCTTTCTGTCAGCAGGTTCCTTAAGGGCGGCCCTATCAGGAGACGGTAGTGCCACCTGTTTTGACAAACGTGTGAGCGCTTTATCCACCTTAGGGGGTGTTTCCCAACGTGCCCTATCCTCTGGCGGGAAGGGGTATGATGCTAATAACCTTTTAGGAATTATCAGTTTTTAATCGGGGGAAACCCACGCTTCATCACACACTTCATTTAATTCCTCAGATGCAGGAAAAACTACATGCAGTTTTTTCTCACCAAACATAATACCCTTTTTAGTGGTACTTGTATTATCAGAAATATGTAAAACATTTTTCATAGCATCAATCATGTAACGTGTGGCCCTACTGGAAGTCACATTCGTCTCTTCATCGTCGACACTGGAGTCAGTATCCGTGTCGGCGTCTGTATCTGCCATCTGAGGTAACGGGCGTTTTAGAGCCCCTGATGGCTTTTGAGACGCCTAGACAGGCACGAGCTGAGTAGCCGGCCGTCTCATGTCATCAACCGTCTTTTGTAAAGAGCTGACACTGTCACGTAATTCCTTCCATAAGTTCAGCCACTCAGGTGTCGACTCCCTAGGGGGTGACATCTCCATTACAGGCAATTGCTCCGCCTCCACACCATTTTCCTCCTCATACATGTCGACACAATCGTACCGACACACAGCACACACACAGGGAATGCTCTGATAGAGGACAGGACCCCACTAGCCCTTTGGGGAGACAGAGGGAGAGTATGCCAGCACACACCAGAGCGCTATATATATACAGGGATAACCTTATAGAAGTGTTTTTCCCCTTATTGCTGCTGTTTTATTTATACTGCGCCTAATTAGTGCCCCCCTCTCTTGTTTTACCCTTTTCTGTAGTGCAGGACTGCAGGGGAGAGTCAGGGAGACGTCCTTCCAGCGAAGCTGTGAGGGAAAATGGCGCCCGTGTGCTGAGGAGATAGGCTCTGCCCCCTTCTCGGCAGACTTTTCTCCCGCTTTTTGCTGTATTCTGGCAGGGGTTAAAATACATCCATATAGCCCTGGGGGTTATATGTGATGTATTTTCGCCAGCCAAGGTGTTTCTATTGCTGCTCAGGGCGCCCCCCCCCCCCAGCGCCCTGCACCCTCAGTGACCGGAGTGTGAAGTGTGCCTGAGGAGCAATGGCGCACAGCTGCAGTGCTGTGCGCTACCTTGGTGAAGACTGATGTCTTCTGCCGCCGATTTTCCGGACCTCTTCTTGCTTCTGGCTCTGTAAGGGGGCCGGCGGCGCGGCTCTGGGACCGGACTCCGAGGCTGGGCCTGTGTTCGGTCCCTCTGGAGCTAATGGTGTCCAGTAGCCAAGAAGCCCAAGCTGGCTGCAAGCAGGCAGGTTCGCTTCTTCTCCCCTTAGTCCCTCGATGCAGTGAGCCTGTTGCCAGCAGGTCTCACTGAAAATAAAAAACCTAAAACTGAACTTTTACTAAGAAACTCAGGAGAGCCTCCTAGAATGCACCCTTCTCGGCCGGGCACAAAAATCTAACTGAGGCTTGGAGGAGGGTCATATGGGGAGGAGCCAGTGCACACCAGGTAGTCCTAAAGCTTTACTTTTGTGCCCAGTCTCCTGCGGAGCCGCTATTCCCCATGGTCCTTACGGAGTTCCCAGCATCCACTAGGACGTCAGAGAAAAGAAATTACATCCAGTGGCGTATCACAGAGAAATATTGACAAAGAAAGCAAGGTAGCTGCATTAAGGAGAATGGCAGTCTGCCATCCTACTGTAGGTTTCATGTTGTACCCACTAACAAAGAAAGAGCCTGTAACATTCAGAACAATTAATTACCTTTTGAATTGAAGTCCACTACTGTTGCCAATAATCCTGATTTATAAGGATTCACAGAGATACATTTAATGGAGCATAATTGGTAAAAACAGATATAGAAGCGTTATTTCAGTTGCCTCCTATAACTCTTTCTTCTTTCTATTTGCTGTGATGCATGTTTGAGAGACATTGCATTGAGCATAGATGCATTTCTATGGGGAGTTCTGTTTCCTGTATGTTATTTGAAGTCTTCAGCTAATTTTTAGAATAGATTAGGTCTTAATCAGGTAATAAGGGCATGCACCATGACTTGGAAAAATTACTTTTCCCAAGCCAGACTGGGTCTTTAATATGTGATCAGTAGCCTGGTTTTAATGTATTACTACGGAATTTGGGGTGCAGGTTGAAGAGATAAATTAGTAGGACTAATGATGGTGATGACATTTTTGGACATAGAGATTGGAACAGTACAAGCGCTAGTTCCTTTGCCAGCCTAAAAGCCACGAATATTGATCTCATCTACTCTATGCAGGCTGTATAAAAATCCATGCATAGGCAAATGCCATTTTGAATGGCAAGCTGTGTCTTGAATGAGTATTAGTTCAGTAGCATGGAAGCACTAAGCCGAAGTGCTCTTATGAATGAGGTTGTGTGTGTCTGATGCTTGCTGAGAAGAAGTGAAGGTAGTCAAGGCTATACAGTCAGGCCCCTAGGTGCCCCTGAAGATAGCAGCAAGCTGCATCTCTACTGAATCACACATATGCTCCTGGTGTTAGGGAAGCAGCACACTGCTTCTATCTCCTGAATGAGAACATGTGTCCCTAGTGTTAGAAAAACATTAAACTGCATCTATCTCCTGAATGAGAATGTGTCTCTGGTGTTAAAGAAGCAGCAAACTGCATGTATCTTTTGTGTTCCAATACTTGCTGTTGTGCGCTCCCTGGAATATTTGGACAGTCACGACAGTAAGTGAGCAATACTAGTGGTGTTCATAGATAGACTCCTCAGTTTTTTCCAATTCGTAAGCAGCCAATTTGTCTGGTGGGTAAACCTTTGCAACTTAGAAGCTTAGCATACCCCCAAAATATAGGGAAAAAAGGTACATATGGTGAAGTACAGTTTACTTAGTACATAAAATCCAATATTAAAAATACAAAAATTCCAAATTCATAACTATATCATCCACCAATGATTGGCGGACCAGCATACTGGAAATAATGGGGTGTCAATTTGCCCACCAGAATCACTTATGGTGTCACCTCCTGGGATTCTTACCAACAATCCACGTCCTGGGTCACCAACATTAAGTCCCTCTCAGGTAGCGTAAGGTCCCTCCAATCAGTCACCAATGCGATTCAGCTCCAACAGAGCCTTTTTCAAGGTATGTGGTGAATGTGGGTCCTCCTTGCTTATAGACCCTTTACTGTGATCTGATTGGATGGTACCTTAATTAGTGTTTTATTGTTCTTATACAAGCTCCATATGCCCTCTATATAGGGGGATCACAATATTCTTAGCACTACATTGGTCTCGTGAATATAAATTACTATACTAAAGCTTAGAAACATTCCAATTTGCCAAACAATCACGTGCATTCCACGGATGTGGAACACGCGCTACTTCCGTTTCCTATGCTCATCGATGCGGCTGGAAGGTCCCCTTTCCATTCCGGATCTGCTGGCTGCGTTTGCGTTCCACCGCTAACCAGAGTGTAGGAAACGGAAGTTCAGTAGTGTACGTTCCACGTTTTGCTAATTGGAATGTTTCTAACCTTTAATATAGTAAATTAGTAAAGAAGACTTTCATATAGTAAAAACAGGATTATGCGATTTTCTCTACAGTTACATAACAAAAAGTCATCCAATTTGCAAAAACCAAGTTATTAAAATCCCGAAGAAGAATTATTAGAATCAAGATGAGAAGCAATTCAAATCACAAAAATTAACATAAAATCATTGGAATCAGTGAAATCATACCAGATGCTGTGCATTACATTCTACAATGTGATCACAAAAAGATTAAAGGCAATATGTTTCAGTAATTTTAGCTATTGACTTCTAACTTTCCCTAGCCAAGGTAACAAGTATCTTCACATGCAATTATCCTTGGAGTTCCAACTTGCTGTGCCACAGTATTTTAATGAGGTGGAAATGGGCACAAAGTTACTGAGGGGGAATCCTGCAGTTAAACTGTCAAGAGGATATAACTAGAGAAGGAATGGCAAATGTTTATTACCGATACTTATATCACAATAAGGGGCTTTGGGTATAGAACAAACTCAGTCTCTTATAATTGCAGGGTTGAATCAACTTGTAGAATTAGCTCAGTCCTTCAGCAGTGATTATCTGGCTGTTCCTGCTGTATTGGCTCCTCACTTTCCCTTCCAAGATTGCCACGGTGTCCACGCCTATCACTAGGCCTGGCAGTGTCTGGTTCCTTGGCTGCGGTGTCTCACCACCTGCTCTCCGGTAACCCTCCCCAGCGACACTCTACTGCTCTCTCCAGCAGCACTGCTCTCACCACCCAGTGTCCTGCGTCTCTCTCTCTCCAACATACTGTACAGCTCCCGCTCTGCTCTGCATTCCTCCTTCAACCAGTACACACTATCCTCTCTACCCTTCTTCTTTCCAGCATTACACTCTTCTCCCATCGCCTTCCAATCAGCTCCCTCTCTTGAGGCCATGTGTCTGGACACTTGGCTCAGTTTACTTCTGCTGCACCAGCATTTCCTTGCTACTGTGGAGCTACAGCAAAAGGGCTCTTAAAGGGGCACACACACCATTCCGGGGTGCCACATGTGCGTGCGCAATAGTAGGGAGCAGCAAGCTGCATCTCTCTCCTGAATGAAAGTGTGTCTGCGATGATAGGGAAACAGTAATGTGTCTCTGAATTATAAGGGCACGGTCATGCCATTATGTTAAGGCTAAATCAAATAAACAGCGTTCCACAATTATAATCTTAATAAGGGTGCATGGTGTTTGAGGGGCAAGAAAGAGTAATTGGGCATACTGAGATGAAGTTTGGCATGTCTACAAAGAACAAATACTCTGTGCTTCCAAATTTTAGAGAAAAAAAATAATATCATAAATTCAGATTCATTTAAAGTTGAAAATGTCACTGTTTTCCTGTATTGCCTCATTTATAAAAGTAACAGTCTTGAGGTATTTTTTGGAAGGCAGAATGAAGAGGACGAGTTTACAGATGGAGCCACACTAGTCGTGGCTCCATCTGTGACCTATCGCCAAGAGCGTCCCCGTCCGCCTGGGCACAAGCGCCCATGACGGAGATGCACCCCATTCACTTGAATGGAGAGCGTCACCGCCCGTGCGCCCGGACAGAGATGCCCTGAATGTACTTCCGGTGTGACTAGGTGGATGGATCGCTTAATCATGCCGTGAGTGCTTTTTTGTGATGGAGCCACCTCAGATGATCGCGGCTCCAGCTGTAGATTGGGTGCTAAACCAAAACTGACGGTAACCGATGGAAATCAGGCCTAATGCAGACCTGATCGTAGATGTGCGAAAAAAACGCTGACATGCGGGGGGGGGGGGGGGGGGGGGGGGGGGGGGGTCCGCCCAGAATGCCGGGTCCTGCCCCACCTCAGATGTGTGAAAGCATCGCATAGCGGCAATGCTTTCACACTTGCCGAGTAGCTCACTGCCTACGCAGCCTAACTGCGAAGGCAGACGGCTACCCGCCATGTTGCTTGTGACATCATGCAGCCACCGCAGCCCGCCCCTTTGCATCTTACTGTGTGCGCATGAGCACACAGCACAGGGCTTTAGCCTGCGTTTGCTGCAGCGACCAGGTCTGAATTATGCCCATAAATGGCTTGTTGGCTCAGAAAACTGTATTTACAACTTCAATTGAAACCCATTGTTGATATCAGTCAGATTTTCCTGGTGTATATTTTTATCTTTCAATTTAAAGCCGTTTGTAAACATAAGTAAAAACAGAGATGGTGAACCCCTCTAAATAATAGACCTGACTGTGGCAGGCGAGATTGGAGGAACCGCTGCACTGATCACTATGATTTGTGCAGGCTGTCTTAGGTTTAAAATGTTGGAATGCTTTAAAAAACAAATGTGAGCCCGCTCTCCCCAAATCAATAACTAGCCCCACACCTCTCAGCCATGGCTGGTATTAGAAAATAGAGGGGGGAAACTGTGTGGGGTGCCTCCAACTTTCCTACTGTATAACTATTGCCAGGCTGAACCAGCCAGGGGGCTCATGTTATAGCAGGGGTCACCTGCCATAACTTTAACCCACCTCAAGTTGGTCAGCCCAGGGCTGGAATTCCTTGGCTATTCAGGACCCCAAAAATAAAATGGGGTCCCCCTCCTGAGGAGCCATCTGCACCCATGGCTATTCCCCGCACCGCTGGGCAGTGGATGCTGGGCTAATGGTAAAATAGTTAACATTGTTTTCTTACAGGTACCAGAATGCTTAGACTAGGGTGGCCAATCCTGGGCCATTTTTTCAATCCCAGGTATCGGGATTGAAAAATGGTCAATCATGGGATTTGCTTGTTTGCTGTGTGGCCACACCCCCCACTGCTCCTCACTCATAACTCACCATACTACACGGGTGGGAGGTTGGTTCACTTCCTCCGGGTGAGGTGAGTGACGGGCCGCTGGCTGCAAACACTTCCTCTGGGTTCAGCAACGTCTGTGCGGCGGGTGACGGGTGGCTGGCTGCGCAGCATGACCTCTGACTTCACATCACGCTGTGCAGGGGGAGCTGGGAGGAGGGAGCCGGGCAGTGTCTGAGCCTCCTGAGGACGCTCAACGCTGCCCGGCATTAAAAACACAAACGGCTGCCTGATCCCGAAATCCCCTGGATTGGAGCTTTCAATCCCGAGATTGAATCCTGGGTGATTTTTGGCCTAAATCCCGGTATTTCCCCAAACCCGGGATTGGCCACCCTAGCTTAGACATTAAGTGCTTGCTTGCACCATTAGTCTACCTATAAAGAAAATATTCAAATATCCACAAGACTTGCACAAAGCATGTTGTCACTTTCTGTTTACCCCCCCCCCCCCTTCCCCCACAACCACTACCATTCCAAAACTAGTAATTTAATATTTACAAAATCCTTGGAGGGGCTCTTCTTCATTCCAAATAGGCATCCAATGGTCTCAGTAAACTAACAAATGGATCAAAACCCCACGGACAAGTACTGTATACAGTGTACAGTGCCACACGAAATTACAGGTCTCTCATGGACACTGCCATTGAAATGAACATGTAAATGAATGAGGAAGTGCTTATTAGCTGACAGTATGGGAAAGGTAGCTATGGCAGTGTTCGCTCTCAGCAAATCAGCGCTTCCCCATTAATTTCCATCAGCAAACTCGGCTTCTAGGTGCTGCAGCCGATGCAGTCCCTAAAAGCTGGTGCTTATGCACATGTGTTGGTGTCAGCAGGTGGCACATCACTGACAGTCCAGAAACCAGACCATATGGACTGCAGAACAGTGGACAGCCTCCTTATTCTACAAGGGTAGGAGCCACCACTGGTTTTAAATATCTTTGAGTAACAGTATTGGGAGTTTCTCGACTATCACACCCAGCGTCCTCGATGATGTTTTCATTTGTAGTACCCTAGCAATGTAAAATTGGCTGGAATGTTTTGGGGCCTTTTGGAAAAACAAATCTGACAGTCTCAAGCATTTATGCAGTTCTTCCAAAAAGCATATGAAATGGAAGGTCAAAAATGCTGTCCTAGACCTGGGAAGTTACAATAAATCCCCCATCCTCAGATGGATTTGGACTTATCGATCTATCTGCCAAATGTTATTACAGTAACATGGGTTCTTCCATCTCATTAACATGCTCATTTATGCATCAAGCAGATGTTTTGACAGACTGTCAATAAATGAATAACTGTTCTGCAAACGGAGTTGTATAACCCACTGTGCATTATCCGTGTTCAAGATCACAAATATCACTTTACAATTACTGGCCTACAGATGCAACTGACTGGTGAGTATAAGGCTTATGAACCTGTTATCTCCTGGATACATTTCTAGGTTTTAAATCATCAGGTAGATCTTTATTAAGGAGGGAGATTTTTCTTAATTATTTAATGAACAGATATTTACTGTTTGTCACAGACCAATTTGTTTCTAACAGGTTGTATAATATAATTAAAGCAGATTTGATCTTTTATATATATATATATATATATATATATATATATAGCATTTCAAAGGTGCGGCACTCGTGCTTGTCTCATAAAGAAATGGACATCCGTCCAATATTCTTCTTCAAAAAAGTATATATATATATATATTTATATATACTTTTTTTTGAAAGAGAGATAACTTTTTTATTTATAGTTTATTAGAATATACAAGGAGCAAAAAAAGGAAAATATATACATTTTGAGCCATCAGAAATGTGCTCAATTTTATTGCCCAATATAGATAGAACCCTTAAGCGCAATTATTTTTTATTTGATGGTTCTTTTTTTCTTCAACTAAGGGGATGTGCGATGGGGTCCCCAGTGGCCCCTTCGTACGCAAACATCTTCATGTTTGAACACGAGAAGCGCATTTTTTTCTCCAATTCGTCTATTGGCGACAATATCCTTCTTTATTGTCGCTACATAGACGATATCTTCCTGTTGTGGAGGGGGGGACGGGATGCTCTTGTCAAATTTGTTGCTGAGGTTAATGATTCCGATTCTCCTATTAAATTTACACTTATGTGCAGCATGACAGACATCCATTTTCTGGATGTTAATATTCATCTTGAAAATGGCTGCTTGACTACGGAGGTTTTCCACAAACCTACTGATCGGAATACGCTTTTATTAGCATCTAGTCACCATCCCGAGCCCCTTAAGAAAGGGCTCCCTCGCTCACAGATGATGCGAATAGCTAGAATAGCATCAGACCCCTCGAGAGTTCCTGATGAGCTTGATGCTCTAATTCATAACTTCATAACCAGGGGTTATGATCCTGATTTGCTTGAGAGGCAGAAACAGGAGGTTCTAGGCATGTCTAGGCAATCTCTTTTGGCACCGACTGATCGACACCTTAAGAATAGGATTCCCTTCCCCTGTAATTTCACCTCATCCAGTGGAGGGGTGAGTAGAGCCACCAGGGCACTGTGGCCCATTGTGTCTTCGGATCCAGAGCTCAAAGTGTTTAATCACACTACTCCTCTGATGTCGTTTCGTCGTGGCCGTAACATCAAAGATAGAATAGTTAGAACAGACATCACTGGGATGGGTATCGCTAGGCCCCCTAATGTATCTTATAAACCTTCAGGTTGCTATCGTTGCAGTGGGTGTGCCACGTGTAAATTGATGCTGAACTGTAGATCGTTCAAACACCCCCATTGCTCTAAAATATACGACATCAGGTTTGTTTTAACCTGTTCGACTGCATTTGTCGTGTATATTATTGTCTGCCCGTGTGGGCTCATGTATGTGGGCCAGACTACTCGGAAGTTTTCGGAGAGGATGGCGGCACATAGATCGGCCATAAAACTTACGCTTGAAGGAAAATTGATCGATCAACCAGTAGCTAAACACTTTAAAAATGCTGGTCACACATTAGAGTCACTCCGGTACTTTATTATAGATCACGTTCCCCTGAGCTTGAGGGGGGGTGATCGGGTAAAATCTCTTTTAGTCAAAGAAACTAAGTGGATACTGAGATTGGGTACCTGCGCCCCTGGGGGGCTTAACGAAAAGATTAATTGGAATACGCTTGTGTAGTGTGGGGGGTTTTGTGTTTTGTTTTTTTATGTTGCTTTTGTGTTATACTATATTTTGGATTCTTTTCATAGATTTATGTGATCTTCTTTTTTTCATTGATTTATGTGTATTGGATAAGCTGCTTTTTTCATTATGTATTGCTGCTTACTTCTTGTTTTTATTTCAGTGTATGTCCCTGCCTGCCCGCAGTGATGACAGCCCAGCCTCCCCTGTGGATTATGCCTGCGCTCCCTCCCGCCGATGGATTGCAGCCGGGTTCTGTGTGAACCGCAAGCTGCTGGTTTCCATGGAGACGGCTGTTTCCGGAAGTGGGTGTCTGACGTGAGCGGAAGCAGAGTGAGTAGCGGGCGCGCACATGACGGACGATGGCGGCGGGACTACTGTGGTATTTAGGAGGGTAAGTGTTTTATTTGTTTGTGTGTCTGTTGTGTCCTGACGACGGGGGTCCGTCCCCCGAAATGTTGACCTTGGAATACAAATCTTTTTGCATTATTTCGTCTCTGAGTGCCGTTCATTGTTGGACAGTTATATATATATATATATATATATAGCATTTCAAAGGTGCGGCACTCGTGCTTGTCTCATAAAGAAATGGACATCCGTCCAATATTCTTCTTCAAAAAAGTATATATATATATATATTTATATATACTTTTTTTTGAAAGAGAGATAACTTTTTTATTTATAGTTTATTAGAATATACAAGGAGCAAAAAAAGGAAAATATATACATTTTGAGTCATCAGAAATGTGCTCAATTTTATTGCCCAATATAGAATGACACAAATATTTTGTTTTTAAAAATTTCGCTCATGCCTAATTTAATTCATAACATAGTTATTTTATCTAAAATTAAATGTTGCCACGATAGGAAAAACCTGTTGTGCAAAATATTTGAGGTCTAGGCTCATGTTGCTGTAGGAATGTGCACTTAAGCTTTTCCAACTTTCCTGCACAATCGAATGATTTGACTGTTGACCTACCATAGCTCTACAGTATTTATACTCATAGCGCTAATCGTACACAGCAAAAGCAAAACCCAAACCTTGTGTTGCCAGAATTTTCTCTTCTGCGACATGACCTGTTGAGTCACTCAAAATGTTTTGACAGACTGTCAATAAACCTTATCTCTAATTGTAGCCGATAATATTAAAAGCAATACTTTACCCCAGTTACCCTGAGTATACAAACTCTTAAAGTTATTTAAAAAATGATATATTCTTTTAATTTAGCATTTATTAATGATTCAAAGTTGTCAATAAGTTGTATATAAATAAAATGTAAGATATTTTATTATGACTATTTTTCCACTGAAGCCCCAAATCTTGGCTTTGAGTTCCACTTTAGATGCCAGGGTGTATATCTCCTATCAATCAATTTTCAGTTTTGAGAGATTTGGCATTCGATTTCCATTGGATTTACATTCAATTTTGATTGAAGAGATTTCCTAAGGCAAAATTGAATGTCAAATCGATTCTAAAATTGAATTCTACTCAAATTCTACTCAAAATCGAATTTCTGAAAAAAAAAATCAATATACTGTATAGTTGAATATAGGATCCCTTCATTTACTAAAATTAGTTTGCAAATCGAATTGAAATCAAACTATAAATTGAACTTCAAATCCCCAAATGAACTAAATCATGTTAGACATTCGATTTGTTCTTCTAAATACAAATCTGTTGGTAGGAAATTGATTGTGATGACTTTAAAAGTACCCAAAGCATGTGGAGCAGTGTGGCTGTAGGAATAATGGCTGTCCAAGGTTATGGTATGTTCTGCACCTACCTGCAGTATGCAAATCAAAATCAGCAGCATCTTGAGTAGAATACTGCACGTGTTTATACAAATAGGCATCCTACCTAGTGCATGAATGTGCAATAGATAGCATCATAGCACAATATCTGACATGTTTGTTGGATGAAATAATGAAACTTAAATTCATGAGTGTTGTAACTTGTTATCCTGGTTTGTGCCATGATGCCAGCAAATCATCCCTGTCTACTTGTATGTTACTTGTATATGTTAATGAAACAGCTAGTAGTACTCAGTACTATATTGTTCTAATCCCCCCTTCTACAACAGGTGATTTAGACTATGACTTTTGCTCCTTTCTTCTGACTTTGTTGTCAAATTATCAAACTCCTGCTGAGCAAAAGTAGTATGAGGCACATATAGCAACCCAATCCACGACAAAATGCACCTTTGGTCTTTTAAAAACAAGGTTTAAAATTTGCAAGGCATATTATTATAACACTTGGCAAAAGTGTCTGATATTGTGCTCTACTGCCGTCTATCTTATAATCACACATTAGATAAACCACTCACCCTAGATTATGCAATAAACGGAGCAGGCAGAGGTTTTGTAACCATCAACTGACTATGGGCCTAATTCTGAGTTGATCGCAGCAGCAAATTTGTTAGCAGTTGGGCTAAACCATGTGCACTGCAGGGAGGACAAAAACATGTGTAGAGAGAGTTAGATTTGGGTGGGGTGAAACTGAAATCTAAATTGCAGTGTAAAAATAAAGCAGCCAGTATTTACCCTGCCAGAAACAAAATAACCCACCCAAATCTAACTCTCTCTGCAAATGTTATATCTGCCACACCTGCAGTGAACATGGTTTAGCCCAACTGCTAACAAATTTTCTGCTGCGATCAACTCTGAATTACCCCCTATTTGAGCACAGAAAGTGGAAGGCAGCTTAATGTCAACTATTTCAACTGTATTTTTGACTGCTCATTGGTTCCCCCTCCCTAACCTTGGTGAAAATGGTCCCATTGGGCCCCACAAAAGTTAGGGATGCCTCCACTTACTACATCCCACCCTTTGCCAAGCCATTGAATATCTTTGGTGTGTTAGTATGGTTCTCATTTGCTATATTTGTATGTTCAGGATGTATGCTGTTTTTATATACTATCCATTTGTGTACCCTCCTTTCACCATCTCCTCTCCATTTCTTTTTTCTGTATCCTAACCCTACATGTGTCTCAAATTCTTTAATAAAGATTTAATATAAAAAAAACCCAACAAAATTGTAATAGTTAGTTTTCCATGTATAAAACAGTGTAAAGAGGAGCTTGCTCTTTAATTAGAGTGCATGTGATACAGTTGGACCAATAGGAAGCAATGAAGAAGTTCTCTTCGATTTTGCAGGGGATTTTAATGGGGATTTGAGGTTCGATTTTGGAAGATATTTTATAAATCCCTTATAAACATGAATCAAAATCGAATTTGATTTGAAAATCGAATGCAAAATCTATTTTTAGTAAATGAGGGATTTTTAAAGGGATTTTTCAGTTTCAATAGAACCAATTTCAATAGATTTTTAAGATTTAAAAAAATGAATTCCAAATCGAACTTGAGTAAATATACCCACAGGTCAAAAATCAGCATTTCAGTGAAGCAGGAAGTTAACCCTAAATGCTCTTGCCCAGTATTTTGTTTTTATACTTTAACATATAAACTACTTCCAGTGATGTTTTGCAGAGATCCTTCTAACATGGAACTGCAGAGGTGGGGGCTGCTGTGATGAACAGAGCAGTGATACACAGAATGTCAGTTGATCAATCAATTTATTTGTCCATCACAGGCTCTTATACATGATAGGCTAGTGTAAAAAATCTAAAATAAACACAGGTTCCCACAGCACACTGCAATGGACCAGCAAATTAGATTTAAATCCTACATGATAATAACAATGCAGAGATCTCAGTTACATGCATTTGGAAGCATATGGCAAGCCCCTAGCTACAGAAAAGTGTCTCTGCTCCCATAATACGTGGTAATTACAACTACTTTGGGTCATACATTTATGAATTGAGAGCCAACTCAGCTGGAGGCAACCCAGGGTCCTCCAATATGATACTATTAGGACTTGCATATCATCCAGCCACTAATTTCATACCTGTGTCTTCGAACAGTGATACAGTATGCAGAATGGCAGTTACTCATTCAGTTTATTGGTCCATCACAGGTGCATGTAAAAGGGCTAATCTTGACAAAAAAACAAGTTCCCCCTGCGCACTGCTTTGCACCCTACATGATAATAGCAATGTAGAGGTTTCAGTTACATACACTTTCAAGCGCATGGTAAGCCTCACTGACAGGAGTGCCACAAGATAAGCCGGAAGTGATCATTACAAAACCACTAGACTCGGGAGACACCACTGGAGCTGCCATTAGAGTCATCACTAGACCTTAGGCATGGTTTGTCAACATTTTAATCTTGTTGACATTTTATTATAATAAATGTTGTCATGCTGCATGTTGACATTACGACTAGAGATGTGCGGTGGGCAATTTTCATGTTTTGTGTTTTGGTTCTAATTCCCAGCTTGTGTTTGGGTTTTGGATTGGTTTTGCCAAAACCACCCTTTCATGTTTTGATTTTGGTTTAGGATCTGGATGATTTTTGAAAAAATAACATAAAAATGGCTAAAAACACAGAATTTGGTGGTAATTTTGATCCTACTGTATTATTAACCTCAATATCAGTCATTTGCACTAATTTCCAGTCTCTTCTGAACACTGAACACCTCACAATAATGTTTTTAGGACAAAAGGTTGCACCAAGGTGGCTATATGACTAAGCTAAGCAACACAAATATGCGGCACAAACACCTGGCTCATCTAGGAGTGGCACTACAGTTGCAGACAGGATGGCACTTAAAAAAACTAGTCCCCAAACAGCACATGATGCAAAGATGAAAAAGAGGTGCACCAAGGTTGCTGTATGACTAAGCTAAGCGACACAAGTGTGCGGCACAAACACCTGGCCCATCTAGGAGTGGCACTGCAGTGGCAGACAGGATGGCAGATATATAAAAAAAAGGCCCCAAACAGCACATCATGCAAAGAAGTAAAAGAGGTGCAATAAGGTAGCTGTATGACTAAGCTATGCGACACAAACAATTGGCCCATCTAGGAGTGGCACTACAGTGTCAGACAGGAGGGCAGAAATAAAAAAAGGCCCCAAACAGCACATCATTCAAAGATGTAAAAGAGGTGCAATGAGGTAGCTGTATGGCTAAGCGACACACACAATTGGCCCATATAGGAGTGGCACTGCAGTGTCAGACAGGAGGGCAGATATAAAAAAGGCCCCAAACAGCACATCATATATGACAGTACCACTGGAATTATATGGCAGTACCACTGGAATTATACGTCAGTATCACTGGAATTATATGGCAGAATCACTGGAATTATACAGCAGAAGCACTGGAATTATACGGCAGGATCACTGGATTTATACACCAGTACCACTGGAATTATACGGCAGGGTCACTGGAATTATATGGCAGGATCACTGGATTTATACGCCAGTACCACTGGAATTATACAGCAGGATCACTGGAATTAAACGGCAGGATCACTGGATTTATACACCAGTACCACTGGAATTATACGGCAGGATCGCTGGAATTATATGGCAGGATCACTGGATTTATACGCCAGTACTACTGGAATTATACGGCATGATCACTGGAATTATACGGCAGGATCACTGGAATTATATGGCAGGATCAATGGAATTATATGGCAGTATGACTGGACTTATATGGCAGTACCACTGGACATATATATATGGCAGTATCACTGGACTGGACATATACGCCAGTATCACTGGAATTATATGGCAGGATCACTGGAATTATACGTCAGTACCACTGGATTTATATGGCAGGATCACTGGATTTATACGCCAGTACTACTGGAATTATACGGCATGATCACTGGAATTATACGGCAGGATCAATGGAATTATATAGCAGGATCACTGAAATTATACGCCAGTACCACTGGAATTATACGTCAGGATCACTGTATTTTTGTCAAGGTACCACTGGAATTATATATCACTACCACTGGAATTATACGTCAGTATGACTGGAATTATATGGCAGAATCACTGGAATTATACAGCAGAAGCACTGGAATTATACGGCAGGATCACTGGATTTATACACCAGTACTACTGGAATTATACGGCAGGGTCACTGGAATTATATGGCAGGATCACTGGATTTATACGCCAGTACCACTGGAATTATACGGCAGGATCACTGGAATTAAACGGCAGGATCACTGGATTTATACACCAGTACCACTGGAATTATATGGCAGGATCGCTGGAATTATATGGCAGGATCACTGGATTTATACGCCAGTACTATTGGAATTATACGGCATGATCACTGGAATTATACGGCAGGATCACTGGAATTATATGGCAGGATCAATGGAATTATACAGCAGGATCACTGAAATTATACGCCAGTACCACTGGAATTATACGTCAGGATCACTGTATTTTTATGAAGGTACCACTGGAATTATATAGCAGTACCACTGGAATTATACGGCATGATCACTGGAATTATATGGCAGTATAACTGGACTTATATGGCAGTACCACTGGACATATATATATGGCAGTATCACTGGACTGGACATATACGCCAGTACCACTGGAATTATATGGCAGGATCACTGGAATTATACGTCAGTACCACTGGATTTATATGGCAGGATCACTGGAATTATACGGCAGGATCACTGGAATTATAGGGCAGGATCACTGAAATTATACGGCAGGATCACTGGATTTATATGCCAGTACCATTGTAATTATACGGCAGGATCACTGGAATTATACGGTAGTACCACTGGATTTATACGGCAGTACCACTGGACATATATGGCAGTACCACTGGACTGAATTTATATGCCAATACTACTGGAATTATACGGCAGGATAACTGGAATTATATGGTAGGATCACTGGAGTTATACGCCAGTACCACTGGAATTATACGGCAGGATCACTGGATTTATACGCCAATACCACTGGAATTATATGGCAGGATCACTGGAATTATACGGCAGTACCACTGGATTTATACGGCAGTTCCCCTGGACATATACGGCAGTATCACTGGATTGGACATACAGTATACGCCAGTACCACTGGAATTGTACAGAGTCCGATCTGGGGTCGGGTGGTGAAGTTCGGGGGGGTGGGGGGTTCGGTTCTCTGAGAACCGATCCCGCTTATCTCTTATTACGACTATGTTGACATTCTCATATCTATTGGCAAACCCTATAGTTGATATGGCAGCATTGTGTGGTGGATGTTATTCCACATGGTACAAGAGGTTATTTCGACCTTATCATAGCTGTGCTAAATTTAGCACAGCTACGATCAGGTGGTATTCATGTGACCACCGGTCAGCTGAGCGACAGTTACATGACCTCCTCCACCAGCCGACGGGTCACTGTCCCGATGGTCGGCATGCCGACCAACAGGGACTATTTCCACTCGTGGGTGTCCACGACACCCATAAAGTGGGAATAGAACCCGTGGCGACCGCAGGTCGCCACCGAGCCTGCAGCGTGGTGAGCGCAGCGAGCCTGCAAGGGGCTTGCTGCACTCGCCCCTCCCCGCCAGGATCCCGGCGTCGGTATGCTGTCGGGATCCTGGTGTCGGTAAGCTGACCGGCGGTCAGGAGACCGCCGGTCAGCCATACTACACCCGCTACGATCATCTTCCCTGACATGCACGGGGACACCCAGCACAGGGCTAGTCCGCCCCGCATGTCAGGCCCCCTCCCCTCCCCCGCACAAGTACAAAAGCATTGCACAGCGGCAATGCTTTTGTACTTGTAGAGTAACTCCCAGCCAGCGCAGCTCCTGCGGCTGGCCGGGAGCTACTCATCGCTGCCCAGTTTGCAGCGGCTGCGTGTGACGTCATGCAGCAGCCCGTCCCTGCACGGTCCAGCCACGCCTGCATTGGCAGGACCGTGCCCACAAAATGGCGGACAAATGGCTCCGTGCCGCCCCCTCCCGCCCAGCGACTGCCTCTGCCTGTCAGTCAGAGGCAATTGCTAGGCAATGACAGCTGTCGGCTGTCAGCCATGTGACGGTGCACTGCGGCACCTGCGCATGCGCAGTTCTGACCTGAATGCTTCGCTGCGAAGAACTGCAGCGAGCGTTCAGGTCAGAATATGACCCCCACAGATGTAGCCACTTTCAGTATGTATCGCAGCGTGGATGGGGGGGTCATTCCGAGTTGTTCGCTCGTTGCCGATTTTCGCAACGGAGCGATTAAGGCAAAAATGCACATGCGCATGGTACACAGTGCGCATGCGCAAAGTATTTTAGCACAAAAGAATTTTCATCGTTGAAGTGATCGGAGTGTGATTGACAGGAAGTGGGTGTTTCTGGGAGGAAACTGACCGTTTTCTGGGAGTGTGCGGAAAAATGCAGGCGTGCCAGGATAAAACACGGGAGTGTCTGGAGAAAAGGGGGAGTGGCTGGCCGAATGCAGGGCATGTTTGTGACGTCAAACCAGGAACGAAATGGGCAGAGCTGATCGCAGTGTAGGAGCAGAGCCGTTTCTAGCGCCCGCCGCGGCACTTTGTCCTTATCTCCTCTCCTCCCTCTTCCCGAGCGCTCCTGCTTGGGGGCGCGGAGTTTGGTGAAATGACGCGTTTGCGTCGTGACGTCACGACGCAAATGCGTCATTCCGCGAAACCCCGCCCCCCGAGCAGGAGCGCTCGGGAAGAGGGAGGAGAGGAGATAAGCCTGGAAGGAGGAGGCGGCCGGCGCGAGGGACGTGAGGCGGCCAGACCCGAAGAGCGGGAAGATGTAAGTAGTTTCTCTATCTCTCTCTCTGTCCCCCTCCCTCTCCTCCCCCCCCCCACTTGACACCTGCCTGCCGCACTTTGTAAAATGGGGACACCTGCCTGCCGCACTTTGTAAAATGGGGACACCTGCCTGTCGCACTTTGTAAAATGGGGATACCTGGCTGCCGTGCTGTGTAAAATGGGGACACCTGCCTGCCGCACTTTGTAAAATGGGGACACCTGCCTGCCGCACTTTGTAAAATGGGGACACCTGCCTGCCGTGCTGTGTAAAATGGGGACACCTGCCTGCCGCACTTTGTAAAATGGGGACACCTGCCTGCCGCACTTTGTAAAATGGGGACACCTGCCTGCCGTGCTGTGTAAAATGGGGACACCTGCCTGCCGCACTTTGTAAAATGGGGACACCTGCCTGCCGCACTTTGTAAAATGGGGACACCTGCCTGCCGCACTTTGTAAAATGGGAACACCTGCCTGCCATGCTGTGTAAAATGGGGACACCTGCCTGCCGCACTTTGAAAAATGGGGACACCTGCCTGCCGCGCTGTGTAAAATGGGGACACCTGCCTGCCGCGCTGTGTAAAATGGGGACTTTTTATTTTTATTTTTTTCCCCTGTGGTGGGCGTGATATCAGACGAGCCCACGCCCACTTTAATGAGACCACACCCATTTTATTCAGGCCACACCCCCATGTCGGGAGCGCGCGCGCATGCTTTTTCTTTTTATAGGTATGTGGGAGGGGGCACACCATTTTTTTTATAGCAATGGGGGGGGGGGTGCGCATTTTGAAATCTCGCACTGGGAGCCAAATTGGCTAGAAACGGCCCTGTGTAGGAGTAAGTCTCGAGCTACTCAGAAACGGCTAAGAAATTTCTATTCGCAATTCTGCTAATCTTTAGTTCGCGATTCTGCTAAGCTAAGATACACTCCCAAAGGGCGGCGGCCTAGCATGCGCAATGCTGCTAGCGAGCGAACAACTCGGAATGACCCCCCATGGTACAGCTAATGTGCACGCAAATTAATAATCATGTGCGTTGACCTGTACGCGTATATTTACTTCTATGGGAGAACGTTGGCTACGAATAGTCACAGCACGGCGTGAAGTGCAGCCTGCTGCAATGCGCAATGATATATTGCTACTTATCAAAGCTATATATATCATCCAACTATATAGTGATAAGTAACAATTCATTTTTCATTATGTACATGAATAGAACCCATATTCTGTGTTTGTTATAATTCAGTTTTATAAGGTAAATGTGACTTTCACCTTTATTAATAACATACAACAATATTTCCTGTGTCTATAGCATATTATTACAGTACTTTATTTCTATTGTATACAAATAGGGTTATGCAGTTTCACTTTTTTCAATAAACTTATCTCTATGCTAGTGTGATGTATACAATATGCATATATGTTAAAGCCCAGTGCATCTACATGCATCATGAAATGTGTCCAATGGAACTTAGGGGTCTATTTACTAAGACATCATGGGTGAAAATATAGTGGATGGAGATAAAGTACCAGCCAATCAGCTCCTAACTACCATGTCACAGGCTGGGTTTGAAAAATGACAGTTAGGAGCTGGTACTTTATCTCTGTCCACTTTATCTCCTGTCAATGCTTAGTAAATAGACTCCATAGTGTCAGATCTTGATGTGTTTTCGTTACCAACGAGGTGGGGGAAGCAATGGAAGGTTCACTACTGGTTGGAATGAGATGAGGAGGTACAGTAGAATATACTGTAGTTCCTTCTCATGTATACACTGGGATTGGTGAATATGTATTAAGAAATGTGGAAGACCTGATGTCACAATGGAAGTTGGGTATTAAGAACTAGGGGACATTTACTAAGCAGTGATAAAAGTGGAGAAGTGTGTGAGCGGAGAAGTTGCCCATGGCAACCAATCAGCAACTCTATATACCTTTTATAGTATGCAAATTATAAATGTTACGTCAATACTGATTGATTGCCATGGGCAACTTCTCCACTGGCTCACTTCTCCACTGTTATCACTGCTTAGTACATGTCAACCTAAGTTAGCTATGTAAGCACTGTGGTGTAGTACTAGATACTTGAGATACAGAGCAGTTCTAGTTAAGCAGGATATACTGAGCTGCGGAACAGTTCCAGCTATACAGGATATACTGAGCTGCGAAGCAGTTCCACTTACACAGGATATACTTGAGATGCGGAGCAGTTCCAGTTATACAGGATATACTGAGCTTTGGAGAAGTTCCAGTTATACAGGATAAACGGAGCTGTGGAGCAGTTCCAGTTACACAGGGTATACTGAGCTGCAGGATACAGTATATTTGAGATGTGGAAAAGTTTGCAGGGATAACAGCACAGTCCCAATATGGGCTAGGCGTACAGGAGTACAACCACAGACAGGCAGAGAACAAAGCAGACAAGGGTTCCTTTAAGGCACAGGACAGATTCCAATGACCGCAGCAGGGAGCACAGTAACAAGCAGCCTCTGGGAGTAGTGACTTGTTGCACTGGCGATTCCCCTCTGGTTCTGGACTGGCTTTATATGCAACATCGCGCATCAACTGGCCCAGGAATACTATCTGGCTGGCAATTGGCTACTGGCAGTCATCTGATGGTCTCAAACATGGCAGTGCCAATTATGCAGACACATAGGAATGCCGGTCTCATGGAACACACACCAAACTACTCAAACATAGACCACCATTACACAAGGAACTCACATGCCATGCCACCGCACTACCAGTGCCCTGATATGTGAGTCCCGCAAACTAGCCACACAGTTCTGACACATACAGCATGTGTGTGGTTTTGTTACCTGCTTTTCATCCTGTGCATGAGCCCCAACACTTGTATTTAAAGTTTACAAGGTCTTTGCTGTTGGATGGTGCACTGGGACATAGATAGTAGATTTCTACTACTACTACTATCTACTACTACTAAATCCCAGAGAGCACAGTTAGTGTTTCCAGATGATAACAGCACATACTGTACATACTGCATATAGTTACATATAGAGTCATAGGCGTTTCTATAATGGGTGCAGTGTGTGCGGTGCACGTGGGCCCCTAGGTCCGGGGGGACCTACACCACACACACTACACCCGTAGAGTATACTTACCCCTCCAGAGTCCAGAGACAGTGGCTCTGCAGCGCGGGCACAAATCACTTGGAAAATGGTCGCCGCAGAACAAGATGTAGGCGCCATGTTCATGGAGATCTGCGCATGCGCAGTAGGCTCTGGCTTTAAGCCAGAGTCTACTAGCTGGGGGAGAGGAGGGGACCCGTGATGGAGGCTGCACGCGGGTCCCCTCCTCTATTAAAACGCCCCTATATAGAGTTATTGACCAAGTGGATTTGCCACCTGTCCCATGCAACATCTGACATCTGATACCTTTGTTGATCAGGATATGTAGTGGATTACATGCCGAAGTTTGTTACATTAGATTTAAAACAACCTATCTGGCTGTCGAGATTGCAATATATACACTATGAACAATTTAAGCACTTGCTGAACTTGGAACACATGATTAAAATGATATTTGTAGACCCATCACACATACCCATTAGCAATATAAATATTATATTTTAAACACACAGCATAAGAGCATATAGTGAGAGTTGCATTCAATACTGTATCTAGAATTAGAGAAAATGTACAGCATGGTATGAGTTAAATACTGACGTCATATATTTCTCCATGGACACATCTCCAAGTCCTGGAAATCGCAGACAGTTGGTAACTATGCTGTCTCCATGGAGTCAGTAGATGGTAGAATGAGTACAGTGCTTAAACTTATTGTATAAAAAATTACTCTTGTAGATGATGTGAGACCTTCTATAGACTTAATTTATGGTGTGATCAGCTCATGACGTTCATATTGAATCATCCTTGTATTCCTGAGGTCAAAGTAGTCAGAGTGGGTAGCGAGTCAGCAAAAAAAAGGAAAAAAAAAGAAACATATTCCAATCCAGGAAAACTAGCACCCAACATCGGGGGTCATTCCGACCCGATCGCACGCTGCGCTTCGTCACAGCCGTGCGATCGGGTCAGAACTGCGCATGCGCTGCGCCCACATTGCGCAGGCACGTCGTTGCCCAGCGTCATCCGTCGCTGGGCAGCGACTCAGCTAGCGAAAAAAGTGGTCGCAGTGGTGACCGCAAGAAGATTGACAGGAGGAAGGCATTCCGGGGCGTCGACTCACCGTTTTCTGGGCGTGGAGATCCGAACGCAGGCGTGTCGAGGGGTTTGGAGGGCGGATGTGTGACGTCAATTTCAGGACCTGCACGCTGGATTCATTGCACAGGGTAAGTAAGTCTTACCCTGGTCTTGTTTTACACAAAACTTTTTTTGCATAGCAGGGCTGCACAAGTGATCGCAGCCTTGCTATGCAAAAAAAACACTTCCACATAGGGGGTCATTCTGAGTTGATCGCTCTCTAGCAGTTTTTAGCAGCCGTGCAAATGCTATGCCGCCGCCCACTGGGGAGTGTATTTAAGCTTAGCAGAAGTGTGAACGCTTGTGCAGCCGAGCTCTGCGAAAAAAAGTTTGTGCAGTTACAGAGTAGCTCTGAACCTACTCAGCGCTTGTGATCACTTCAGCCTATTCGTGTCTGGATTTAACGTCATACTTCCGCCCAGCGAACGCACAGCCACGCCTGTGTTTTTTCAGACACGCCTGCGTTTTTACAAACACTCCCTGAAAACGGCCGTCAGTGAGAAGGAAAACTTTGCTAGAACCTGAGAACAACCACAAAAAGCTTTGTACCCGTACGTCGCGCGTGCGCATTGGGGCCCATATGCAGAGCTGGCCCTAGGTATAGGCAAACTAGGCAATTGCCTAGGGCATCTGGTATGCCTAGGGGCACAAGCAGCTTCTGCTGATTAAAATGATATGCAGCATGCCTATATTCTGTGTGTAGCATTTTGTATACAGATACAGCCACAGTCGAACACAGTATATAGGCATGCCACATATCATTTTAATCAGCAGAAGCTGCTTGTGCATACTAGCCATATAACAATGCAAATAAGATGCATTTTCATAAAAAATAGGCACCCGACATTAGCAGAGCTGCTAGTTGACTCACGCCAGGAAATATATGTGTCATTATTTGCAGAAGGGCACTAATGATGTGCGGCATATGTGTAAGGGACATTATGTGTGTCATTATGTGTATAAGGGCATTAACAATGTGCAGCATATGTGTAAGGGAAATTATGTGTATAAGGGCATTAATAAAGGTTAGCATAATGTGTAAGGTGCATTATGTTTATAAGGACATTAATAATGGGTGTCATGTGTAAGGGGCATTAATGTGTGGTATTGTGTATAAATGCATTACCAATTTGTGGCATTATGTGTATAAGGTGATCTACTGTTGCGTAAGGTATAGAAAGGGCACTACTGTGTGGTCTAATGTGAATAATAATAGCAATATGGTGTGGTGTAATGTGAATAAAGAGCAATATGGTGTGGTGTAATGAGAATAAAGAGCAATATGGTGTGGTATAATGTGAATAAGGAGCAGTTTAGTATGATGTTATGTGAATGAGGGGCACTACAGTTAGGAGTAACGTATATAAGGTAAAGTGGTACTACTGTGTGATATAATGTGAATAAGGTACACTATCGCATGATAAATTGTGAATAAAGTTGCACTACTGTGTGGTGTAATTTGAATTGGGGTACTATTGTGTGGCCATGCCTCTTGCCAGCAAAAACACATACCTTTATGTGCTGTGCGCCAAATGTGCACACTGTTCTTATTTAAATTACAGGGGGTAGGAAAACAAAAAAAGGACTACTACGGGTGGGGGTGATGGTGCTGGGAAAGGGGTGTAGGGTCAGAGGCGGAACTAGCGGTGGTGCTAGGGGGCACCGGCCAAAAACTTGCCTAGGGCATCATATTGGTTAGGGCCGGCTCTGCCCATATGCATGCGCATAAATGCATTATTTTACCTAATGGCTGTGCTGCGAAAATCGTCAGCGAGCGATCAACTCGGAGTGACCCCCATAGGCGGCATCTAGTTGATCGCACGAGCAGCAAAAAGTTGCTACGTGCGATCAACTCGGAATGACCCCCATTGTTTGTCCACTCACATTACCTACTGTATAACCACTATAACGGCCAGATCTACTAAACCTTGAAAAGTAATACATTGCACGGTGATAAAGTACAGACCAACCAGCTCCTAACTGTCATTTTTTAAACCCAGCCTGTAACATGGCAATTAGGAGCTGATTGGCTGGTACTTTGCCGTTCTTGCACTTGTCATTTTAGATACCAACATACATGGACGGCACTATTAATACTGCAAAATTTGCTCATAATCCTGATAAACAAAACCTTTCTTTGCATTAGGAATTGTGGGGGTCATTCCGAGTTGATCACTAGTGAAAAAGTTTGCAGCGCAGCGATTAAGTGAAAAAGCGGCACTTCTGCGCATGCGTATGCGGCGCAGTGCGCACGTGCGACGTACTTTCACAACGGGTGATGTATTTTTACACAAGGTCTAGCGACGCATTTCAGTCGCAATAGCAGCCGCAGAGTGATTGACAGGAAAGGGGCATTTCTGGGTGTCAACTGACCGTTTTCAGGGAGTGTTCCAAAAAACACAGGCGTGCCAGGAAAAATGCAGGCGTGGCTGGCTGAACCCAGGGCGTGTTTGTGACATCAAATCCGAAACTGAATGGACTGAAGTGATCGCAAGCGCTGAGTAGGTCTGGAGCTACTCTAAAACTGCACAATTTTTGTAGCCGCTCTGCGATCCTTTCGTTCGCACTTCTGCTAAGCTAAGATACACTCCCAGAGGGCGGCGGCTTAGCGTTTGCACGGCTGCTAAAAACAGATAGCGAGCGATCAACTCGGAATGACCCCCTGTGTTCTATCAAGAGATCTGCTTGTAAAAAGGCATAGCTGGAATATTCTGTTTTGTGTAGGCTGCAACTCCAAAAGCATACCACACTTGCATGTACAGTACATGCCAGTACTGTATTTCAGTAATATATGGAAGCCAGCAAGCACAGCTTGCATAGATCTCAAAACACCACATTTTACTATGACAATTTTAGATTCAGAGTTAAATTTATGTCCAGCTCTAAATAAGACCCAATGTTGTAAGGTAGACTGTTCCTAAGAAAATGATTGGTTATAGCCACTACTGTAGGTAATTTTATAGGTATAAAATATTGCATTCAGAAAAACTCAACCCAACCTTATTAGTTACTTTATATTGTTAAAATAATATATCACTGTAGGACACAATTTCATATATTGCACTAATGAGCTCTAATAAGTGGGCGGCGGCATAACATGTGCAGAGAGAGTTAGATTTGGGTGGGGTGTATTCAAACTGAAATCTAGTCAGGCAAGTCAATCTTGACTATGGGGGTAATTCAGAGTTGATCGCAGCAGCAAATTTGTTTGCAGTTTGGCAAAACCATGTGCACTGCAGGGGGGGGGGCAGATATAACATTTGTAGAGAGCGTTAGATTTGGGTGGGTTATTTTGTTTCTGTGCAGGGTAAATACTGGCTGCTTTATTTTTACACTGCAATTTAGATTTCAGTTTGAACACACCCCACCCAAATCTAACTCTCTCTGCACATGTTATATCTGCCACACCTGTAGTGCAAATGGTTTTGCCCAACTGCTAACAAATTTGCTGCTGCGATTAACTCGGAATTACCCCCTATATTCTGTACAATCTAGTCTAGTACATAGTATAGTCAAAATTGTCAGTTAGTCAAAATCTCACATAGTCAAGTAAAGTTAGTCAATATCGGTGGTTCAGGTCTCCGGGTAGTTCAGAGGAAATTGCAAAGTCAAAATTGGAGATAATCAATATCTCACGGGTGTGTATGCACCTTTAGCGGGCCCACACACAGTACAATTATCGCATGCTATTTGATCTTTTTAGTTCAAATAGCATATCATCTAGTTCAAATAGCACCGTGTGTATTGTCCTTTGCGATGCGATGCGCGCTCCCGTCTAGTCCATATCTCAAGGCAAAATAGTATGTGCAGGCAGGTATTTTTGTACTACAGCACACATTGTAGTGTATTCAAAATCGGATGTAGTTCAAATAGCATGTAGTTCAAATAGCATACCCCACTTAGTCCAAATTGCATAGCACACATTGGGGTATATTTACTAACATTCGTATTTTTCTGAAAGTGGTCAAAGTTCAAACACGAATGACATCGACAGTGTAAAATTGCAACTTTTTTAATTGATTACGACTAATTTACTAAGCTGTCGTATTCGTATTTTTTGTTTTGTCCGATGTCGATGTCTTTCGTGTTTTTCTGGTGTAGAATGCGGCCGATTTGGTTGTTTTGCGGCCGTGTTTTTAGTTTATTTTACGACTGCGTCACATGTCTGTTACGGCAGTGTTTTTGATTTCGCGGCCGCGTTTTTAGTCCTAAGTTTCGTTTTTGTCACGCGTCCGTGATTGGTTGTATTCGTGATGGAGGAGTGTCTGTGCACATTACTATAAAACCGCCCCAAACACACCGCACCTCGTGGGTTTAGCTAGTGGAGAGGAGAGAGGAAGGTGTATTTGGAGTTGGTGAGTTTGGTGGAGTTTTTGGTGGATTTGGTGAGGAGTTTTGTGATTGTTGAGTGCTGTACTGTGTGTGTAAGTAGTCTTGTCATATTTGTTGTATTGTTTTTTCACAGTTTGTAAACTTTGTTGTCCTTGTTTTTTTTTTATAGTCTTTTGTCATTGTTTGTGAGTGAGTGAGTGAGCGTGTGTGTTGGCTGTGTGGTGTGTAGTAGTAGTAGTAGTGGAGGAGTGTGTTTTCTGTTTTTATTTTTCTGTGTTTTGTGTCGTTTGTCCTCATGTCTGACTCAGAGGTCAGTGTGGTGGAGGAGGTTAGTGAGAGGGAGGAGGTTAATGAGGTGGAGGAGGTTAGTGAGGTGGAGGAGGTGAGTGAGGTGGAGGGGGTTAGTGAGAGGGAGGAGGTTAGTGAGGAGGAGGAGGGGGTGCCTGCTGCTGCATCCTCCAGTGAGAGTGATGGTGCTGTGGCTCCGCAGCCACGCACCACTACCAAGACTGGCCGGAATATTAAGTTCAGCTATGCGGAAAACATGGCGTTGGTGCGTGAGCTCATGAAGCACCATCGGCAATTGTTTGGGCAGGATGCTGCCAAGGTGTCCTCCCGCAGGAAGTCTGTCCTGTGGGGGAAAGTAATAGTGGCAGTAAATAGTGAGGGTGTGGTGAGGCGGACTGAGGACACGTGTCGCAAGAGGTTCTACGACATAAAGCGCCGTGTCAAGGCCAAGATGGCCAAAGAGGCTAAATCAGCCCGCCAAACCGGGGGTGGACACCCTTTCCGGGCAACCTATCGTGAGTGGGAGGAGCCTGTGCGGGCACTGATTCCTGCAGAAGGCGTGTCTGCAACTCATGTCCGGGATTCGGACCGACCCACGCAGGATGGTGAGTTGGAAATTTATAAATTATATTGTAAAGATTCAAAAATGATAATGCTGCAAAAAGGTTTTTTTTTTAAAGTATGCATACATTGTGTTGGTCATGTATTGCAGGCCTGTGCACCCTTAAGCTGTATTTGTGTTTTGAAACTGCATTTCCCATCATGCCTTGGCTGTTGATTTTTTAATTTTTAATGCAAAATCAGGTGCAGTGCATGCTGGTATGTGTAGTTCCAATAATTAATATGAGATATTGCTTGGCCATAGCTGTTGTATCTAATAGCAGCTTGTTATGATTTGTGTGTGTGTGTTTTTAAATTGTTTTTTTTTTTAATCATTTTTTTACAGTTTGGTTCAAGTTGCAAGTAATCAATCTCTGCAATATCTGACACATAATTCATCAATGTTACAGATTTATTTTGTGCAACACCATGTTCATTTTTAGATACATAACAAATTAAGGAATCACGAAGATCTTAAGCAGAAATTAGTTTACTTTACAATACGTACAAGATGGTTACAGTACACTAAGGGTTTGCAGTTAGCAATTTTTAAAAAAGTATGGTCATAATGTTTTTTCCCCTTTTTCAACAGTCCGACAGACCAGCCGGCCAGACAGGCCACAGACAACTCATGATGATGCTGGGATTGCAGGTAAGAATTCACTGTAGTCACATATTCTGCAAACACATAGAAGTACAAAATATTAATGTTTATATATTCTCATAGGTTCAGCTTCTGTAAGCCGCCCTCCTCTAAGGCGCCCATCACAGGGCTCGGGTCACTTACCCAGGAGGCCAAGTAAGACACGGCGTCTTGAATCCGAATCTGCGGCTCCATCTTCCCCACCCAGGCGGCGCATTTCTGCAGTCTCACCCCAGCCACCACAGGCACTATTGGCTAGTCCACAGAGTGATGAGCCCCGATCACCTCAGTTATCTGGTGAGTCAAAACATACACTAAACACATACAAAATAATCTACACAGTACAGTTACTATGATGTGAGTTGTAGTTGAGATGACATGTTTGCCATAACAACCAATGTGATTTTACGTCTTAAATTTTTTAATGTGCAAATGCAGAAATTTTCAAAGTCTTAGTGGTTGCTATGGGCAACATCACATTTAAAATTGAACACCCATCTTAATAAATTTAGACCACACACGTGCACATAAAAATAACACCACATTACTCACCGAACTAAATCCACCACCACCCCCTCCACACCATTATAGTGTTCACACACCTCCCCTGTCCTGTATGTAGACTGCTTACTTGATCCGCTCCTCTGGACCATCCAGGTAAGCAGTCTATATCCTGGACAGGGGAGGTGACAGAACACTGTAATGCTGTGGAGGGGAGGTAGTTAGGTGAGGATTCCGCAAGTCAGTCTATGTGCACGCCTGTGATGGTATATATGTGTTTGTAAACCAAAGATTTTTTATTTTTAAAAACACAACTCAAAAGACTAAAAGAATGGAGTATTATTAATTTAGAAATGTTTAGAACTAGCAAATATATTATTTGTAAAGTAAACAGTGCATGTTGGCCACCCCATACAGAGCCAAGCTTGATGCCCGACGTGGACCAGCAGGGACAAGACCAACAGGCAACATACACACTGCACCTAACACCTGTTGTCCCGAGCCAGCCAATACAGCCGCAGGATATCCCCCAAGCCTCCATGAGTCCACAACTGGTCCAAGCTCCACCCCAGCCACAAATTCCCGATGACTTTTGGTCCAGTTGGACAAGCCAACAGACTCAAAGCAATGCCAGCCTGACCGCCCATACCCAACACCTTGCCAGTCTGCCCCATCATCTACCGCGCATTAGTCGCAACTCGGGCAGACTGATTGTCCAAGTAGGCCGAATCGCAACATCTATGGAGCAAATACGGGCAGACAACAACCAAATGCTGGCTCATTTGACGCGCATCATTGATGAGCAACAGCGCCAGCAGCAAACACTCATACAACTGATACAACACAACCAGGTTGTGAATGAATCATTGTCCCGGATTGTAGCCAGCCACACTGCAACCAACACACAACTGAATGCCAGCATAAATAATTTAAGCAACAACATATCATTGATGGCAGCACAACAAGTGAGCTCCAGCTCTGGAACCACGACCCCTAGCCAAACGCCAATAACCTCCCCTGTTCGGCGATCCTCCCGAGCACGTGCCAGTGAGCCAGCACAAAGCACAGCACACAGCACACACAAGCGCAAAAAATAAAACAAACCAAACATTTGTGCAACTCAATAAAAAGTTTTTTTTTTAAATCACACAACTTCCAGTGTCCGTGTCAAACATTGTAGAAGCTGCTATGTATGTATGTATGTTTTTCTGGGGTAATGAATGACAATGTATTCATAACAAAAACTAACTACAATGTACACACCACTATAAACAACAAACAGTAAGTAACAAAACACACAATTGTTTGTATTGCAAAGTGTTTAGTCAAGGATAATTACATCCAACAAAAACTTACCAGTAAAATACCGCATAATCACTTCTTGCCTTACCTGCCTCCCTACATCTGTACTCACACTGTCACCAGATGATTCAAACTCCTCTGCTTGCTGACTGCTTTCTCCAACATCATCTGACAGATGTTGACTTAAACACAGATTATGGAGAAAACAGCAGCAGAACACAATCCTAGTCACCTTTGAGGGACTATACAACAAAAGGCCTGCAGATTTATCCAGACACCGAAACCGTGATTTCAGCAGACCAAAACATCTTTCTATCACATTCCGCGTAGCCTTATGTGCATGATTGTAACTGTGTTCAGCAGGAGAATCTGGTTGGGACAATGGAGTAAGGAGCCAAGAGTAGCAGCCGTAACCACCATCACCTGAAAAACAGATATAGTCAACATTAGTACATGTGTAAGATTATTAATTACCCTAGACAAAAATGGAGTTTGTTGTTAAAAGACATACACACAACACATTTGAAACATACCCAGCAGCCAGCCATCAGGCATTTGTCCGTCCTCAAATTTATCGAAGAGCGATGACTGACTGAGGATGAAGGAGTCATGGCAGCCACCAGGGTAACCTGCAACAACACTCATAATTTTTAGTTTTGCATCACAGACCACCTGGACATTAGTGGATTGGGCCATATGTCTATTAGTATATATATATTGATGGCCCCTAGGTGATCTCAGCTGAACGTGTGTGCAATCTATGGCCCCCAGCACATTGGGCATGCGAGCAAGCTCATAGAAAGCTACCCTGACAGCACGCCACTCCGACTCCTGGGTAGGGAAGCAGATTGAGGCATTAATATGTGGATCCAAGACATCCAAAACCTGAGTGGACATTAAACAATCTAAGGTGAGTGTCATGTTATGTATTCTATACAATACTGTGTTGTAAGAGCTTACAGAAGCAACACTTAGACATAACCGGCTATGTATTTTTAGACTCACCTGATTCAAATATTTTGAAAAGGTTGGCTGCGAGATACCAATAACGTCGCCTGCCACAGCCTGGAAGCTCCCAGTAGCCATAAAGTGTAACACAGCCAGGAGTTTGTGCAGGCCTGAGACAGAGCGAGAGCGTGCTGTCTCAGGGTCTAGTCCCAGTTTGACAAGGTCATACAGGCGGAAAATTTTGGTTCTATTTAGGCGGAACATCTGTATGACCCTATCATCGGACAATGCGTTTAAGTTTAAACGACCCCGAAAAAAACGTGGCTGGCGCAGCCTCCGCGGCACCTGTACAACCTGCTGACCATGTTCACTTACCTGGCCCTGATTTATGGAAGCCTCATGGAGCAGTCTCAAGTATCCCACAGCAAACAGAAAGTCATTAGCACACACCACAGCCGCCATTTCAGAGTGAGAGATTTTCAAAATGTGCCTGGAACACTTTTATAGGGCCAAACATTCAGGTGTGAGTAATGGATAATTGAGTACACATGTAAACACGCTTCTCAAAAGCAGGTGTGTTTTTTTTTAGGCCTTTTTTACGATTTGTAATTTTTCACGGCCGCAAATGCATTTTCACGGCAGACATTACAATTACGAATGGTTAGTAAATGACCGAGATTCATATCTAAACAGGCGCGTTTTGACCGATGGTGTATTCATTCGTAATTTTTAACTTTGACTACCATAAAAATACGAATGCCCTCATCACTGCCGTGATTTGCGTTTAGTAAATTACCGAGATGACACTTTGATGAAAAAACGGCATCTCGGTCAAAATCGGGACCTTAGTAAATTTACCCCATTGTATAGGCTCAAATCTCACCTAGCACAAATAGCACCATGTGTGGGCACCATTAGAACTTAAATGCTATTTTGTGAAGTCATTTAGCTAATTGCTTTATAACCAATATGAAAAAAACTCATGTTGAACAGCACTTAAACTAAAAATTTAATAGAGATATGGCAGAAATGTAAAGGACAGGCTTAAAACTAGCTGAATTACACCAAATACACAATGGGGGTAATTCCAAGTTGATCGCAGCAGGGATTTAGTTAGCAACTGGGCAAAACCATGTGCACTGCAGGGGAGGCAGATTTAACATGTGCAGAGAGAGTTAGATTTGGGTGGGGTGTGTTCAATCTGCAATCTAATTTGCAGTGTAAAAATAAACCAGCCAGGATTTACCCTGCACAGAAACAAAATAACCCACCCAAATCTAACTCTCTCTGCAAATGTTAAATCTGCCTCCCCTGCAGTGCACGTGGTTTTGCCCAATTGCAAACTAAATTCCTGCTGCGATCAACTTGGAATTACCCCCAATAAGTAGTGAATAGTGTAACGATTTCACACTAGCAAACTGATAAGATTCTATAAATAAGAATACAATATTCTTTAGTAACCAATATAAAATTACAATTGCTTTGGTGAGCCATAATGGCAGCAAAACATCCGTAATTAAGAAAATCTTATTTTGTTTAAAATAAACCTCAGAAGCCAAGTCAGACAATGATGTGTCCGTAAAGCTGCATAGACTTTACATAATTCCTGGTAAGATAATAGCATAAGTGGAGCAATCTTAGTTGTAATACAGTCATACTGAACTCGTATTCATAGTACTCATCAGTACTATTACGGAAATATAAATCCCCAGAAATCTGGAGCTTTGAAAGAGTGCTACATTACATTTTTTTTTTGTCACACAGAAAATATATCTAAGTTGCAATGTGTAGGTCAACAAGTCAGTGTTCTTTCAATGATTATGTCTTGGAATATAAAAAAAATCATTAGCATTAAATGCAAAACCAGGATTGTTATTCATTTAATATTACTGCTGTTTTACATTTTACTGCCATAACCACCAACAAACTATAGCTTTGAAGAGCCTTCTATTAGTATATAATAGAGATGTGCACCGGACATTTTTCGGGTTTTGTGTTTTGGTTTTGGATTCGGTTCCAAAGTAACATAGTATCTAAGGTTGAAAAAAGACAATTGTCCATCGAGTTCAACCTATTTGTGGTCTCCTATGCACGATTATTTTGTATTAAATTTTGACTGAAGTTGATGACTGCCGTTACGTTTTACCCCACTTTTTTATTATAACCATAGTGCGTGACTATGCCCCGTAACCCTGGATATCCTTATCCATTAGGAATTTATCTAACCCCTTCTTAAAGGTGTTGACTGAGTCGGCCATTACAACTCCCTCAGGCAGGGAATTCCAAACATGTATCGTCCTTACCGTAAAAAAGTCTTTACGCCGTATTGTGCGGAATCTCCTCTCCTTTAACCTGAGCGAGTGTCCACGAGTTCTCTGTGTTGATCTAACCAAAAACAGGTCCTGCGCAAGATCTGTATATTGTCCCCTTATATATTTGTAAATGTTGATCATGTCCCCTCTTAATCTCCTCTTTTCCAGTGTAAACATGCCTAGTCTTGCAAGCCTTTCCTCGTATTCTAGCGTCTCCATACCCTTAATTAGTTTGGTCGCCCACCTTTGAACCTTTTTTAGCTCCAGGATATCCTTCTTGTAGTAAGGTGCCCAGAATTGTACACAGTATTCAAGGTGTGGCCTCACAAGTGATTTATATAACGGGAGTATAATACTCTCGTCCCTAGCATCAATTCCCCATTTTATGCATGTTAATATCTTATTAGCCTTCTTTGCTGCAGTCCTACTTTGGGTACTACTGCTTAGTTTGCTATCTATGAGTACACCTAAGTCCTTTTCCAGTACAGAATCCCCTAATTTTACCCCATTTAGTAGGTAGGTGTTATTTTTGTTCTTGTTACCACAGTGCATTACCTTACACTTGTCTGTATTGAAGCGCATTCTCCATTTCGCTGCCCAAGCTTCTAATTTAACTAAGTCATTCTGAAGCGACTCAGCATCCCCCTCCGCATTTATAACTTTACACAATTTGGTATCATCTGCAAAAATTGACACCATGCTCTCTAGACCTTCTGTTAGGTCGTTAATGAAAATATTGAACAATAGCGGTCCTAATACTGAGCCTTGCGGCACACCACTTAGCACTTCAGTCCAAGTTGAAAAAGATCCATTAACCACAACGCGCTGCTCCCTATTATCTAACCAGCTTTTGACCCAAGTGCATATTGTGCTTCCTAGCCATGATTCTTGTAGCTTGTAGATAAGTCTCATGTGTGGTACAGTGTCGAATGCTTTGGCAAAATCTAAAAAGATTACATCCACCTCTTTACCCTGATCTAGGTTTGCGCTTACTGTTTCATAAAAGCCAAGTTGGTTTGACAGGATCTGTCCTTCATAAACCCATGTTGATTCCTTTTAATGACCTTATTGACTTCAAGGAACTTCTGAATACTGTCTCTTAGAATACCTTCCAATACTTTCCCCACTATAGATGTAAGACTAACTGGTCTATAATTACCTGGTTCAGCTTTACTTCCCTTTTTGAATATAGGCACTACTTCCGCTATACGCCAGTCTTTGGGAACCATACCTGATATTACTGAATCCTTAAAGATCAAAAATAGCGGTTTGCAAGTTCAGAGTGAAGCTCCATTAGAACCCTTGGGTGAATACCATCGGGACCTGGTGACTTATTAATCTTTAAATGTTTTAATAGGTCACAGACTACTTCCTCGCTTAAATAAGTAACTATCAGTGGGATATTCTCATTATTGAGATTATGTGTTAGTCCCTGAATTGAGTCCTGTCTAGTAAATACTGTTGAAAAAAACTCATTTAGTGTGTCCGCTATGTCATTATCATTTTTGCTTAAGACTCCCAACTTGTCTTTTAAAGGGTCTGTACTCTCCTTCTTTAATCTCTTGCTATTCATGTATTTAAAGAATTTTTTGGGATTCGCTTTGCTTTCCTTTGCTACTAGTTTTTCAGTTTCTACTTTAGCCGCTCTTATTTCCTTTTTGCATATTTTGTTACAATCCTTATAGTGCTGAAATGACTCTGCTTCCCCGTCAGGTTTGTATTTTTTAAATGCTCGCCTTTTCTTTCCCATAAGTTCCTTTATCTTTTTGTTAAGCCACATCGGTTTATGATTTTTATTCCTTTTTTTGCTGCTCGTAGGAATAAATTTGAGTGTATTTTTAGCTAGCAGGAATTTTAGTACCTCCCATTTCTCAGTAGTATTTTTTCCTAAAAACAAACCTTCCCATTCAATATCCCTGAAAAATACCCTCATCTTTTCAAAATTCGCTTTGCTAAAGTTTAGAGTCCTAGTTGAGCCAGTATAGGGCTGTTTATGAAAACTGATATTGAATGTGACCATATTGTGGTCGCTGTTTCCTATGGGTTCCCCTACTATAATACCTGATACCAAATCCCCATTGTTTGTTAATACCAGGTCTAAGATTGCATTGTACCTAGTTGGTTCCTCAATTAGTTGAACTAAGTAGTTATCATTAAGTGTGTTTAAAAACATATTGCCCCTAGCAGTATCACATGAATCGTTTTTCCAGTTTATGTCTGGATAGTTAAAATCTCCCATCACTACTATGTCTCCTACTCCTGCTGCTCTTTCAATTTGCTTTGGAACAATTCCTCATCAGATACGTTTATACCAGGCGGCCTATAGCATACACCCAATACTAACTTTTTTATTCCTTTTTCCCCGCATGCAATTTCTACCCATAATGTCTCGACAGTGTCTATAGTCCCCTCCTGAATATCTTCCCGTATATCAGGTTTTAAAAACGGCTTTACATAAAGACACACCACTCCACTCTTTTTATTTAGTCTGTCTCTCCTAAACAGTGTAGATTTACTGTCCAATCATGAGATTCGTCCCACCAAGTTTCAGTAATGCCTATAATATCATACTGTTTGCTTGCTGCAAGTATTTCTAGTTCGCCCTTTTTACATACATACAACTAAGATAAGTATTTTCCCTTGCGTTAGGGACATTTTTCACCTTATGTAGCAATGATGACCTGTAATCGTCATTGGTTAGTGCTTTGGTAAAATCTCTTTTAGTACCCATGTTAGTAACCTTACCGCCTGCTTTTACCCTCCCCCCAACTTCTCCCCCATTTCGTTTACTACCGCCATCCCCACTATTCTCACTGCATGACGTAGTTTCTAGCTAAATCCTCCCCCCAGGCTCCTAGTTTAAAATCTCCAACCTTCTAACCATCCTTCCCCCCAGCACCGCTGCCCCCTCCTCAGTCAGGTGCAATCCGTCACGACAAAAGAGATGGCGCCTGACTGAGAAGTCCGCCCAGTGTTCCAGGAACACAAACCCCTCTTTCCTGCACCAATCCCTAAGCCACACATTTACCTCCCTAATCTCCCTCTGCTTCCCTGGATTAGCGCCTGGCATGGGTAATATTTTGGAGATTATTACCTTAGATGTCCTTGCCTTAAGTTTCTTTCCTAAGTCCCTATAGTCTTTCTTAAGGACATCCCACCTTCCGCTAACTTTGTCATTGGTGCCAACGTGCACCAAGACCGCCAGGTCTTTCCCAGCCCCCCTCCCCCAACAATCTATCTACCCGGTCTGCGATGTGCCGTACCCGAGCACCCGAGAGACAACAGACTGTACGGCGATCACGGTCCCGGTAGCAGATTGCCCAACCTGCCTTCCTGATGATAGAATCCCCTACCACCACCATCTGACTAGGTACCTCACTATCTTTTATCCCAACTGCGCCAGAGGGACCGATCCTTTGGATGCTAGAGGGAGAAGTCTCCTCCGGCACCGTCATTTCTTCACTATCATCCTCCGATTCCTCATCCAGTTGGGCAAATTTGTTCGGGTTTGATAGTTCGGAGATGTCGAGTCTCCCCCTCTTTTTCTTCCTTCTAACTGTGACCCAGCTGGCTACCTGATCATCATCCTCTTCTACCATTGACCACTCCCGCAACACCTCCACCGTTCTGTCTAAACTACGCTCAAGATTGTGAATCTCCCTCAGTCGCGTAACGGTTTGCTCTAGATCAGTTACCTAAGCTTCCAGGGCAACCGTTCGCACACACCTCGTGCAGATGTAATCACACTGGGCAGGTAGCTCCAGGTATGCATACATCTTGCACGACATGCACTGAGTGAGGTCCCCAATCACAGCCCCTCCCATATTGTTTGTAAGGTCTAACTCCCTGTTACTCTCAAAGAAAAAGAAGCAAAAAGAAAAAGTAGAAGACAAACAAACTCACTTATACAATACTTAAGCTGGCTTATACTTATCTATCTTTGTGCGGTTCTTGGTCCTTCACTTTTATGCAGCCGTAGTACTCCAGTGCCCCCTCTGAGTGGGACCTCTCCTGAGGCACCGATACTCCACTTAGCAGTTGCAGTTGTTCCAGCTCACTGCACCTCCTTTTCACTCGGCTTCCAGCTCCTTTTGCTGTTACCAACTCACATACACTTACAAATCCAAGCAACACTTTAAAATACAAGCCCTTACCATTAGGAATTTATCTAACCCCTTCTTAAAGGTGTTGACTGAGTCGGCCATTACAACTCCCTCAGGCAGGGAATTCCAAACATGTATCGTCCTTACCGTAAAAAAGCCTTTACGCCGTATTGTGCGGAATCTCCTCTCCTTTAACCTGAGCGAGTGTCCACGAGTTCTCTGTGTTGATCTAACCAAAAACAGGTCCTGCGCAAGATCTGTATATTGTCCCCTTATATATTTGTAAATGTTGATCATGTCCCCTCTTAATCTCCTCTTTTCCAGTGTAAACATGCCTAGTCTTGCAAGCCTTTCCTCGTATTCTAGCGTCTCCATACCCTTAATTAGTTTGGTCGCCCACCTTTGAACCTTTTTTAGCTCCAGGATATCCTTCTTGTAGTAAGGTGCCCAGAATTGTACACAGTATTCAAGGTGTGGCCTCACAAGTGATTTATATAACGGGAGTATAATACTCTCGTCCCTAGCATCAATTCCCCATTTTATGCATGTTAATATCTTATTAGCCTTCTTTGCTGCAGTCCTACTTTGGGTACTACTGCTTAGTTTGCTATCTATGAGTACACCTAAGTCCTTTTCCAGTACAGAATCCCCTAATTTTACCCCATTTAGTAGGTAGGTGTTATTTTTGTTCTTGTTACCACAGTGCATTACCTTACACTTGTCTGTATTGAAGCGCATTCTCCATTTCGCTGCCCAAGCTTCTAATTTAACTAAGTCATTCTGAAGCGACTCAGCATCCCCCTCCGCATTTATAACTTTACACAATTTGGTATCATCTGCAAAAATTGACACCATGCTCTCTAGACCTTCTGTTAGGTCGTTAATGAAAATATTGAACAATAGCGGTCCTAATACTGAGCCTTGCGGCACACCACTTAGCACTTCAGTCCAAGTTGAAAAAGATCCATTAACCACAACGCGCTGCTCCCTATTATCTAACCAGCTTTTGACCCAAGTGCATATTGTGCTTCCTAGCCATGATTCTTGTAGCTTGTAGATAAGTCTCATGTGTGGTACAGTGTCGAATGCTTTGGCAAAATCTAAAAAGATTACATCCACCTCTTTACCCTGATCTAGGTTTGCGCTTACTGTTTCATAAAAGCCAAGTTGGTTTGACAGGATCTGTCCTTCATAAACCCATGTTGATTCCTTTTAATGACCTTATTGACTTCAAGGAACTTCTGAATACTGTCTCTTAGAATACCTTCCAATACTTTCCCCACTATAGATGTAAGACTAACTGGTCTATAATTACCTGGTTCAGCTTTACTTCCCTTTTTGAATATAGGCACTACTTCCGCTATACGCCAGTCTTTGGGAACCATACCTGATATTACTGAATCCTTAAAGATCAAAAATAGCGGTTTGCAAGTTCAGAGTGAAGCTCCATTAGAACCCTTGGGTGAATACCATCGGGACCTGGTGACTTATTAATCTTTAAATGTTTTAATAGGTCACAGACTACTTCCTCGCTTAAATAAGTAACTATCAGTGGGATATTCTCATTATTGAGATTATGTGTTAGTCCCTGAATTGAGTCCTGTCTAGTAAATACTGTTGAAAAAAACTCATTTAGTGTGTCCGCTATGTCATTATCATTTTTGCTTAAGACTCCCAACTTGTCTTTTAAAGGGTCTGTACTCTCCTTCTTTAATCTCTTGCTATTCATGTATTTAAAGAATTTTTTGGGATTCGCTTTGCTTTCCTTTGCTACTAGTTTTTCAGTTTCTACTTTAGCCGCTCTTATTTCCTTTTTGCATATTTTGTTACAATCCTTATAGTGCTGAAATGACTCTGCTTCCCCGTCAGGTTTGTATTTTTTAAATGCTCGCCTTTTCTTTCCCATAAGTTCCTTTATCTTTTTGTTAAGCCACATCGGTTTATGATTTTTATTCCTTTTTTTGCTGCTCGTAGGAATAAATTTGAGTGTATTTTTAGCTAGCAGGAATTTTAGTACCTCCCATTTCTCAGTAGTATTTTTTCCTAAAAACAAACCTTCCCATTCAATATCCCTGAAAAATACCCTCATCTTTTCAAAATTCGCTTTGCTAAAGTTTAGAGTCCTAGTTGAGCCAGTATAGGGCTGTTTATGAAAACTGATATTGAATGTGACCATATTGTGGTCGCTGTTTCCTATGGGTTCCCCTACTATAATACCTGATACCAAATCCCCATTGTTTGTTAATACCAGGTCTAAGATTGCATTGTACCTAGTTGGTTCCTCAATTAGTTGAACTAAGTAGTTATCATTAAGTGTGTTTAAAAACATATTGCCCCTAGCAGTATCACATGAATCGTTTTTCCAGTTTATGTCTGGATAGTTAAAATCTCCCATCACTACTATGTCTCCTACTCCTGCTGCTCTTTCAATTTGCTTTGGAACAATTCCTCATCAGATACGTTTATACCAGGCGGCCTATAGCATACACCCAATACTAACTTTTTTATTCCTTTTTCCCCGCATGCAATTTCTACCCATAATGTCTCGACAGTGTCTATAGTCCCCTCCTGAATATCTTCCCGTATATCAGGTTTTAAAAACGGCTTTACATAAAGACACACCACTCCACTCTTTTTATTTAGTCTGTCTCTCCTAAACAGTGTAGATTTACTGTCCAATCATGAGATTCGTCCCACCAAGTTTCAGTAATGCCTATAATATCATACTGTTTGCTTACTGCAAGTATTTCTAGTTCGCCCTTTTTACATACATACAACTAAGATAAGTATTTTCCCTTGCGTTAGGGACATTTTTCACCTTATGTAGCAATGATGACCTGTAATCGTCATTGGTTAGTGCTTTGGTAAAATCTCTTTTAGTACCCATGTTAGTAACCTTACCGCCTGCTTTTACCCTCCCCCCAACTTCTCCCCCATTTCGTTTACTACCGCCATCCCCACTATTCTCACTGCATGACGTAGTTTCTAGCTAAATCCTCCCCCCAGGCTCCTAGTTTAAAATCTCCAACCTTCTAACCATCCTTCCCCCCAGCACCGCTGCCCCCTCCTCAGTCAGGTGCAATCCGTCACGACAAAAGAGATGGCGCCTGACTGAGAAGTCCGCCCAGTGTTCCAGGAACACAAACCCCTCTTTCCTGCACCAATCCCTAAGCCACACATTTACCTCCCTAATCTCCCTCTGCTTCCCTGGATTAGCGCCTGGCATGGGTAATATTTTGGAGATTATTACCTTAGATGTCCTTGCCTTAAGTTTCTTTCCTAAGTCCCTATAGTCTTTCTTAAGGACATCCCACCTTCCGCTAACTTTGTCATTGGTGCCAACGTGCACCAAGACCGCCAGGTCTTTCCCAGCCCCCCTCCCCCAACAATCTATCTACCCGGTCTGCGATGTGCCGTACCCGAGCACCCGAGAGACAACAGACTGTACGGCGATCACGGTCCCGGTAGCAGATTGCCCAACCTGCCTTCCTGATGATAGAATCCCCTACCACCACCATCTGACTAGGTACCTCACTATCTTTTATCCCAACTGCGCCAGAGGGACCGATCCTTTGGATGCTAGAGGGAGAAGTCTCCTCCGGCACCGTCATTTCTTCACTATCATCCTCCGATTCCTCATCCAGTTGGGCAAATTTGTTCGGGTTTGATAGTTCGGAGATGTCGAGTCTCCCCCTCTTTTTCTTCCTTCTAACTGTGACCCAGCTGGCTACCTGATCATCATCCTCTTCTACCATTGACCACTCCCGCAACACCTCCACCGTTCTGTCTAAACTACGCTCAAGATTGTGAATCTCCCTCAGTCGCGTAACGGTTTGCTCTAGATCAGTTACCTAAGCTTCCAGGGCAACCGTTCGCACACACCTCGTGCAGATGTAATCACACTGGGCAGGTAGCTCCAGGTATGCATACATCTTGCACGACATGCACTGAGTGAGGTCCCCAATCACAGCCCCTCCCATATTGTTTGTAAGGTCTAACTCCCTGTTACTCTCAAAGAAAAAGAAGCAAAAAGAAAAAGTAGAAGACAAACAAACTCACTTATACAATACTTAAGCTGGCTTATACTTATCTATCTTTGTGCGGTTCTTGGTCCTTCACTTTTATGCAGCCGTAGTACTCCAGTGCCCCCTCTGAGTGGGACCTCTCCTGAGGCACCGATACTCCACTTAGCAGTTGCAGTTGTTCCAGCTCACTGCACCTCCTTTTCACTCGGCTTCCAGCTCCTTTTGCTGTTACCAACTCACATACACTTACAAATCCAAGCAACACTTTAAAATACAAGCCCTTACCATTAGGAATTTATCTAACCCCTTCTTAAAGGTGTTGACTGAGTCGGCCATTACAACTCCCTCAGGCAGGGAATTCCAAACATGTATCGTCCTTACCGTAAAAAAGCCTTTACGCCGTATTGTGCGGAATCTCCTCTCCTTTAACCTGAGCGAGTGTCCACGAGTTCTCTGTGTTGATCTAACCAAAAACAGGTCCTGCGCAAGATCTGTATATTGTCCCCTTATATATTTGTAAATGTTGATCATGTCCCCTCTTAATCTCCTCTTTTCCAGTGTAAACATGCCTAGTCTTGCAAGCCTTTCCTCGTATTCTAGCGTCTCCATACCCTTAATTAGTTTGGTCGCCCACCTTTGAACCTTTTTTAGCTCCAGGATATCCTTCTTGTAGTAAGGTGCCCAGAATTGTACACAGTATTCAAGGTGTGGCCTCACAAGTGATTTATATAACGGGAGTATAATACTCTCGTCCCTAGCATCAATTCCCCATTTTATGCATGTTAATATCTTATTAGCCTTCTTTGCTGCAGTCCTACTTTGGGTACTACTGCTTAGTTTGCTATCTATGAGTACACCTAAGTCCTTTTCCAGTACAGAATCCCCTAATTTTACCCCATTTAGTAGGTAGGTGTTATTTTTGTTCTTGTTACCACAGTGCATTACCTTACACTTGTCTGTATTGAAGCGCATTCTCCATTTCGCTGCCCAAGCTTCTAATTTAACTAAGTCATTCTGAAGCGACTCAGCATCCCCCTCCGCATTTATAACTTTACACAATTTGGTATCATCTGCAAAAATTGACACCATGCTCTCTAGACCTTCTGTTAGGTCGTTAATGAAAATATTGAACAATAGCGGTCCTAATACTGAGCCTTGCGGCACACCACTTAGCACTTCAGTCCAAGTTGAAAAAGATCCATTAACCACAACGCGCTGCTCCCTATTATCTAACCACCTTTTGACCCAAGTGCATATTGTGCTTCCTAGCCATGATTCTTGTAGCTTGTAGATAAGTCTCATGTGTGGTACAGTGTCGAATGCTTTGGCAAAATCTAAAAAGATTACATCCACCTCTTTACCCTGATCTAGGTTTGCGCTTACTGTTTCATAAAAGCCAAGTTGGTTTGACAGGATCTGTCCTTCATAAACCCATGTTGATTCCTTTTAATGACCTTATTGACTTCAAGGAACTTCTGAATACTGTCTCTTAGAATACCTTCCAATACTTTCCCCACTATAGATGTAAGACTAACTGGTCTATAATTACCTGGTTCAGCTTTACTTCCCTTTTTGAATATAGGCACTACTTCCGCTATACGCCAGTCTTTGGGAACCATACCTGATATTACTGAATCCTTAAAGATCAAAAATAGCGGTTTGCAAGTTCAGAGTGAAGCTCCATTAGAACCCTTGGGTGAATACCATCGGGACCTGGTGACTTATTAATCTTTAAATGTTTTAATAGGTCACAGACTACTTCCTCGCTTAAATAAGTAACTATCAGTGGGATATTCTCATTATTGAGATTATGTGTTAGTCCCTGAATTGAGTCCTGTCTAGTAAATACTGTTGAAAAAAACTCATTTAGTGTGTCCGCTATGTCATTATCATTTTTGCTTAAGACTCCCAACTTGTCTTTTAAAGGGTCTGTACTCTCCTTCTTTAATCTCTTGCTATTCATGTATTTAAAGAATTTTTTGGGATTCGCTTTGCTTTCCTTTGCTACTAGTTTTTCAGTTTCTACTTTAGCCGCTCTTATTTCCTTTTTGCATATTTTGTTACAATCCTTATAGTGCTGAAATGACTCTGCTTCCCCGTCAGGTTTGTATTTTTTAAATGCTCGCCTTTTCTTTCCCATAAGTTCCTTTATCTTTTTGTTAAGCCACATCGGTTTATGATTTTTATTCCTTTTTTTGCTGCTCGTAGGAATAAATTTGAGTGTATTTTTAGCTAGCAGGAATTTTAGTACCTCCCATTTCTCCGTAGTATTTTTTCCTAAAAACAAACCTTCCCATTCAATATCCCTGAAAAATACCCTCATCTTTTCAAAATTCGCTTTGCTAAAGTTTAGAGTCCTAGTTGAGCCAGTATAGGGCTGTTTATGAAAACTGATATTGAATGTGACCATATTGTGGTCGCTGTTTCCTATGGGTTCCCCTACTATAATACCTGATACCAAATCCCCATTGTTTGTTAATACCAGGTCTAAGATTGCATTGTACCTAGTTGGTTCCTCAATTAGTTGAACTAAGTAGTTATCATTAAGTGTGTTTAAAAACATATTGCCCCTAGCAGTATCACATGAATCGTTTTTCCAGTTTATGTCTGGATAGTTAAAATCTCCCATCACTACTATGTCTCCTACTCCTGCTGCTCTTTCAATTTGCTTTGGTAACAATTCCTCATCAGATACATTGATACCAGGCGGCCTATAGCATACACCCAATACTAACTTTTTTATTCCTTTTTCCCCGCATGCAATTTCTACCCATAATGTCTCGACAGTGTCTACAGTCCCCTCCTGAATATCTTCCCGTATATCAGGTTTTAAAAACGGCTTTACATAAAGACACACCACTCCACCCTTTTTATTTAGTCTGTCTCTCCTAAACAGTGTAGATTTACTGTCCAATCATGAGATTCGTCCCACCAAGTTTCAGTAATGCCTATAATATCATACTGATTGCTTGCTGCAAGTATTTCTAGTTCGCCCTTTTTACATACATACAACTAAGATAAGTATTTTCCCTTGCGTTAGGGACATTTTTCACCTTATGTAGCAATGATGACCTGTAATCATCATTGGTTAGTGCTTTGGTAAAATCTCTTTTAGTACCCATGTTAGTAACCTTACCGCCTGCTGTTACCCTCCCCCCAACTTCTCCCCCATTTTGTTTACTACCGCCATCCCCACTATTCTCACTGCATGACGTAGTTTCTAGCTAAATCCTCCCCCCAGGCTCCTAGTTTAAAATCTCCAACCTTCTAACCATCCTTCCCCCCAGCACCGCTGCCCCCTCCTCAGTCAGGTGCAATCCGTCACGACAAAAGAGATGGCGCCTGACTGAGAAGTCCGCCCAGTGTTCCAGGAACACAAACCCCTCTTTCCTGCACCAATCCCTAAGCCACACATTTACCTCCCTAATCTCCCTCTGCTTCCCTGTACTAGCGCGTGGCATGGGTAATATTTCGGAGATTATTACCTTAGATGTCCTTGCCTTAAGTTTCTTTCCTAAGTCCCTATAGTCTTTCTTAAGGACATCCCACCTTCCGCTAACTTTGTCATTGGTGCCAACGTGCACCAAGACCGCCAGGTCTTTCCCAGCCCCCCTCCCCCAACAATCTATCTACCCGGTCTGCGATGTGCCGTACCCGAGCACCCGAGAGACAACAGACTGTACGGCGATCACGGTCCCGGTAGCAGATTGCCCAACCTGCCTTCCTGATGATAGAATCCCCTACCACCACCATCTGACTAGGTACCTCACTATCTTTTATCCCAACTGCGCCAGAGGGACCGATCCTTTGGATGCTAGAGGGAGAAGTCTCCTCCGGCACCGTCATTTCTTCACTATCATCCTCCGATTCCTCATCCAGTTGGGCAAATTTGTTCGGGTTTGATAGTTCGGAGATGTCGAGTCTCCCCCTCTTTTTCTTCCTACTAACTGTGACCCAGCTGGCTACCTGATCATCATCCTCTTCTACCATTGACCACTCCCGCAACACCTCCACCGTTCTGTCTAAACTACGCTCAAGATTGTGAATCTCCCTCAGTCGCGTAACGGTTTGCTCTAGATCAGTTACCTAAGCTTCCAGGGCAACCGTTCGCACACACCTCGTGCAGATGTAATCACACTGGGCAGGTAGCTCCAGGTATGCATACATCTTGCACGACATGCACTGAGTGAGGTCCCCAATCACAGCCCCTCCCATATTGTTTGTAAGGTCTAACTCCCTGTTACTCTCAAAGAAAAAGAAGCAAAAAGAAAAAGTAGAAGACAAACAAACTCACTTATACAATACTTAAGCTGGCTTATACTTATCTATCTTTGTGCGGTTCTTGGTCCTTCACTTTTATGCAGCCGTAGTACTCCAGTGCCCCCTCTGAGTGGGACCTCTCCTGAGGCACCGATACTACACTTAGCAGTTGCAGTTGTTCCAGCTCACTGCACCTCCTTTTCACTCGGCTTCCAGCTCCTTTTGCTGTTACCAACTCACATACACTTACAAATCCAAGCAACACTTTAAAATACAAGCCCTTACCATTAGGAATTTATCTAACCCCTTCTTAAAGGTGTTGACTGAGTCGGCCATTACAACTCCCTCAGGCAGGGAATTCCAAACATGTATCGTCCTTACCGTAAAAAAGCCTTTACGCCGTATTGTGCGGAATCTCCTCTCCTTTAACCTGAGCGAGTGTCCACGAGTTCTCTGTGTTGATCTAACCAAAAACAGGTCCTGCGCAAGATCTGTATATTGTCCCCTTATATATTTGTAAATGTTGATCATGTCCCCTCTTAATCTCCTCTTTTCCAGTGTAAACATGCCTAGTCTTGCAAGCCTTTCCTCGTATTCTAGCGTCTCCATACCCTTAATTAGTTTGGTCGCCCACCTTTGAACCTTTTTTAGCTCCAGGATATCCTTCTTGTAGTAAGGTGCCCAGAATTGTACACAGTATTCAAGGTGTGGCCTCACAAGTGATTTATATAACGGGAGTATAATACTCTCGTCCCTAGCATCAATTCCCCATTTTATGCATGTTAATATCTTATTAGCCTTCTTTGCTGCAGTCCTACTTTGGGTACTACTGCTTAGTTTGCTATCTATGAGTACACCTAAGTCCTTTTCCAGTACAGAATCCCCTAATTTTACCCCATTTAGTAGGTAGGTGTTATTTTTGTTCTTGTTACCACAGTGCATTACCTTACACTTGTCTGTATTGAAGCGCATTCTCCATTTCGCTGCCCAAGCTTCTAATTTAACTAAGTCATTCTGAAGCGACTCAGCATCCCCCTCCGCATTTATAACTTTACACAATTTGGTATCATCTGCAAAAATTGACACCATGCTCTCTAGACCTTCTGTTAGGTCGTTAATGAAAATATTGAACAATAGCGGTCCTAATACTGAGCCTTGCGGCACACCACTTAGCACTTCAGTCCAAGTTGAAAAAGATCCATTAACCACAACGCGCTGCTCCCTATTATCTAACCAGCTTTTGACCCAAGTGCATATTGTGCTTCCTAGCCATGATTCTTGTAGCTTGTAGATAAGTCTCATGTGTGGTACAGTGTCGAATGCTTTGGCAAAATCTAAAAAGATTACATCCACCTCTTTACCCTGATCTAGGTTTGCGCTTACTGTTTCATAAAAGCCAAGTTGGTTTGACAGGATCTGTCCTTCATAAACCCATGTTGATTCCTTTTAATGACCTTATTGACTTCAAGGAACTTCTGAATACTGTCTCTTAGAATACCTTCCAATACTTTCCCCACTATAGATGTAAGACTAACTGGTCTATAATTACCTGGTTCAGCTTTACTTCCCTTTTTGAATATAGGCACTACTTCCGCTATACGCCAGTCTTTGGGAACCATACCTGATATTACTGAATCCTTAAAGATCAAAAATAGCGGTTTGCAAGTTCAGAGTGAAGCTCCATTAGAACCCTTGGGTGAATACCATCGGGACCTGGTGACTTATTAATCTTTAAATGTTTTAATAGGTCACAGACTACTTCCTCGCTTAAATAAGTAACTATCAGTGGGATATTCTCATTATTGAGATTATGTGTTAGTCCCTGAATTGAGTCCTGTCTAGTAAATACTGTTGAAAAAAACTCATTTAGTGTGTCCGCTATGTCATTATCATTTTTGCTTAAGACTCCCAACTTGTCTTTTAAAGGGTCTGTACTCTCCTTCTTTAATCTCTTGCTATTCATGTATTTAAAGAATTTTTTGGGATTCGCTTTGCTTTCCTTTGCTACTAGTTTTTCAGTTTCTACTTTAGCCGCTCTTATTTCCTTTTTGCATATTTTGTTACAATCCTTATAGTGCTGAAATGACTCTGCTTCCCCGTCAGGTTTGTATTTTTTAAATGCTCGCCTTTTCTTTCCCATAAGTTCCTTTATCTTTTTGTTAAGCCACATCGGTTTATGATTTTTATTCCTTTTTTTGCTGCTCGTAGGAATAAATTTGAGTGTATTTTTAGCTAGCAGGAATTTTAGTACCTCCCATTTCTCCGTAGTATTTTTTCCTAAAAACAAACCTTCCCATTCAATATCCCTGAAAAATACCCTCATCTTTTCAAAATTCGCTTTGCTAAAGTTTAGAGTCCTAGTTGAGCCAGTATAGGGCTGTTTATGAAAACTGATATTGAATGTGACCATATTGTGGTCGCTGTTTCCTATGGGTTCCCCTACTATAATACCTGATACCAAATCCCCATTGTTTGTTAATACCAGGTCTAAGATTGCATTGTACCTAGTTGGTTCCTCAATTAGTTGAACTAAGTAGTTATCATTAAGTGTGTTTAAAAACATATTGCCCCTAGCAGTATCACATGAATCGTTTTTCCAGTTTATGTCTGGATAGTTAAAATCTCCCATCACTACTATGTCTCCTACTCCTGCTGCTCTTTCAATTTGCTTTGGAACAATTCCTCATCAGATACGTTTATACCAGGCGGCCTATAGCATACACCCAATACTAACTTTTTTATTCCTTTTTCCCCGCATGCAATTTCTACCCATAATGTCTCGACAGTGTCTATAGTCCCCTCCTGAATATCTTCCCGTATATCAGGTTTTAAAAACGGCTTTACATAAAGACACACCACTCCACTCTTTTTATTTAGTCTGTCTCTCCTAAACAGTGTAGATTTACTGTCCAATCATGAGATTCGTCCCACCAAGTTTCAGTAATGCCTATAATATCATACTGTTTGCTTGCTGCAAGTATTTCTAGTTCGCCCTTTTTACATACATACAACTAAGATAAGTATTTTCCCTTGCGTTAGGGACATTTTTCACCTTATGTAGCAATGATGACCTGTAATCGTCATTGGTTAGTGCTTTGGTAAAATCTCTTTTAGTACCCATGTTAGTAACCTTACCGCCTGCTTTTACCCTCCCCCCAACTTCTCCCCCATTTCGTTTACTACCGCCATCCCCACTATTCTCACTGCATGACGTAGTTTCTAGCTAAATCCTCCCCCCAGGCTCCTAGTTTAAAATCTCCAACCTTCTAACCATCCTTCCCCCCAGCACCGCTGCCCCCTCCTCAGTCAGGTGCAATCCGTCACGACAAAAGAGATGGCGCCTGACTGAGAAGTCCGCCCAGTGTTCCAGAAACACAAACCCCTCTTTCCTGCACCAATCCCTAAGCCACACATTTACCTCCCTAATCTCCCTCTGCTTCCCTGGATTAGCGCCTGGCATGGGTAATATTTTGGAGATTATTACCTTAGATGTCCTTGCCTTAAGTTTCTTTCCTAAGTCCCTATAGTCTTTCTTAAGGACATCCCACCTTCCGCTAACTTTGTCATTGGTGCCAACGTGCACCAAGACCGCCAGGTCTTTCCCAGCCCCCCTCCCCCAACAATCTATCTACCCGGTCTGCGATGTGCCGTACCCGAGCACCCGAGAGACAACAGACTGTACGGCGATCACGGTCCCGGTAGCAGATTGCCCAACCTGCCTTCCTGATGATAGAATCCCCTACCACCACCATCTGACTAGGTACCTCACTATCTTTTATCCCAACTGCGCCAGAGGGACCGATCCTTTGGATGCTAGAGGGAGAAGTCTCCTCCGGCACCGTCATTTCTTCACTATCATCCTCCGATTCCTCATCCAGTTGGGCAAATTTGTTCGGGTTTGATAGTTCGGAGATGTCGAGTCTCCCCCTCTTTTTCTTCCTTCTAACTGTGACCCAGCTGGCTACCTGATCATCATCCTCTTCTACCATTGACCACTCCCGCAACACCTCCACCGTTCTGTCTAAACTACGCTCAAGATTGTGAATCTCCCTCAGTCGCGTAACGGTTTGCTCTAGATCAGTTACCTAAGCTTCCAGGGCAACCGTTCGCACACACCTCGTGCAGATGTAATCACACTGGGCAGGTAGCTCCAGGTATGCATACATCTTGCACGACATGCACTGAGTGAGGTCCCCAATCACAGCCCCTCCCATATTGTTTGTAAGGTCTAACTCCCTGTTACTCTCAAAGAAAAAGAAGCAAAAAGAAAAAGTAGAAGACAAACAAACTCACTTATACAATACTTAAGCTGGCTTATACTTATCTATCTTTGTGCGGTTCTTGGTCCTTCACTTTTATGCAGCCGTAGTACTCCAGTGCCCCCTCTGAGTGGGACCTCTCCTGAGGCACCGATACTCCACTTAGCAGTTGCAGTTGTTCCAGCTCACTGCACCTCCTTTTCACTCGGCTTCCAGCTCCTTTTGCTGTTACCAACTCACATACACTTACAAATCCGAGCAACACTTTAAAATACAAGCCCTTACCATTAGGAATTTATCTAACCCCTTCTTAAAGGTGTTGACTGAGTCGGCCATTACAACTCCCTCAGGCAGGGAATTCCAAACATGTATCGTCCTTACCGTAAAAAAGCCTTTACGCCGTATTGTGCGGAATCTCCTCTCCTTTAACCTGAGCGAGTGTCCACGAGTTCTCTGTGTTGATCTAACCAAAAACAGGTCCTGCGCAAGATCTGTATATTGTCCCCTTATATATTTGTAAATGTTGATCATGTCCCCTCTTAATCTCCTCTTTTCCAGTGTAAACATGCCTAGTCTTGCAAGCCTTTCCTCGTATTCTAGCGTCTCCATACCCTTAATTAGTTTGGTCGCCCACCTTTGAACCTTTTTTAGCTCCAGGATATCCTTCTTGTAGTAAGGTGCCCAGAATTGTACACAGTATTCAAGGTGTGGCCTCACAAGTGATTTATATAACGGGAGTATAATACTCTCGTCCCTAGCATCAATTCCCCATTTTATGCATGTTAATATCTTATTAGCCTTCTTTGCTGCAGTCCTACTTTAGGTACTACTGCTTAGTTTGCTATCTATGAGTACACCTAAGTCCTTTTCCAGTACAGAATCCCCTAATTTTACCCCATTTAGTAGGTAGGTGTTATTTTTGTTCTTGTTACCACAGTGCATTACCTTACACTTGTCTGTATTGAAGCGCATTCTCCATTTCGCTGCCCAAGCTTCTAATTTAACTAAGTCATTCTGAAGCGACTCAGCATCCCCCTCCGCATTTATAACTTTACACAATTTGGTATCATCTGCAAAAATTGACACCATGCTCTCTAGACCTTCTGTTAGGTCGTTAATGAAAATATTGAACAATAGCGGTCCTAATACTGAGCCTTGCGGCACACCACTTAGCACTTCAGTCCAAGTTGAAAAAGATCCATTAACCACAACGCGCTGCTCCCTATTATCTAACCACCTTTTGACCCAAGTGCATATTGTGCTTCCTAGCCATGATTCTTGTAGCTTGTAGATAAGTCTCATGTGTGGTACAGTGTCGAATGCTTTGGCAAAATCTAAAAAGATTACATCCACCTCTTTACCCTGATCTAGGTTTGCGCTTACTGTTTCATAAAAGCCAAGTTGGTTTGACAGGATCTGTCCTTCATAAACCCATGTTGATTCCTTTTAATGACCTTATTGACTTCAAGGAACTTCTGAATACTGTCTCTTAGAATACCTTCCAATACTTTCCCCACTATAGATGTAAGACTAACTGGTCTATAATTACCTGGTTCAGCTTTACTTCCCTTTTTGAATATAGGCACTACTTCCGCTATACGCCAGTCTTTGGGAACCATACCTGATATTACTGAATCCTTAAAGATCAAAAATAGCGGTTTGCAAGTTCAGAGTGAAGCTCCATTAGAACCCTTGGGTGAATACCATCGGGACCTGGTGACTTATTAATCTTTAAATGTTTTAATAGGTCACAGACTACTTCCTCGCTTAAATAAGTAACTATCAGTGGGATATTCTCATTATTGAGATTATGTGTTAGTCCCTGAATTGAGTCCTGTCTAGTAAATACTGTTGAAAAAAACTCATTTAGTGTGTCCGCTATGTCATTATCATTTTTGCTTAAGACTCCCAACTTGTCTTTTAAAGGGTCTGTACTCTCCTTCTTTAATCTCTTGCTATTCATGTATTTAAAGAATTTTTTGGGATTCGCTTTGCTTTCCTTTGCTACTAGTTTTTCAGTTTCTACTTTAGCCGCTCTTATTTCCTTTTTGCATATTTTGTTACAATCCTTATAGTGCTGAAATGACTCTGCTTCCCCGTCAGGTTTGTATTTTTTAAATGCTCGCCTTTTCTTTCCCATAAGTTCCTTTATCTTTTTGTTAAGCCACATCGGTTTATGATTTTTATTCCTTTTTTTGCTGCTCGTAGGAATAAATTTGAGTGTATTTTTAGCTAGCAGGAATTTTAGTACCTCCCATTTCTCAGTAGTATTTTTTCCTAAAAACAAACCTTCCCATTCAATATCCCTGAAAAATACCCTCATCTTTTCAAAATTCGCTTTGCTAAAGTTTAGAGTCCTAGTTGAGCCAGTATAGGGCTGTTTATGAAAACTGATATTGAATGTGACCATATTGTGGTCGCTGTTTCCTATGGGTTCCCCTACTATAATACCTGATACCAAATCCCCATTGTTTGTTAATACCAGGTCTAAGATTGCATTGTACCTAGTTGGTTCCTCAATTAGTTGAACTAAGTAGTTATCATTAAGTGTGTTTAAAAACATATTGCCCCTAGCAGTATCACATGAATCGTTTTTCCAGTTTATGTCTGGATAGTTAAAATCTCCCATCACTACTATGTCTCCTACTCCTGCTGCTCTTTCAATTTGCTTTGGAACAATTCCTCATCAGATACGTTTATACCAGGCGGCCTATAGCATACACCCAATACTAACTTTTTTATTCCTTTTTCCCCGCATGCAATTTCTACCCATAATGTCTCGACAGTGTCTATAGTCCCCTCCTGAATATCTTCCCGTATATCAGGTTTTAAAAACGGCTTTACATAAAGACACACCACTCCACTCTTTTTATTTAGTCTGTCTCTCCTAAACAGTGTAGATTTACTGTCCAATCATGAGATTCGTCCCACCAAGTTTCAGTAATGCCTATAATATCATACTGTTTGCTTGCTGCAAGTATTTCTAGTTCGCCCTTTTTACATACATACAACTAAGATAAGTATTTTCCCTTGCGTTAGGGACATTTTTCACCTTATGTAGCAATGATGACCTGTAATCGTCATTGGTTAGTGCTTTGGTAAAATCTCTTTTAGTACCCATGTTAGTAACCTTACCGCCTGCTTTTACCCTCCCCCCAACTTCTCCCCCATTTCGTTTACTACCGCCATCCCCACTATTCTCACTGCATGACGTAGTTTCTAGCTAAATCCTCCCCCCAGGCTCCTAGTTTAAAATCTCCAACCTTCTAACCATCCTTCCCCCCAGCACCGCTGCCCCCTCCTCAGTCAGGTGCAATCCGTCACGACAAAAGAGATGGCGCCTGACTGAGAAGTCCGCCCAGTGTTCCAGGAACACAAACCCCTCTTTCCTGCACCAATCCCTAAGCCACACATTTACCTCCCTAATCTCCCTCTGCTTCCCTGGATTAGCGCCTGGCATGGGTAATATTTTGGAGATTATTACCTTAGATGTCCTTGCCTTAAGTTTCTTTCCTAAGTCCCTATAGTCTTTCTTAAGGACATCCCACCTTCCGCTAACTTTGTCATTGGTGCCAACGTGCACCAAGACCGCCAGGTCTTTCCCAGCCCCCCTCCCCCAACAATCTATCTACCCGGTCTGCGATGTGCCGTACCCGAGCACCCGAGAGACAACAGACTGTACGGCGATCACGGTCCCGGTAGCAGATTGCCCAACCTGCCTTCCTGATGATAGAATCCCCTACCACCACCATCTGACTAGGTACCTCACTATCTTTTATCCCAACTGCGCCAGAGGGACCGATCCTTTGGATGCTAGAGGGAGAAGTCTCCTCCGGCACCGTCATTTCTTCACTATCATCCTCCGATTCCTCATCCAGTTGGGCAAATTTGTTCGGGTTTGATAGTTCGGAGATGTCGAGTCTCCCCCTCTTTTTCTTCCTTCTAACTGTGACCCAGCTGGCTACCTGATCATCATCCTCTTCTACCATTGACCACTCCCGCAACACCTCCACCGTTCTGTCTAAACTACGCTCAAGATTGTGAATCTCCCTCAGTCGCGTAACGGTTTGCTCTAGATCAGTTACCTAAGCTTCCAGGGCAACCGTTCGCACACACCTCGTGCAGATGTAATCACACTGGGCAGGTAGCTCCAGGTATGCATACATCTTGCACGACATGCACTGAGTGAGGTCCCCAATCACAGCCCCTCCCATATTGTTTGTAAGGTCTAACTCCCTGTTACTCTCAAAGAAAAAGAAGCAAAAAGAAAAAGTAGAAGACAAACAAACTCACTTATACAATACTTAAGCTGGCTTATACTTATCTATCTTTGTGCGGTTCTTGGTCCTTCACTTTTATGCAGCCGTAGTACTCCAGTGCCCCCTCTGAGTGGGACCTCTCCTGAGGCACCGATACTACACTTAGCAGTTGCAGTTGTTCCAGCTCACTGCACCTCCTTTTCACTCGGCTTCCAGCTCCTTTTGCTGTTACCAACTCACATACACTTACAAATCCAAGCAACACTTTAAAATACAAGCCCTTACCATTAGGAATTTATCTAACCCCTTCTTAAAGGTGTTGACTGAGTCGGCCATTACAACTCCCTCAGGCAGGGAATTCCAAACATGTATCGTCCTTACCGTAAAAAAGCCTTTACGCCGTATTGTGCGGAATCTCCTCTCCTTTAACCTGAGCGAGTGTCCACGAGTTCTCTGTGTTGATCTAACCAAAAACAGGTCCTGCGCAAGATCTGTATATTGTCCCCTTATATATTTGTAAATGTTGATCATGTCCCCTCTTAATCTCCTCTTTTCCAGTGTAAACATGCCTAGTCTTGCAAGCCTTTCCTCGTATTCTAGCGTCTCCATACCCTTAATTAGTTTGGTCGCCCACCTTTGAACCTTTTTTAGCTCCAGGATATCCTTCTTGTAGTAAGGTGCCCAGAATTGTACACAGTATTCAAGGTGTGGCCTCACAAGTGATTTATATAACGGGAGTATAATACTCTCGTCCCTAGCATCAATTCCCCATTTTATGCATGTTAATATCTTATTAGCCTTCTTTGCTGCAGTCCTACTTTGGGTACTACTGCTTAGTTTGCTATCTATGAGTACACCTAAGTCCTTTTCCAGTACAGAATCCCCTAATTTTACCCCATTTAGTAGGTAGGTGTTATTTTTGTTCTTGTTACCACAGTGCATTACCTTACACTTGTCTGTATTGAAGCGCATTCTCCATTTCGCTGCCCAAGCTTCTAATTTAACTAAGTCATTCTGAAGCGACTCAGCATCCCCCTCCGCATTTATAACTTTACACAATTTGGTATCATCTGCAAAAATTGACACCATGCTCTCTAGACCTTCTGTTAGGTCGTTAATGAAAATATTGAACAATAGCGGTCCTAATACTGAGCCTTGCGGCACACCACTTAGCACTTCAGTCCAAGTTGAAAAAGATCCATTAACCACAACGCGCTGCTCCCTATTATCTAACCAGCTTTTGACCCAAGTGCATATTGTGCTTCCTAGCCATGATTCTTGTAGCTTGTAGATAAGTCTCATGTGTGGTACAGTGTCGAATGCTTTGGCAAAATCTAAAAAGATTACATCCACCTCTTTACCCTGATCTAGGTTTGCGCTTACTGTTTCATAAAAGCCAAGTTGGTTTGACAGGATCTGTCCTTCATAAACCCATGTTGATTCCTTTTAATGACCTTATTGACTTCAAGGAACTTCTGAATACTGTCTCTTAGAATACCTTCCAATACTTTCCCCACTATAGATGTAAGACTAACTGGTCTATAATTACCTGGTTCAGCTTTACTTCCCTTTTTGAATATAGGCACTACTTCCGCTATACGCCAGTCTTTGGGAACCATACCTGATATTACTGAATCCTTAAAGATCAAAAATAGCGGTTTGCAAGTTCAGAGTGAAGCTCCATTAGAACCCTTGGGTGAATACCATCGGGACCTGGTGACTTATTAATCTTTAAATGTTTTAATAGGTCACAGACTACTTCCTCGCTTAAATAAGTAACTATCAGTGGGATATTCTCATTATTGAGATTATGTGTTAGTCCCTGAATTGAGTCCTGTCTAGTAAATACTGTTGAAAAAAACTCATTTAGTGTGTCCGCTATGTCATTATCATTTTTGCTTAAGACTCCCAACTTGTCTTTTAAAGGGTCTGTACTCTCCTTCTTTAATCTCTTGCTATTCATGTATTTAAAGAATTTTTTGGGATTCGCTTTGCTTTCCTTTGCTACTAGTTTTTCAGTTTCTACTTTAGCCGCTCTTATTTCCTTTTTGCATATTTTGTTACAATCCTTATAGTGCTGAAATGACTCTGCTTCCCCGTCAGGTTTGTATTTTTTAAATGCTCGCCTTTTCTTTCCCATAAGTTCCTTTATCTTTTTGTTAAGCCACATCGGTTTATGATTTTTATTCCTTTTTTTGCTGCTCGTAGGAATAAATTTGAGTGTATTTTTAGCTAGCAGGAATTTTAGTACCTCCCATTTCTCCGTAGTATTTTTTCCTAAAAACAAACCTTCCCATTCAATATCCCTGAAAAATACCCTCATCTTTTCAAAATTCGCTTTGCTAAAGTTTAGAGTCCTAGTTGAGCCAGTATAGGGCTGTTTATGAAAACTGATATTGAATGTGACCATATTGTGGTCGCTGTTTCCTATGGGTTCCCCTACTATAATACCTGATACCAAATCCCCATTGTTTGTTAATACCAGGTCTAAGATTGCATTGTACCTAGTTGGTTCCTCAATTAGTTGAACTAAGTAGTTATCATTAAGTGTGTTTAAAAACATATTGCCCCTAGCAGTATCACATGAATCGTTTTTCCAGTTTATGTCTGGATAGTTAAAATCTCCCATCACTACTATGTCTCCTACTCCTGCTGCTCTTTCAATTTGCTTTGGTAACAATTCCTCATCAGATACGTTGATACCAGGCGGCCTATAGCATACACCCAATACTAACTTTTTTATTCCTTTTTCCCCGCATGCAATTTCTACCCATAATGTCTCGACAGTGTCTATAGTCCCCTCCTGAATATCTTCCCGTATATCAGGTTTTAAAAACGGCTTTACATAAAGACACACCACTCCACTCTTTTTATTTAGTCTGTCTCTCCTAAACAGTGTAGATTTACTGTCCAATCATGAGATTCGTCCCACCAAGTTTCAGTAATGCCTATAATATCATACTGTTAGCTTGCTGCAAGTATTTCTAGTTCGCCCTTTTTACATACATACAACTAAGATAAGTATTTTCCCTTGCGTTAGGGACATTTTTCACCTTATGTAGCAATGATGACCTGTAATCGTCATTGGTTAGTGCTTTGGTAAAATCTCTTTTAGTACCCATGTTAGTAACCTTACCGCTTGCTTTTACCCTCCCCCCAACTTCTCCCCCATTTCGTTTACTACCGCCATCCCCACTATTCTCACTGCATGACGTAGTTTCTAGCTAAATCCTCCCCCCAGGCTCCTAGTTTAAAATCTCCAACCTTCTAACCATCCTTCCCCCCAGCACCGCTGCCCCCTCCTCAGTCAGGTGCAATCCGTCGCGACAAAAGAGATGGCGCCTGACTGAGAAGTCCGCCCAGTGTTCCAGGAACACAAACCCCTCTTTCCTGCACCAATCCCTAAGCCACACATTTACCTCTCTAATCTCCCTCTGCTTCCCTGGATTAGCGCGTGGCATGGGTAATATTTTGGAGATTATTACCTTAGATGTCCTTGCCTTAAGTTTCTTTCCTAAGTCCCTATAGTCTTTCTTAAGGACATCCCACCTTCCGCTAACTTTGTCATTGGTGCCAACGTGCACCAAGACCGCCAGGTCTTTCCCAGCCCCCCTCCCCCAACAATCTATCTACCCGGTCTGCGATGTGCCGTACCCGAGCACCCGAGAGACAACAGACTGTACGGCGATCACGGTCCCGGTAGCAGATTGCCCAACCTGCCTTCCTGATGATAGAATCCCCTACCACCACCATCTGACTAGGTACCTCACTATCTTTTATCCCAACTGCGCCAGAGGGACCGATCCTTTGGATGCTAGAGGGAGAAGTCTCCTCCGGCACCGTCATTTCTTCACTATCATCCTCCGATTCCTCATCCAGTTGGGCAAATTTGTTCGGGTTTGATAGTTCGGAGATGTCGAGTCTCCCCCTCTTTTTCTTCCTTCTAACTGTGACCCAGCTGGCTACCTGATCATCATCCTCTTCTACCATTGACCACTCCCGCAACACCTCCACCGTTCTGTCTAAACTATGCTCAAGATTGTGAATCTCCCTCAGTCGCGTAACGGTTTGCTCTAGATCAGTTACCTAAGCTTCCAGGGCAACCGTTCGCACACACCTCGTGCAGATGTAATCACACTGGGCAGGTAGCTCCAGGTATGCATACATCTTGCACGACATGCACTGAGTGAGGTCCCCAATCACAGCCCCTCCCATATTGTTTGTAAGGTCTAACTCCCTGTTACTCTCAAAGAAAAAGAAGCAAAAAGAAAAAGTAGAAGACAAACAAACTCACTTATACAATACTTAAGCTGGCTTATACTTATCTATCTTTGTGCGGTTCTTGGTCCTTCACTTTTATGCAGCCGTAGTACTCCAGTGCCCCCTCTGAGTGGGACCTCTCCTGAGGCACCGATACTCCACTTAGCAGTTGCAGTTGTTCCAGCTCACTGCACCTCCTTTTCACTCGGCTTCCAGCTCCTTTTGCTGTTACCAACTCACATACACTTACAAATCCAAGCAACACTTTAAAATACAAGCCCTTACCATTAGGAATTTATCTAACCCCTTCTTAAAGGTGTTGACTGAGTCGGCCATTACAACTCCCTCAGGCAGGGAATTCCAAACATGTATCGTCCTTACCGTAAAAAAGCCTTTACGCCGTATTGTGCGGAATCTCCTCTCCTTTAACCTGAGCGAGTGTCCACGAGTTCTCTGTGTTGATCTAACCAAAAACAGGTCCTGCGCAAGATCTGTATATTGTCCCCTTATATATTTGTAAATGTTGATCATGTCCCCTCTTAATCTCCTCTTTTCCAGTGTAAACATGCCTAGTCTTGCAAGCCTTTCCTCGTATTCTAGCGTCTCCATACCCTTAATTAGTTTGGTCGCCCACCTTTGAACCTTTTTTAGCTCCAGGATATCCTTCTTGTAGTAAGGTGCCCAGAATTGTACACAGTATTCAAGGTGTGGCCTCACAAGTGATTTATATAACGGGAGTATAATACTCTCGTCCCTAGCATCAATTCCCCATTTTATGCATGTTAATATCTTATTAGCCTTCTTTGCTGTAGTCCTACTTTGGGTACTACTGCTTAGTTTGCTATCTATGAGTACACCTAAGTCCTTTTCCAGTACAGAATCCCCTAATTTTACCCCATTTAGTAGGTAGGTGTTATTTTTGTTCTTGTTACCACAGTGCATTACCTTACACTTGTCTGTATTGAAGCGCATTCTCCATTTCGCTGCCCAAGCTTCTAATTTAACTAAGTCATTCTGAAGCGACTCAGCATCCCCCTCCGCATTTATAACTTTACACAATTTGGTATCATCTGCAAAAATTGACACCATGCTCTCTAGACCTTCTGTTAGGTCGTTAATGAAAATATTGAACAATAGCGGTCCTAATACTGAGCTTTGCGGCACACCACTTAGCACTTCAGTCCAAGTTGAAAAAGATCCATTAACCACAACGCGCTGCTCCCTATTATCTAACCAGCTTTTGACCCAAGTGCATATTGTGCTTCCTAGCCATGATTCTTGTAGCTTGTAGATAAGTCTCATGTGTGGTACAGTGTCGAATGCTTTGGCAAAATCTAAAAAGATTACATCCACCTCTTTACCCTGATCTAGGTTTGCGCTTACTGTTTCATAAAAGCCAAGTTGGTTTGACAGGATCTGTCCTTCATAAACCCATGTTGATTCCTTTTAATGACCTTATTGACTTCAAGGAACTTCTGAATACTGTCTCTTAGAATACCTTCCAATACTTTCCCCACTATAGATGTAAGACTAACTGGTCTATAATTACCTGGTTCAGCTTTACTTCCCTTTTTGAATATAGGCACTACTTCCGCTATACGCCAGTCTTTGGGAACCATACCTGATATTACTGAATCCTTAAAGATCAAAAATAGCGGTTTGCAAGTTCAGAGTGAAGCTCCATTAGAACCCTTGGGTGAATACCATCGGGACCTGGTGACTTATTAATCTTTAAATGTTTTAATAGGTCACAGACTACTTCCTCGCTTAAATAAGTAACTATCAGTGGGATATTCTCATTATTGAGATTATGTGTTAGTCCCTGAATTGAGTCCTGTCTAGTAAATACTGTTGAAAAAAACTCATTTAGTGTGTCCGCTATGTCATTATCATTTTTGCTTAAGACTCCCAACTTGTCTTTTAAAGGGTCTGTACTCTCCTTCTTTAATCTCTTGCTATTCATGTATTTAAATAATTTTTTGGGATTCGCTTTGCTTTCCTTTGCTACTAGTTTTTCAGTTTCTACTTTAGCCGCTCTTATTTCCTTTTTGCATATTTTGTTACAATCCTTATAGTGCTGAAATGACTCTGCTTCCCCGTCAGGTTTGTATTTTTTAAATGCTCGCCTTTTCTTTCCCATAAGTTCCTTTATCTTTTTGTTAAGCCACATCGGTTTATGATTTTTATTCCTTTTTTTGCTGCTCGTAGGAATAAATTTGAGTGTATTTTTAGCTAGCAGGAATTTTAGTACCTCCCATTTCTCCGTAGTATTTTTTCCTAAAAACAAACCTTCCCATTCAATATCCCTGAAAAATACCCTCATCTTTTCAAAATTCGCTTTGCTAAAGTTTAGAGTCCTAGTTGAGCCAGTATAGGGCTGTTTATGAAAACTGATATTGAATGTGACCATATTGTGGTCGCTGTTTCCTATGGGTTCCCCTACTATAATACCTGATACCAAATCCCCATTGTTTGTTAATACCAGGTCTAAGATTGCATTGTACCTAGTTGGTTCCTCAATTAGTTGAACTAAGTAGTTATCATTAAGTGTGTTTAAAAACATATTGCCCCTAGCAGTATCACATGAATCGTTTTTCCAGTTTATGTCTGGATAGTTAAAATCTCCCATCACTACTATGTCTCCTACTCCTGCTGCTCTTTCAATTTGCTTTGGAACAATTCCTCATCAGATACGTTGATACCAGGCGGCCTATAGCATACACCCAATACTAACTTTTTTATTCCTTTTTCCCCGCATGCAATTTCTACCCATAATGTCTCGACAGTGTCTATAGTCGCCTCCTGAATATCTTCCCGTATATCAGGTTTTAAAAACGGCTTTACATAAAGACACACCACTCCATTTTTTTTATTTAGTCTGTCTCTCCTAAACAGTGTAGATTTACTGTCCAATCATGAGATTCGTCCCACCAAGTTTCAGTAATGCCTATAATATCATACTGTTTGCTTGCTGCAAGTATTTCTAGTTCGCCCTTTTTACATACATACAACTAAGATAAGTATTTTCCCTTGCGTTAGGGACATTTTTCACCTTATGTAGCAATGATGACCTGTAATCGTCATTGGTTAGTGCTTTGGTAAAATCTCTTTTAGTACCCATGTTAGTAACCTTACCGCCTGCTTTTACCCTCCCCCCAACTTCTCCCCCATTTCGTTTACTACCGCCATCCCCACTATTCTCACTGCATGACGTAGTTTCTAGCTAAATCCTCCCCCCAGGCTCCTAGTTTAAAATCTCCAACCTTCTAACCATCCTTCCCCCCAGCACCGCTGCCCCCTCCTCAGTCAGGTGCAATCCGTCACGACAAAAGAGATGGCGCCTGACTGAGAAGTCCGCCCAGTGTTCCAGGAACACAAACCCCTCTTTCCTGCACCAATCCCTAAGCCACACATTTACCTCCCTAATCTCCCTCTGCTTCCCTGGATTAGCGCCTGGCATGGGTAATATTTTGGAGATTATTACCTTAGATGTCCTTGCCTTAAGTTTCTTTCCTAAGTCCCTATAGTCTTTCTTAAGGACATCCCACCTTCCGCTAACTTTGTCATTGGTGCCAACGTGCACCAAGACCGCCAGGTCTTTCCCAGCCCCCCTCCCCCAACAATCTATCTACCCGGTCTGCGATGTGCCGTACCCGAGCACCCGAGAGACAACAGACTGTACGGCGATCACGGTCCCGGTAGCAGATTGCCCAACCTGCCTTCCTGATGATAGAATCCCCTACCACCACCATCTGACTAGGTACCTCACTATCTTTTATCCCAACTGCGCCAGAGGGACCGATCCTTTGGATGCTAGAGGGAGAAGTCTCCTCCGGCACCGTCATTTCTTCACTATCATCCTCCGATTCCTCATCCAGTTGGGCAAATTTGTTCGGGTTTGATAGTTCGGAGATGTCGAGTCTCCCCCTCTTTTTCTTCCTTCTAACTGTGACCCAGCTGGCTACCTGATCATCATCCTCTTCTACCATTGACCACTCCCGCAACACCTCCACCGTTCTGTCTAAACTACGCTCAAGATTGTGAATCTCCCTCAGTCGCGTAACGGTTTGCTCTAGATCAGTTACCTAAGCTTCCAGGGCAACCGTTCGCACACACCTCGTGCAGATGTAATCACACTGGGCAGGTAGCTCCAGGTATGCATACATCTTGCACGACATGCACTGAGTGAGGTCCCCAATCACAGCCCCTCCCATATTGTTTGTAAGGTCTAACTCCCTGTTACTCTCAAAGAAAAAGAAGCAAAAAGAAAAAGTAGAAGACAAACAAACTCACTTATACAATACTTAAGCTGGCTTATACTTATCTATCTTTGTGCGGTTCTTGGTCCTTCACTTTTATGCAGCCGTAGTACTCCAGTGCCCCCTCTGAGTGGGACCTCTCCTGAGGCACCGATACTCCACTTAGCAGTTGCAGTTGTTCCAGCTCACTGCACCTCCTTTTCACTCGGCTTCCAGCTCCTTTTGCTGTTACCAACTCACATACACTTACAAATCCAAGCAACACTTTAAAATACAAGCCCTTACCATTAGGAATTTATCTAACCCCTTCTTAAAGGTGTTGACTGAGTCGGCCATTACAACTCCCTCAGGCAGGGAATTCCAAACATGTATCGTCCTTACCGTAAAAAAGCCTTTACGCCGTATTGTGCGGAATCTCCTCTCCTTTAACCTGAGCGAGTGTCCACGAGTTCTCTGTGTTGATCTAACCAAAAACAGGTCCTGCGCAAGATCTGTATATTGTCCCCTTATATATTTGTAAATGTTGATCATGTCCCCTCTTAATCTCCTCTTTTCCAGTGTAAACATGCCTAGTCTTGCAAGCCTTTCCTCGTATTCTAGCGTCTCCATACCCTTAATTAGTTTGGTCGCCCACCTTTGAACCTTTTTTAGCTCCAGGATATCCTTCTTGTAGTAAGGTGCCCAGAATTGTACACAGTATTCAAGGTGTGGCCTCACAAGTGATTTATATAACGGGAGTATAATACTCTTGTCCCTAGCATCAATTCCCCATTTTATGCATGTTAATATCTTATTAGCCTTCTTTGCTGCAGTCCTACTTTGGGTACTACTGCTTAGTTTGCTATCTATGAGTACACCTAAGTCCTTTTCCAGTACAGAATCCCCTAATTTTACCCCATTTAGTAGGTAGGTGTTATTTTTGTTCTTGTTACCACAGTGCATTACCTTACACTTGTCTGTATTGAAGCGCATTCTCCATTTCGCTGCCCAAGCTTCTAATTTAACTAAGTCATTCTGAAGCGACTCAGCATCCCCCTCCGCATTTATAACTTTACACAATTTGGTATCATCTGCAAAAATTGACACCATGCTCTCTAGACCTTCTGTTAGGTCGTTAATGAAAATATTGAACAATAGCGGTCCTAATACTGAGCCTTGCGGCACACCACTTAGCACTTCAGTCCAAGTTGAAAAAGATCCATTAACCACAACGCGCTGCTCCCTATTATCTAACCAGCTTTTGACCCAAGTGCATATTGTGCTTCCTAGCCATGATTCTTGTAGCTTGTAGATAAGTCTCATGTGTGGTACAGTGTCGAATGCTTTGGCAAAATCTAAAAAGATTACATCCACCTCTTTACCCTGATCTAGGTTTGCGCTTACTGTTTCATAAAAGCCAAGTTGGTTTGACAGGATCTGTCCTTCATAAACCCATGTTGATTCCTTTTAATGACCTTATTGACTTCAAGGAACTTCTGAATACTGTCTCTTAGAATACCTTCCAATACTTTCCCCACTATAGATGTAAGACTAACTGGTCTATAATTACCTGGTTCAGCTTTACTTCCCTTTTTGAATATAGGCACTACTTCCGCTATACGCCAGTCTTTGGGAACCATACCTGATATTACTGAATCCTTAAAGATCAAAAATAGCGGTTTGCAAGTTCAGAGTGAAGCTCCATTAGAACCCTTGGGTGAATACCATCGGGACCTGGTGACTTATTAATCTTTAAATGTTTTAATAGGTCACAGACTACTTCCTCGCTTAAATAAGTAACTATCAGTGGGATATTCTCATTATTGAGATTATGTGTTAGTCCCTGAATTGAGTCCTGTCTAGTAAATACTGTTGAAAAAAACTCATTTAGTGTGTCCGCTATGTCATTATCATTTTTGCTTAAGACTCCCAACTTGTCTTTTAAAGGGTCTGTACTCTCCTTCTTTAATCTCTTGCTATTCATGTATTTAAATAATTTTTTGGGATTCGCTTTGCTTTCCTTTGCTACTAGTTTTTCAGTTTCTACTTTAGCCGCTCTTATTTCCTTTTTGCATATTTTGTTACAATCCTTATAGTGCTGAAATGACTCTGCTTCCCCGTCAGGTTTGTATTTTTTAAATGCTCGCCTTTTCTTTCCCATAAGTTCCTTTATCTTTTTGTTAAGCCACATCGGTTTATGATTTTTATTCCTTTTTTTGCTGCTCGTAGGAATAAATTTGAGTGTATTTTTAGCTAGCAGGAATTTTAGTACCTCCCATTTCTCCGTAGTATTTTTTCCTAAAAACAAACCTTCCCATTCAATATCCCTGAAAAATACCCTCATCTTTTCAAAATTCGCTTTGCTAAAGTTTAGAGTCCTAGTTGAGCCAGTATAGGGCTGTTTATGAAAACTGATATTGAATGTGACCATATTGTGGTCGCTGTTTCCTATGGGTTCCCCTACTATAATACCTGATACCAAATCCCCATTGTTTGTTAATACCAGGTCTAAGATTGCATTGTACCTAGTTGGTTCCTCAATTAGTTGAACTAAGTAGTTATCATTAAGTGTGTTTAAAAACATATTGCCCCTAGCAGTATCACATGAATCGTTTTTCCAGTTTATGTCTGGATAGTTAAAATCTCCCATCACTACTATGTCTCCTACTCCTGCTGCTCTTTCAATTTGCTTTGGTAACAATTCCTCATCAGATACATTGATACCAGGCGGCCTATAGCATACACCCAATACTAACTTTTTTATTCCTTTTTCCCCGCATGCAATTTCTACCCATAATGTCTCGACAGTGTCTACAGTCCCCTCCTGAATATCTTCCCGTATATCAGGTTTTAAAAACGGCTTTACATAAAGACACACCACTCCACCCTTTTTATTTAGTCTGTCTCTCCTAAACAGTGTAGATTTACTGTCCAATCATGAGATTCGTCCCACCAAGTTTCAGTAATGCCTATAATATCATACTGATTGCTTGCTGCAAGTATTTCTAGTTCGCCCTTTTTACATACATACAACTAAGATAAGTATTTTCCCTTGCGTTAGGGACATTTTTCACCTTATGTAGCAATGATGACCTGTAATCATCATTGGTTAGTGCTTTGGTAAAATCTCTTTTAGTACCCATGTTAGTAACCTTACCGCCTGCTGTTACCCTCCCCCCAACTTCTCCCCCATTTCGTTTACTACCGCCATCCCCACTATTCTCACTGCATGACGTAGTTTCTAGCTAAATCCTCCCCCCAGGCTCCTAGTTTAAAATCTCCAACCTTCTAACCATCCTTCCCCCCAGCACCGCTGCCCCCTCCTCAGTCAGGTGCAATCCGTCACGACAAAAGAGATGGCGCCTGACTGAGAAGTCCGCCCAGTGTTCCAGGAACACAAACCCCTCTTTCCTGCACCAATCCCTAAGCCACACATTTACCTCCCTAATCTCCCTCTGCTTCCCTGGACTAGCGCGTGGCATGGGTAATATTTCGGAGATTATTACCTTAGATGTCCTTGCCTTAAGTTTCTTTCCTAAGTCCCTATAGTCTTTCTTAAGGACATCCCACCTTCCGCTAACTTTGTCATTGGTGCCAACGTGCACCAAGACCGCCAGGTCTTTCCCAGCCCCCCTCCCCCAACAATCTATCTACCCGGTCTGCGATGTGCCGTACCCGAGCACCCGAGAGACAACAGACTGTACGGCGATCACGGTCCCGGTAGCAGATTGCCCAACCTGCCTTCCTGATGATAGAATCCCCTACCACCACCATCTGACTAGGTACCTCACTATCTTTTATCCCAACTGCGCCAGAGGGACCGCTCCTTTGGATGCTAGAGGGAGAAGTCTCCTCCAGCACCGTCATTTCTTCACTATCATCCTCCGATTCCTCATCCAGTTGGGCAAATTTGTTCGGGTTTGATAGTTTGGAGATGTCGAGTCTCCCCCTCTTTTTCTTCCTTCTAACTGTGACCCAGCTGGCTACCTGATCATCATCCTCTTCTACCATTGACCACTCCCGCAACTCCTCCACCGTTCTGTCTAAACTACGCTCAAGATTGTGAATCTCCCTCAGTCGCGTAACGGTTTGCTCTAGATCAGTTACCTGGGCTTCCAGGGCAACCGTTCGCACACACCTCGTGCAGATGTAATCACACTGGGCCGGTAGCTCCAGGTATGCATACATCTTGCACGACATGCACTGAGTGAGGTCCCCAATCACAGCCCCTCCCATATTGTTTGTAAGGTCTAACTCCCTACTCTCAAAGAAAAAGAAGCAAAAAGGATAAGTAGAAGACAAACAAACTCACTTATACAATACTTAAGCTGGCTTATACTTATCTATCTTTGTGCGGTTCTTGGTCCTTCACTTTTATGCAGCCGTAGTACTCCAGTGCCCCCTCTGAGTGGGACCTCTCCTGAGGCACCGATACTCCACTTAGCAGTTGCAGTTGTTCCAGCTCACTGCACCTCCTTTTCACTCGGCTTCCAGCTCCTTTTGCTGTTACCAACTCACATACACTTACAAATCCAAGCAACACTTTAAAATACAAGCCCTTACCATTAGGAATTTATCTAATCCCTTCTTAAAGGTGTTGACTGAGTCGGCCATTACAACTCCCTCAGGCAGGGAATTCCAAACATGTATCTTCCTTACCGTAAAAAAGCCTTTACGCCGTATTGTGCGGAATCTCCTCTCCTTTAACCTGAGCGAGTGTCCACGAGTTCTCTGTGTTGATCTAACCAAAAACAGGTCCTGCGCAAGATCTGTATATTGTCCCCTTATATATTTGTAAATGTTGATCATGTCCCCTCTTAATCTCCTCTTTTCCAGTGTAAACATGCCTAGTCTTGCAAGCCTTTCCTCGTATTCTAGCGTCTCCATACCCTTAATTAGTTTGGTCGCCCACCTTTGAACCTTTTTTAGCTCCAGGATATCCTTCTTGTAGTAAGGTGCCCAGAATTGTACACAGTATTCAAGGTGTGGCCTCACAAGTGATTTATATAACGGGAGTATAATACTCTCGTCCCTAGCATCAATTCCCCATTTTATGCATGTTAATATCTTATTAGCCTTCTTTGCTGTAGTCCTACTTTGGGTACTACTGCTTAGTTTGCTATCTATGAGTACACCTAAGTCCTTTTCCAGTACAGAATCCCCTAATTTTACCCCATTTAGTAGGTAGGTGTTATTTTTGTTCTTGTTACCACAGTGCATTACCTTACACTTGTCTGTATTGAAGCGCATTCTCCATTTCGCTGCCCAAGCTTCTAATTTAACTAAGTCATTCTGAAGCGACTCAGCATCCCCCTCCGCATTTATAACTTTACACAATTTGGTATCATCTGCAAAAATTGACACCATGCTCTCTAGACCTTCTGTTAGGTCGTTAATGAAAATATTGAACAATAGCGGTCCTAATACTGAGCCTTGCGGCACACCACTTAGCACTTCAGTCCAAGTTGAAAAAGATCCATTAACCACAACGCGCTGCTCCCTATTATCTAACCAGCTTTTGACCCAAGTGCATATTGTGCTTCCTAGCCATGATTCTTGTAGCTTGTAGATAAGTCTCATGTGTGGTACAGTGTCGAATGCTTTGGCAAAATCTAAAAAGATTACATCCACCTCTTTACCCTGATCTAGGTTTGCGCTTACTGTTTCATAAAAGCCAAGTTGGTTTGACAGGATCTGTCCTTCATAAACCCATGTTGATTCCTTTTAATGACCTTATTGACTTCAAGAAACTTCTGAATACTGTCTCTTAGAATACCTTCCAATACTTTCCCCACTATAGATGTAAGACTAACTGGTCTATAATTACCTGGTTCAGCTTTACTTCCCTTTTTGAATATAGGCACTACTTCCGCTATACGCCAGTCTTTGGGAACCATACCTGATATTACTGAATCCTTAAAGATCAAAAATAGCGGTTTTGCAAGTTCAGAGTGAAGCTCCATTAGAACCCTTGGGTGAATACCATCGGGACCTGGTGACTTATTAATCTTTAAATGTTTTAATAGGTCACAGACTACTTCCTCGCTTAAATAAGTAACTATCAGTGGGATATTCTCATTATTGAGATTATGTGTTAGTCCCTGAATTGAGTCCTCTCTAGTAAATACTGTTGAAAAAAACTCATTTAGTGTGTCCGCTATGTCATTATCATTTTTGCTTAAGACTCCCAACTTGTCTTTTAAAGGGTCTGTACTCTCCTTCTTTAATCTCTTGCTATTCATGTATTTAAAGATTTTTTTGGGATTCGCTTTGCTTTCCTTTGCTACTAGTTTTTCAGTTTCTACTTTAGCTGCTCTTATTTCCTTTTTGCATATTTTGTTACAATCCTTATAGTGCTGAAATGACTCTGCTTCCCCGTCAGGTTTGTATTTTTTAAATGCTCGCCTTTTCTTTCCCATAAGTTCCTTTATCTTTTTGTTAAGCCACATCGGTTTATGATTTTTATTCCTTTTTTTGCTGCTCGTAGGAATAAATTTGAGTGTATTTTTAGCTAGCAGGAATTTTAGTACCTCCCATTTCTCCGTAGTATTTTTTCCTAAAAACAAACCTTCCCATTCAATATCCCTGAAAAATACCCTCATCTTTTCAAAATTCGCTTTGCTAAAGTTTAGAGTCCTAGTTGAGCCAGTATAGGGCTGTTTATGAAAACTGATATTGAATGTGACCATATTGTGGTCGCTGTTTCCTATGGGTTCCCCTACTATAATACCTGATACCAAATCCCCATTGTTTGTTAATACCAGGTCTAAGATTGCATTGTACCTAGTTGGTTCCTCAATTAGTTGAACTAAGTAGTTATCATTAAGTGTGTTTAAAAACATATTGCCCCTAGCAGTATCACATGAATCGTTTTTCCAGTTTATGTCTGGATAGTTAAAATCTCCCATCACTACTATGTCTCCTACTCCTGCTGCTCTTTCAATTTGCTTTGGTAACAATTCCTCATCAGATACGTTGATACCAGGCGGCCTATAGCATACACCCAATACTAACTTTTTTATTCCTTTTTCCCCGCATGCAATTTCTACCCATAATGTCTCGACAGTGTCTACAGTCCCCTCCTGAATATCTTCCCGTATATCAGGTTTTAAAAACGGCTTTACATAAAGACACACCACTCCACCCTTTTTATTTAGTCTGTCTCTCCTAAACAGTGTAGATTTACTGTCCAATCATGAGATTCGTCCCACCAAGTTTCAGTAATGCCTATAATATCATACTGATTGCTTGCTGCAAGTATTTCTAGTTCGCCCTTTTTACATACATACAACTAAGATAAGTATTTTCCCTTGCGTTAGGGACATTTTTCACCTTATGTAGCAATGATGACCTGTAATCGTCATTGGTTAGTGCTTTGGTAAAATCTCTTTTAGTACCCATGTTAGTAACCTTACCGCCTGCTGTTACCCTCCCCCCAACTTCTCCCCCATTTCGTTTACTACCGCCATCCCCACTATTCTCACTGCATGACGTAGTTTCTAGCTAAATCCTCCCCCCAGGCTCCTAGTTTAAAATCTCCAACCTTCTAACCATCCTTCCCCCCAGCACCGCTGCCCCCTCCTCAGTCAGGTGCAATCCGTCATGACAAAAGAGATGGCGCCTGACTGAGAAGTCCGCCCAGTGTTCCAGGAACACAAACCCCTCTTTCCTGCACCAATCCCTAATCCACACATTTACCTCCCTAATCTCCCTCTGCTTCCCTGGACTAGCGCGTGGCATGGGTAATATTTCGGAGATTATTACCTTAGATGTCCTTGCCTTAAGTTTCTTTCCTAAGTCCCTATAGTCTTTCTTAAGGACATCCCACCTTCCGCTAACTTTGTCATTGGTGCCAACGTGCACCAAGACCGCCAGGTCTTTCCCAGCCCCCCTCCCCCAACAATCTATCTACCCGGTCTGCGATGTGCCGTACCCGAGCACCCGGGAGACAACAGACTGTACGGCGATCACGGTCCCGGTAGCAGATTGCCCAACCTGCCTTCCTGATGATAGAATCCCCTACCACCACCATCTGACTAGGTACCTCACTATCTTTTATCCCAACTGCGCCAGAGGGACCGCTCCTTTGGATGCTAGAGGGAGAAGTCTCCTCCAGCACCGTCATTTCTTCACTATCATCCTCCGATTCCTCATCCAGTTGGGCAAATTTGTTCGGGTTTGATAGTTTGGAGATGTCGAGTCTCCCCCTCTTTTTCTTCCTTCTAACTGTGACCCAGCTGGCTACCTGATCATCATCCTCTTCTACCATTGACCACTCCCGCAACTCCTCCACCGTTCTGTCTAAACTACGCTCAAGATTGTGAATCTCCCTCAGTCGCGTAACGGTTTGCTCTAGATCAGTTACCTGGGCTTCCAGGGCAACCGTTCGCACACACCTCGTGCAGATGTAATCACACTGGGCCGGTAGCTCCAGGTATGCATACATCTTGCACGACATGCACTGAGTGAGGTCCCCAATCACAGCCCCTCCCATATTGTTTGTAAGGTCTAACTCCCTGTTACTCTCAAAGAAAAAGAAGCAAAAAGAAAAAGTAGAAGACAAACAAACTCACTTATACAATACTTAAGCTGGCTTATACTTATCTATCTTTGTGCGGTTCTTGGTCCTTCACTTTTATGCAGCCGTAGTACTCCAGTGCCCCCTCTGAGTGGGACCTCTCCTGAGGCACCGATACTCCACTTAGCAGTTGCAGTTGTTCCAGCTCACTGCACCTCCTTTTCACTCGGCTTCCAGCTCCTTTTGCTGTTACCAACTCACATACACTTACAAATCCAAGCAACACTTTAAAATACAAGCCCTTACCATTAGGAATTTATCTAACCCATTCTTAAAGGTGTTGACTGAGTCGGCCATTACAACTCCCTCAGGCAGGGAATTCCAAACATGTATCGTCCTTACCGTAAAAAAGCCTTTACGCCATATTGTGCGGAATCTCCTCTCCTTTAACCTGAGCGAGTGTCCACGAGTTCTCTGTGTTGATCTAACCAAAAACAGGTCCTGCGCAAGATCTGTATATTGTCCCCTTATATATTTGTAAATGTTGATCATGTCCCCTCTTAATCTCCTCTTTTCCAGTGTAAACATGCCTAGTCTTGCAAGCCTTTCCTCGTATTCTAGCGTCTCCATACCCTTAATTAGTATGGTCGCCCACCTTTGAACCTTTTTTAGCTCCAGGATATCCTTCTTGTAGTAAGGTGCCCAGAATTGTACACAGTATTCAAGGTGTGGCCTCACAAGTGATTTATATAACGGGAGTATAATACTCTCGTCCCTAGCATTAATTCCCCATTTTATGCATGTTAATATCTTATTAGCCTTCTTTGCTGTAGTCCTACTTTGGGTACTACTGCTTAGTTTGCTATCTATGAGTACACCTAAGTCCTTTTCCAGTACAGAATCCCCTAATTTTACCCCATTTAGTAGGTAGGTGTTATTTTTGTTCTTGTTACCACAGTGCATTACCTTACACTTGTCTGTATTGAAGCGCATTCTCCATTTCGCTGCCCAAGCTTCTAATTTAACTAAGTCATTCTGAAGCGACTCAGCATCCCCCTCCGCATTTATAACTTTACACAATTTGGTATCATCTGCAAAAATTGACACCATGCTCTCTAGACCTTCTGTTAGGTCGTTAATGAAAATATTGAACAATAGCGGTCCTAATACTGAGCCTTGCGGCACACCACTTAGCACTTCAGTCCAAGTTGAAAAAGATCCATTAACCACAACGCGCTGCTCCCTATTATCTAACCAGCTTTTGACCCAAGTGCATATTGTGCTTCCTAGCCATGATTCTTGTAGCTTGTAGATAATTCTCATGTGTGGTACAGTGTCGAATGCTTTGGCAAAATCTAAAAAGATTACATCCACCTCTTTACCCTGATCTAGGTTTGCGCTTACTGTTTCATAAAAGCCAAGTTGGTTTGACAGGATCTGTCCTTCATAAACCCATGTTGATTCCTTTTAATGACCTTATTGACTTCAAGGAACTTCTAAATACTGTCTCTTAGAATACCTTCCAATACTTTCCCCACTATAGATGTAAGACTAACTGGTCTATAATTACCTGGTTCAGCTTTACTTCCCTTTTTGAATATAGGCACTACTTCCGCTATACGCCAGTCTTTGGGAACCATACCTGATATTACTGAATCCTTAAAGATCAAAAATAGCGGTTTTGCAAGTTCAGAGTGAAGCTCCATTAGAACCCTTGGGTGAATACCATCGGGACCTGGTGACTTATTAATCTTTAAATGTTTTAATAGGTCACAGACTACTTCCTCGCTTAAATAAGTAACTATCAGTGGGATATTCTCATTATTGAGATTATGTGTTAGTCCCTGAATTGAGTCCTCTCTAGTAAATACTGTTGAAAAAAACTCATTTAGTGTGTCCGCTATGTCATTATCATTTTTGCTTAAGACTCCCAACTTGTCTTTTAAAGGGTCTGTACTCTCCTTCTTTAATCTCTTGCTATTCATGTATTTAAAGAATTTTTTGGGATTCGCTTTGCTTTCCTTTGCTACTAGTTTTTCAGTTTCTACTTTAGCCGCTCTTATTTCCTTTTTGCATATTTTGTTACAATCCTTATAGTGCTGAAATGACTCTGCTTCCCCGTCAGGTTTGTATTTTTTAAATGCTCGCCTTTTCTTTCCCATAAGTTCCTTTATCTTTTTGTTAAGCCACATCGGTTTATGATTTTTATTCCTTTTTTTGCTGCTCGTAGGAATAAATTTGAGTGTATTTTTAGCTAGCAGGAATTTTAGTACCTCCCATTTCTCCGTAGTATTTTTTCCTAAAAACAAACCTTCCCATTCAATATCCCTGAAAAATACCCTCATCTTTTCAAAATTCGCTTTGCTAAAGTTTAGAGTCCTAGTTGAGCCAGTATAGGGCTGTTTATGAAAACTGATATTGAATGTGACCATATTGTGGTCGCTGTTTCCTATGGGTTCCCCTACTATAATACCTGATACCAAATCCCCATTGTTTGTTAATACCAGGTCTAAGATTGCATTGTACCTAGTTGGTTCCTCAATTAGTTGAACTAAGTAGTTATCATTAAGTGTGTTTAGAAACATATTGCCCCTAGCAGTATCACATGAATCGTTTTTCCAGTTTATGTCTGGATAGTTAAAATCTCCCATCACTACTATGTCTCCTACTCCTGCTGCTCTTTCAATTTGCTTTGGTAACAATTCCTCATCAGATACGTTGATACCAGGCGGCCTATAGCATACACCCAATACTAACTTTTTTATTCCTTTTTCCCCGCATGCAATTTCTACCCATAATGTCTCGACAGTGTCTACAGTCCCCTCCTGAATATCTTCCCGTATATCAGGTTTTAAAAACGGCTTTACATAAATACACACCACTCCACCCTTTTTATTTAGTCTGTCTCTCCTAAACAGTGTAGATTTACTGTCCAATCATGAGATTCGTCCCACCAAGTTTCAGTAATGCCTATAATATCATACTGTTTGCTTGCTGCAAGTATTTCTAGTTCGTGCTTTTTACATACATACAACTAAGATAAGTATTTTCCCTTGCGTTAGGGACATTTTTCACCTTATGTAGCAATGATGACCTGTAATCGTCATTGGTTAGTGCTTTGGTAAAATCTCTTTTAGTACCCATGTTAGTAACCTTACCGCCTGCTTTTACCCTCCCCCCAACTTCTCCCCCATTTCGTTTACTACCGCCATCCCCACTATTCTCACTGCATGACGTAGTTTCTAGCTAAATCCTCCCCCCAGGCTCCTAGTTTAAAATCTCCAACCTTCTAACCATCCTTCCCCCCAGCACCGCTGCCCACTCCTCAGTCAGGTGCAATCCGTCACGACAAAAGAGATGGCGCCTGACTGAGAAGTCCGCCCAGTGTTCCAGGAACACAAACCCCTCTTTCCTGCACCAATCCCTAAGCCACACATTTACCTCCCTAATCTCCCTCTGCTTCCCTGGATTAGCGCGTGGCATGGGTAATATTTTGGAGATTATTACCTTAGATGTCCTTGCCTTAAGTTTCTTTCCTAAGTCCCTATAGTCTTTCTTAAGGACATCCCACCTTCCGCTAACTTTGTCATTGGTGCCAACGTGCACCAAGACCGCCAGGTCTTTCCCAGCCCCCCTCCCCCAACAATCTATCTACCCGGTCTACGATGTGCCGTACCCGAGCACCCGGGAGACAACAGACTGTACGGCGATCACGGTCCCGGTAGCAGATTGCCCAACCTGCCTTCCTGATGATAGAATCCCCTACCACCACCATCTGACTAGGTACCTCACTATCTTTTATCCCAACTGCGCCAGAGGGACCGCTCCTTTGGATGCTAGAGGGAGGAGTCTCCTCCGGCACCGTCATTTCTTCACTATCATCCTCCGATTCCTCATCCAGTTGGGCAAATTTGTTCGGGTTTGATAGTTCGGAGATGTCGAGTCTCCCCCTCTTTTTCTTCCTTCTAACTGTGACCCAGCTGGCTACCTGATCATCATCCTCTTCTACCATTGACCACTCCCGCAACTCCTCCACCGTTCTGTCTAAACTACGCTCAAGATTGTGAATCTCCCTCAGTCGCGTAACGGTTTGCTCTAGATCAGTTACCTGGGCTTCCAGGGCAACCGTTCGCACACACCTCGTGCAGATGTAATCACACTGGGCCGGTAGCTCCAGGTATGCATACATCTTGCACGACATGCACTGAGTGAGGTCCCCAATCACAGCCCCTCCCATATTGTTTGTAAGGTCTAACTCCCTGTTACTCTCAAAGAAAAAGAAGCAAAAAGAAAAAGTAGAAGACAAACAAACTCACTTATACAATAATTAAGCTGGCTTATACTTATCTATCTTTGTGCGGTTCTTGGTCCTTCACTTTTATGCAGCCGTAGTACTCCAGTGCCCCCTCTGAGTGGGACCTCTCCTGAGGCACCGATACTCCACTAAGCAGTTGCAGTTGTTCCAGCTCACTGCACCTCCTTTTCACTCGGCTTCCAGCTCCTTTTGCTGTTACCAACTCACATACACTTACAAATCCAAGCAACACTTTAAAATACAAGCCCTTACAATGAGCCGGGCGTGTTTTGGATTCGGACGCGTTTTGGCAAATTGGATTCGGGTGTGTTTTGGATTCGGGTGTTTTTTTTTTTTTTTTAAACCCTCAAAAACAGCTTAAATCATAGAATTTGGGGGTAATTTTGATCCTATAGTATTATTAACCTCAATAACCATAATTTCCACTCATTTCCAGTCTATTCTAAACACCTCACACCGCACAATATAATATTTTTAGTCCTAAAATTTGCACCGAGGTCACTGGATAACTAAGCTAAGCCACCCAAGTGGGCGGCACAAACACCTTTCCCATCTAGGGAATGGCACTTAAAAAAATTGGCCCCTAACAGCACATGATGCAAAGATAAATAAAAAATTAAGGTACAAGATGGAATTGTCCTTGGGCCCTCCCACCCACCCTTATGTTGTATAAACAGGACATGCACACTTTAACAAACCCATCATTTCAGCCACAGGGTCTGCCACATGACTGTGGCTGAAATGACTGGTTGGTTTGGGCCTCCACCAAAAAAAGAAGCAATCAATCTCTCCTTGCTCAAACTGGCTCTAAAGAGGCAAGATGTTGACCTGATCATCATCCTCCTATTCCTCACCCCTTTCACTGTGTACATCCCCCTCCTAACAGAGTATTAATTCGTCCCCACTGGAATCCACCATCACAGGCCCCTGTGTACTTTGTGGAGGCAATTGCTGGTAAATGTCTCCACGGAGGAATTGATTATAATTCATTTTGATGAACATCATCTTCTCCACATTTTGTGGAAGTAACCTTGTACACTGATCGCTGACAAGGTGACCGACTGCACTAAACACTCTTTCAGAGTACACACTGGAGGGGGAGCAACTTAGGTAAAATAAAGCCAGTTTGTGCAAGGGCCTCCAAATTGCCTCTTTTTCCTGCCAGTATACGTACGTACTGTCTGATGTGCCTACTTGGATGCTGTCACTCATATAATCCTCCACCATTCTTTCAATGGTGACAGAATCATATGCAGTGACAGTAGACGACATGTCAGTAATCGTTGGCAGGTCCTTCAGTCCGGACCAGATGTCAGTTTTCGCTCCTGACTGCCCTGCATCACCGCCAGCGGGCGGTTTTGGAAATCTGATCCTTTTCCTGGCAGCTCCAGTGGCGGTAGAAAATGAAGGAGAATCTGTTGGCGGGTCACGTTCCGCTTGACTTGACAAGTGTCTCACCAGCAGGTCTTTGAACATCTGCAGACTTGTGTCTGCCGGAAAGAGAGATACAATGTAGGCTTTAAACCTAGGATCGAGCACGGTGGCCAAAATGTAGTGCTCTGATTTCAACAGATTGACCACCCGTGAATCCTGGTTAAGCGAATTAAGGGCTCCATCCACATGTCCCACATGCCTAGCAGAGTCGCTCCGTTTTAGCTCCTCCTTCAATCTCTCCAGCTTCTTCTGCAAAAGCCTGATGAGGGGAATGACCTAACTCAGGCTGGCAGTGTCTGAACTGACTTCACGTGTGGCAAGTTCAAAGGGTTGCAGCACTTTGCACAACGTTGAAATCATTCTCCACTGCGCTTGAATCAGGTGCATTCCCCCTCCTTTGCCTATATCGTAGGCAAATGTATAGGCTTGAATGGACTTTTGCTGCTCCTGCATCCTCTGAAGCATATATAGGGTTGAATTCCACCTCGTTACCACCTCTTGCTTCAGCTGATGGCGGGGCAGGTTCAGGAGTGTTTGCTGGTGCTGCAGTCTTCGGCACGCGGTGGCTGAATGCCGAAAGTGGCCCGCAATTCTTCGGGCCACCGACAGCATCTCTTGCATGCCCCTGTCGTTTTAAAAAAAAATCTGCACCACCAAATTAATTGTATGTGCAAAACATGGGACGTGCTGGAATTTGCCCACATGTAATGCACGCACAATATTGGTGGCGTTGTCCGATGTCACAAATACCCAGGAGAGTCCAATTGGGGTAAGCCAATCTGTGATGATGTTCCTCAGTTTCCGTAAGAGGTTGTCAGCTGTGTGCCTCTTATGGAAAGCGGTAATACAAAGCGTAGCCTGCCTAGGAACGAGTTGGAGTTTGCGAGATGCTGCTACTGGTGCCGCCGCTGCTGTTGTTGCTGCGGGAGACAATGCATCTACCCAGTGGGCTGTCAAAGTCATATAGTCCTGAGTATGCCCTGCTCCACTTGTCCACATGTCCATGGTTAAGTGGATATTGGGTACAACTGCATTTTTTAGTACACTGGTGACTCTTTTTCTGACGTCTGTGTACATAATCGGTATCGCCTGCCCAGAGAAGTGGAACCTAGATGGCATTTGGTACCGGGGACACACTACCTCAAGCAATTCTCTAAGTCCCTGTGAACTAACGGCGGATACCGGACGCACGTCTAACACCAACACAGCTGCGAAGGCCTGAGTTATCCGCTTTGCAACAGGATGACTGCTGTGATATTTCATCTTCCTCGCAAAGGACTGTTGGACAGTCAATTGCTTACTGGAAGTAGTACAAGTGGTCTTCCGACTTCCCCTCCGGGATGATGATCGACTCCCAGCAGCAACAACAGCAGTGCTAGCAGCAGTAGGCGTTACACTCAAGGATTTATTGGAGGAATCCCAGTCAGGAGAGGACTCGTCAGACTTGCCAGTGACATGGCCTGCAGGACTATAGGCATTCCTGTCTGAGGAGGAAATTGACATTGAGGGAGTTGGTGGTGTGGTTTGCAGGAGCTTGGGTACAAGAGGAAGAAGGGATTTAGTTGTCAGTGGACTGCTTCCGCTGTCACCCAAAGTTTTTGAACTTGTCAATGACTTCTGATGAATGCGCTCCAGGTGACGTATAAGGGAGGATGTTCCTAGGTGGTTAACGTCCTTACCCCTACTTATTACAGCTTGACAAAGGCAACACACGGCTTGACACTTGTTGTCCGCATTTCTGGCAAAATAATTTCACACCGAAATGGTGATTTGTTTTGTATTTTGACCAGGCATGTCAATGGCCATATTCATCCCATGGTCAAAAGGTATCTCCCCAGGTTCCTGACTTAAACAAACCACCTCACCATCAGAATCCTCTTTGTCAATTTCCTCCTCAGCGCCAGCAACACCCATATCCTCATCCTGGTGTACTTCAACAGTGACATATTCAATTTGACTATCAGGAACTAGACAGTGGGTGCTCCTTCCAGCACTTGCAGGGGGCGTGCAAATGGTGGAAGGCGCCACCTCTTCCCGTCCAGTGTTGGGAAGGTCAGGCATCGCAACTGACACAATTAGACTCTCCTTGGGGATTTGTGATTTAGAAGAACGCACAGTTCTTTGCTGTGCTTTTGCCAGCTTAACTCTTTTCATTTTTATAGCGGGAGGATGAGTGCTTCCATCCTCATGTGAAGCTGAACCACTAGCCATAAACATAGGCCAGGGCCTCAGCCGTTCCTTGCCACTCCGTGTCGTAAATGGCATATTGGCAAGTTGACGCTTCTCCTCAGATGCTTTTAATTTAGATTTTTGGGTAATTTTACTGAACTTTTGTTGTTTGGATTTTACATGCTCTCTACTATGACATTGGGCATCAGCCTTGGCAGACGATGTTGATGGCATTGAATCGTCTCTGCCATGACTAGTGGCAGCAGATTCAGCACTAGGTGGAAGTGGATGTTGATCTTTCCCTATTTTACCCTCCACATTTTTGTTCTCCATTTTTTAATGTGTGGAATTATATGTCAGTAATATATCAATAGCAATGGCATACTGTACTGTACTACTATATACTGGTGGTCACCAAAATGCTGCACTGTACTACAATATATACTGCTCACAACAATGCAGCACAGATATGGATACTTGAAGTGACACGGAGCTGCAAGATACAGCAATGGCCTACTGTACTGTACTACTATATACTGGTGGTCACCAAAATGCTGCACTGTACTACTATATACTGCTCACAACAATGCAGCACAGATATGGATACTAGAAGGGACACGGAGCTGCAAGATACAGCAATGGCCTACTGTACTGTACTACTATATACTGGTGGTCACCAAAATGCTGCACTGTACTACTAAATACTGCTCACAACAATGCAGCACAGATATGGATACTAGAAGTGACACAGAGCTGCAAGTTACAGCAATGGCCTACTGTACTGTACTACTATATACTGGTGGTCACCAAAATGCTGCACTTTACTACTGTATACTGCTCACAACAATGCAGCACAGATATGGATGCTAGAAGTGACACAGAGCTGCAAGATACAGCAATGGCCTACTGTACTGCACTACTATATACTGGTGGTCACCAAAATGCTGAACTGTACTACTAAATACTGCTCACAACAATGCAGCACAGATATGGATACTAGAAGTGACACAGAGCTGCAAGATACCGCAATGGCCTACTGTACTGTACTACTATATACTGGTGGTCACCAAAATGCTGCACTGTACTACTATATAGTATATACTGGTCACACAACAATGCAGCAGATATTGAGCACTGATCAGGATACTGTCTAGAACTGAGTCTGACATGGAGCTGCAAGATACAGCAATGGCCTACTGTACTGTACTACTATAATATACTGGTAGTCACAACAATGCAGCACACTGAGCACAGATATTTGCAGCGGGTTCACTACGGCTGGCCGGCGGTCGGGCTCCCGGCGACCAGCATCCCGGCGCCGGGAGCCCGACCGCCGGCTTACCGACAGCTTGGCGAGCGCAAATGAGCCCCTTGCGGGCTCGCTGCGCTCGCCACGCTACGGGCACGGTGGCGCGCTACGCGCGCCACACTATTTTATTCTCCCTCTATGGGGGTCGTGGACCCCCACGAGGGAAAATAATTGTCGGTATGCCGGCTGTCGGGCTCCCGGCGCCGGTATACTGAGCGCCGGGAGCCCGACCGCCGGCAAACAGAAGACCACCCATTTGCAGCACACTGAGCACAGATATTGAGCTTTTCAGGCAGAGAACGTAGCCACGTCCTCTCCGCTCAATCTCCAATGCACAAGTGAAAATGGCGGCGACACGCGGCTCTTTATATGGAATTTGAATCTTGCAAGAATACGACAGCGGGATGATGACGTTCGGCCTCGTTCGGGTTAACCGAGCAAGGCGGGAAGATCCGAGGCTGCCTCGCCCCGTGTAAAACACCTGAAGTTCGGGGGGGTTCAGATCTCGACGAACCGAACCCGCTCATTTCTAGTATATAAGCCCCAAAATCTCACTAATATATACAATGAGCATGATTTCAGTCTGCTACAACTAGAAATGTGGACAAATCCTGTGTATATCTGCAAATTGTGCATGTGCCTTAGAAAGAGATCGCTGACTGGGATGCATGGCACCATGCATTTGCAGTTGGATGGAGACTGCAAGTGAGGTCAGGTTGATCCGTCCATTGACCTCTGTTTGTGAAATGGGCATTTCTGGGTGGCAATTTTGTGGCATCCATACAATCTGATCTGTCTCATGGGAGTATCATGGGTATTTAAGCTGACTACCATGCTTGTTTTAGCAGAGATGGGACACCAACACAGGGTGGGTGCAAGTATCCTTTAGCTACAGACAGAAAAACAGTTGGCAGGATGGCCTCCTAAATGCTGATACAAAGATATATGCATTAGCATAAGATAGCAGGCTGCAGTGAACGTTTGGAAGAGAGACCACAGATGAGTCAGACTCAGAATCAGCCTCAAAGTCTAGGATGTGTACCCTAGTACAGATGTGTCCACTCACATTTCACCTTTCCTGCATGTTGAACAGCCCTTTAGTCATGCCATGCTGTGGCATGACTTGGTAGCACTGCACGTCTTTACGTGAAAGTTTTTCCTTTAAAATGCATCTTATTCACAAAATGATGTGAATAAGATGCACAAGCAGCTTATGCTCATGCCTATATTCTGTGTGTGACTGTGGTTGTATGTGCATATGAAATGCTATGCTATAATGTTTTCCTAGAAAACACTGTAATATAGCATTTTGTGTGCAGACAGAATATACGCATGCCACATATCATTTTAATCAGCAGAGTTTGCTTTTGCATCCTAATAACAACAGCAATGCGAATAAGACACATTTTCAGAAAAAAAATATGCCCGACGCTAACAGAGTTGCATGGGGCATGTCAGCTCACTCACACCAGGCATCTCCCGCTACTTGGCGTATTGAGGCCAGATATATGAGGACACATCTGTAGGTGATATATAAACACAGAATGCATTCAGTCCTTAAAAAACGTTTGCTTAGTTTCTGAGATATATGTTACAATCCTAATTTTATTTGGAATATCAATATAAAGTGGTTTGTGTGCAAATCACCACAGGCCTATGGAGAGCAGCAGAAGTGTGCCTTTACTTACTGCAATCATGCTGAACAATGGTTGCAGAGGCACTTCCTGTATAACAAACATTTCCTGTATGATAAAGTAGATAGCAATGAAGCAACTTCCGCCTCTCACATACAGCATACATCTACAATCAGTACCCACTGGTGCATTCTACACTGAATCCAGGTGAAGTTCTGATTTTATTTCTGAGCACAAAATGTGATTAGACAAAACAGACCAGTCTACTCTTTGGAGACAGGTTAAGACTGTACATACGCTGTTCATTTATACAAATTATGATCTACTTGAAGAAGAAGTAGTTTTAGTGGTAATTGTACTTATTAGCAGGGAAAAATTTTTACACAACTGTCCCTATGCTGATTTCACATAAAACTTGGAGGAGGGCCATCCATATTTATAATTAGAAATGTGCGGCAGACACTTTTCAGGTTTTGTGTTTTGGTTTTGGATCTGGATCTCCGTTCTTGTTTTGGCTCTGGATTGGTTTTGCCAAAACCACCCTTTCGTGTTTTGGTTTTGGATCTGGATGTTTCTTGAAAAAAACATAAAAACAGCTAAAATCACAGAATTTTTGGGTAATTTTGATCCTACGGTATTATTAACATCAATAACATTAATTTCCACTCATTTGCAGTCTATTCTGAACACCTCGCAATATAGTTTTTAGGCCAAAAGGTTGCACCGAGGCAGCTGGATGACTAAGCTAAGCGACACAAGTGGGTGGCACAAACACCTGGCTCATCTAGGATTGGCACTGCAGTGGCAGACAGGATGGCAGTTTTAAAAAATAGGCCCCAAAGAGCACATAATGCAAAGAAAAAAAGAGGCGCAAGATGGAATTTGTCCTTGGAACCTCCCACCCACCCTTATGTTCTTTCAACAGTACATGCACAGTTTAATAAACCCATCATTTCAGCGACAGGTGGTCCCCCTGGAAAAAGCTCGCCAAGTTCTCTGAATCATAGCTAAAAACATACCACTTCCTTCCTTGATGACTTTTCACATTATGTGAAGAGGCAAGAGGAAGAGGGCAGTGTCAAGAAGGTGATTAAAAATTAGAGAGGCACACGCAATCAGGAACAACACACAGGCTTTCACCTCCACTCCTATATCGGGAATGCAGTCAAGATCCCGCCGGACGGGATCCTGGCGGTCGGAATACCGACACCGGGATCCCGACTGGCACAGTCCCGACATATTCTCCCTCTGTGGGAGTCCACAACACCCATAGAGGGGAGAATAAATTAGTGTGCCGAGCATAGCAAGGCACCGTGCCCGCAGCGTGGCGAGCACAGCGAGCCTGCAAGGGACTGCGTTGCGCTCGCCCCCCTGTCGGGATTGTGCCATTCAAGATCCCAGTGTCGGTATTTTGACCGCCGGGATTCCATCCGGCAGGATCTCATACTGATCCCCTATATTGGTGTGACCCCACTTAACCTTGCGGTCTACCGCAGACCGCAAAGTTCCCACCATTGGATATAATGGAGTGCCTCTGCGCTACATTGTATCTACAGTGCGCAGCCTGACTGACAGTTCAGGAGCGCACAGCCAGTCAGGAGAGTGCCATGACGTGGCGCTCCCTGATTGGCTGAAGGGACCCTCTTTGACAGCAGTCACGAGGGGGTCCTGCCAGTCGGGGAAAGGGGATCCATGTGTAAACATGGATCCCCTTTCAGTGCGTGGTCCGGGTATTCCGTTTTTTTATTTTACCAAATCCCTGAATTATAACTTATAAGAAGAGGACCGATCTACCCCAGATTCTTTGTAAGTATAATTTTATTTACAGGTACCCCTGGATTCTACTGGACAAGGTAAGTATGTATGTATGTAAGTGTGCATGTATGTTTATTAAAATTTTACTATCACGGTATGTGTGTTTTGTTTTTATTTGGGTATTTTTTTGTAGTAGAACTACAGGTACCAGTGGGCCCGTTTTCCCCCCACATGCTGGTACTTGTGGTTCTCCAAGTACCAGCTTGCGGGGAGGCATACTGGGACTTGTAGTTCTGCTACAAAAAAACAATATTCTTTTTTTTACACAAAAGGCTATCAGCTTCCCATCCGCCGCCCTTGGATGGGGGGGCAGCCTCGGGCTTCACCCCTGGTCCTTGGGTGGCTGGAGGGGGGGAACCCCTTGATTTAAGGGGTCCCCACTCCTCCAGGGTACCCCGACCAGGGGTGACTAGTTGGTGATTTAATGCCAGGGCCGCAGGGACCAATATAAAAGTGTCCCCCGGCTGTGGCATTATCTCTCTGACTAGTGGAGCCTGTTGCTGGTGTTAAAAATATGGGGGACCCCTACGTCTTTTGTCCCCCATATTTTTTGCACCAGGACCAGGTGCAGAGCCCGGTGCTGGTTGTTAAAATATGGGAGAACCCCTGTCAATTTCCCCCCCGTATTTTTACAACCAGGACCGGCTCAAAAAGCCCGAGGCTGGTTATGCTTAGGAGGGGGGACCCCACACAATTTTTTTTCCTGATTTTTAACACTTTTCACACTTCTTTTAAGGTACACAATGAAGCCCTGCACGGATCACACTGATCAAGCCGGGATTCATTGTGTTAAGTCTGGCAGTGTTTTACTATTCACTCCCGTAAAACACTGCCAGACATTACAAATTACATCTGCATCGGAAAACACGACAATGCAGAATACGACAGAATAGTAAATGAGGCGTAAAAAAAAAAAAAAGTTACACACTCGATGTCATTCGCGTTTAATCTCCCTCTAAATCCCGACAATTACGAATCTTAGTAAATATACCCCATGGAGTCTGGAGATTTATTTTGTGAAAATCTCATAGTTTTCTTTTTTTCCATTTCTCTATTTAATTTTTATTTACATATTTTGTGGCAGATGCCTTATTTTTGTTTTTCACAGCTCCCAGTTACATGCACAGTTCCCAGTTACACCTGTATGTCTTGTTTATTTTTATCATATTTAATTTTTAAATAAAGCAGCCCCTTAGATGTTTTAGCTGCCCCTTTTGAGCCCCCACAGCAGACCCGGATGGGGCAAGTTGAGTTTGGGTGGGTTCGGTACAGTACTAAGCAGGACTGCGCAGTGAATTTTTTGTTATTCAGTCCCTGCCTAGTGGAACTTACCACTAAAATCGAAAATCATTTCATACTATAAGTAGGACTGTGGGAGAAAGCAATGCTAACCTCTGTGACCACAGCATGCCACAGCCTGGCAAGCCAGACATCTTCCTGGCTGTAAACCACCCTGAGACTCCATTCTGGACCTTATTCAGTAACTGTTTGTGCCTCACAGGAGCTCCTGACCCATCTAGTGCTGCAGTGCAATGGAAAGCTGATGCAATGCAAGATCACTGAAACTCTCCTTCTTTTAATACCGCAAGGTCTTGCGATAACCCTACGCAGCCCTTAAGAAAAGACCTCTGTACAACAAATGCGCATCTTATAAACAATAATCCCAAAATGTGGAACATTAATAATAAATCAAAATTAAGTCTGACTAATTGGAGCCATTCTTTTGTGTGAGCCCCTAACATGAAATAATTGAGAAGAACCTCTCTCTAATGCTCCGGCAGAAAATCTCTCTTATGCCTTTCCAGCATTTGCAATGGATTATGATTCTGTCTCTTCTGAGATTGACTGATTTTGGCCACAAATGTGGTCTCATTGGAAAACACTTTGTCAAAATAGCAATTTCCATTTCTAACTTTGCAGCTATGTTTTCACAAATCTGTTTGTGAAGTTGAAGCTTGTTTCATATAAGCTCTAGGCTTTAATTTACACCTAGGATCAAGTACAGCAGCACCCCTGGAATTATACAGCAGCACCCCTGGACTTATACAGCATAGGCAGCACCCTTGGAGAATTACACTGCACAGCAGACAGGCAACAGCACCCCTGGACTGATAGGGCAGAGGGGCAGCACCCCATATAGGGCAGCAACCCTGGATTGATGTGGCAAAAAAAGACGTGCAAGATTAATTTGTCCTTGAGCCCTGCCACACAACCTTATGTTGTATAAACAGGACATGCACACTTTAACAAACCAATAATTTCGGCGACAGGTTCTGCCACATGACTGTGGCTGAAATGATTGCTTTGTTTGGGCCCCCACCAAAAATAAAGCAATTATTCTCTCCTTGCACAAACTGGCTTTACAGAGGCAAGATGTTGTCCTCATCCACAGATCCCCCCTTCAGTGTTTACATCCTCATCCCCACAGAGAAATAATATTCAAACAAACCACATCATTTAGGCATCAGTGGACTGCTTACGCTACTACCCAAAGTTTATGAACTTGACAATGACTGATGATGAATGTGCTGCAGTTGACATATAAGGGAGGATGTTCCTAGGTGGTTAACGTCCTTTCCCCTACATATTATGGATCGGCAAAGGCAACAGATGGATTGACACCTGTTGTCCGGATTAGTGGAGAAATAATTCTACACCGAAGTGGCTTTTTTGGTATTTTGCCCAGGCATGACAATGTGCTTTTTCATCCCATGGACAACAACTGTCTCCACTGATGCTTTATTCAAACAAACCACATCACCATCAGAATCCTCATAGTCAACTTCCTCCCCAGCACCAGCTATACCAATATCCTCCTCATTCTGGTGTGCTTCTACAATGACATCCTCAATCTCAATATCAGCAACTGGACTGGCGGTGCTCCTCCCAGCACTTGCAGAGGGCATGCAAATGGTGGTTGGAGCCTCCTCTTCCCATACAGTGTTGTGAAGGTCAGGCCTAGACATCGCAACTGCGGACAGTGCCAGCACACATCTATTTTCACAACACCTCTGTAATTTTACAGCATGCAGGACCAGTGTATCTTTATTTTAACAACAGCACCACTGTATTTTAACAGCATACAGGACCAGTGAACTTTTATGTTAACAACAGCATCCCTGCATTCTTACAGCACACAGGACCAGTGTACTTTTTTGTAACAACAGCACCCCTGTAATTTTACAGCAAACAGGACCAGTGTACTTTTATTTACAGCATACAGAACTAGTGTACTTTTATTTTAACAGCACCCCTTTATTTTTACAGCATACAGGGCCACTGTACATTTATTTTAACAACAGCACCCCTGTAATTTTACAGCATACAGGACCAATGTACTTTTATTTAAACTACATCACCCTTGTATTTTTACAGCAAACAGGGCCAGTGTACATTTATTTTTACTGAACCCCAGAATTTTTACAGCATACAAGACAGGGCCAGTGTACATTCATTTTAACAGCAGTGCCCCTGAATTTTTACAGCATACAAGACAGGGCCAGTGTACATTTATTTTAACAACAGCACCCCAGAATTTTTACAGCATACAAGACAGGGTCAGTGTACATTTATTTTCAGTGCACCCCTGAATTTTTACAGCATACAAGGCAGGGCAAGCACCCCTGTATATTCACTGCATAGAGGAGGACAGTGCCCCTGCCCCCTGTACAACACAGCATCAGTCAGGACAGCAACTCCCATGTACAGCTTCAGCACCCCTAACAGCACATGAAACACTAGTGACAGCCAGGACAGCACCCCTAACATCACTGGGACACCACAGTGAAGTAACAGTACTCCTACAGAGCACGCACTGACCCCACCTGACGCCACCACCCACAGAGAGAGACAGAGGTCTGTCTCCCTCACTCTCCAAGTACGGAGTCAAAATGGCAGCGACCCCTGGCTGTTTATATGGAATCCAAAACCCGTGAGAATCCGACACAGGATGATAATGTTTTTCCTCATTCTGGGATCCGAGTCTGGCAGGAAGTCCTGAGCCAAACTCAGATTCTGGCTCGGAACATGAAGTTTGGGGGTTCGGTTCTCTGAGAACCGAACCCGCTCATCTCTATTTATACATATCCAGAACTTGCTGTTAGTATAGAAGTTTTTTTCTGGTTTGGCCATAAAAGTGGAATATTAATGACATCCTAGAGATTTGTGTACTTGCAACTTTGTGGAAACAGTTTGGGGAGGGACCACTGGTGTATTTATAATAGGTGCAGTGTGTGCAGTGCACATGGGCCCCTGGGGTCCAGGAGGCCCACAGAGCAGACCCTGCACCCATTATTTGTAATATTTACCCTCTGGATTCCCACTGCAAAGCAGCAGCACTACAGATATCACTAGGAATATGGCACAGTGACATTTTCCCAGTGTTTCACGCATGCACAGTAGGAAAATCACTGGGAAAATGGCCGCCGTGCCATATTCCTGGTGACCTACGCATGCGCTCTAGCCTTTGGGACAGCACTAGGGTCCCCTAGGGACCTTAGTGCCCAGATCCACAGCGCTGCCACTGGCTAGAGCGGAGGGGGACTAGATGGAGCCTGCATATGGGCCCCCTCCTCTCTAGATACGCCCCTGGGAAGGACCTTTCCTGTTTCAGCATGACAACCATACAAAAAATGTATCTTATTTGCATCGCGATGTGAATAAGATATAAAAGTAGACTGCTGATTAAAATGGCATAATGGCAGCAAAACATTCATAAATAAGAAAATCTTAATTTGTTTAAAATAAACCTCAGAAACCAAGTCAGACACTTATGTGTCCGTAAAGCTGCATAGACTTTATTAAATTCCTGGGAAGATAATAGCATAAGTGGAGCAATCTTAGTTGTAATACAGTCAAACTGAACTCTTATTCATAGTACTCATCAGTACTATTACGGAAATATAAATCCCCAGTAATCTGGGGCTTTGAAAGAGTGCTACATTACATTTTTTTGTTACACAGAAAATAAATCTAAGCTGCAATGTGTAGGCCAACAAGTCAGTGTTCTTTCAATGATTATGTCTGTGGGATATAAGAAAAATCATTAGCATTGAATGCAAAAATAGGATTTTAATTACCTACAGGTAAATCCTTTTCTCGTAGTCCGTAGAGGATGCTGGGGTCCATTTTAGTACCATGGGGTATAGACGGTTCTGCAGGAGCCTTCGGCACTTTAAGACTTTTCAACAGTGTGAACTGGCTCTTCCCTCTATGCCCCTCCTCCAGACCTCAGTATAGGAACTGTGCCTGAGGAAACGGACAACTTTGAGAGAAGAATTTACATTAAACTAGTGGCGAGATTCACACCAGCTCACACCATACAAAACATGCCGCCTAACATGGCTTTCAACAAAACCCATACTAATGTGCATGCATAACGCAACAGCAACAGCTGTGAATATCTTAACACATGAGAACCTGTGTAAAAAGATAAAATGTAATTCTGCAGGAAAAATTAGCACTGGGCGGGCGCCCAGCATCCTCTACGGACTATGAGAAAAGGATTACCAGTAGGTAATTAAAATCCTATTTTCTGCTGCGGGGTACACTGGGCTCCACAAGGATAGACATTGGGGGTGTAGAGTAGGATCTTGATCCGAGCACACGAGTGCGCAGAGACTGACTGGCGGGTGCCGCTCCGGACTTCCCCCCCTCCACGGCATTATAGTGTTCTCTCACATCCCCTGTCTTGGATATAGACTGCTCACCTGGGCGGCCCAGGTGAGCGGACCAGGTGAGCAGTCTATATCCAGGACAGGGGAGGTGAGAGAACACTATAATGCCGTGGAGGGGGGGGGGACGTCCGGAGCGGCACCCGCCAGTCAGTCTCTGCGCACGCCTATGGATCCGAGGCACCAACAGGCTCAAAGCTTTGACAGTTCCCAGAATGCACAGCACCGCCTCCTCTATAACCCCGCCTCCCTGCACAGGAGCTCAGTTTTGTAGTTGGTGCTGCAGTAAGCAGGCACATAACAGAGGGGCTTCTCCAGGCAGCCCTAAGAAGAGCTTTTTTTGAAGAAAAAAGTGAAGACTTCAAGGGCAGCAGCGGTGGTAAATGTCAGAAGACATTAACTGCTGCAGCTCCAGCTCTCCCCAGCGGTGCTGTACACTCCAGAGCCCTGGTTGCCGGGTAACTACAGCAGGTTTTCTTCACATCAGACACACACGATGGGGGCTCTCTGTGATCGCGTGGCCGCGCTTCGGGAGGTGGTAAGTGGGTCCCGCTTGTGGGACCCGGTCTTTATCGCGATCCGGCGCAGTCAGTGGGAGGCGGGCTGCGCGCGCTGGCGGTGGACACTGTGGCAGTACAGGCGATCCCACTAGATCACCAGGGCATGGGTGCAGGTCAGGTTTTCACTCTAAACCATTTTTCAGTTGCCCACAGTACCCGGTGGTTTTGCCAGCAGGGGGATAAGGCTTAGACCTGAAGCCCCTCCCCCAGCCCCAGGGTGCCATTTACCGCAAATGTTCCCGCCCTGGAGCTGCATATCTGTCTCTCCCTCACTCCCTGTAAGTGTCTGGGCGCCATTATCTCTCAGCTTCACTGTTCCTGGGACTGCTGGTGCAATCCTCCTGTGTAAAGCCGCCTGGTTATCAGTGCTGTGACTTTACATGACACTTAAGTATTCTACCTGCCTTTTTAGACAGTGCTAGTTAAGAAAGAGTGCATAGTCAGGGTTTTCTAGTACAATTACCCTGTGATATACATCCAGTTCTTACTGTGTAGTGTTATATCTATTGACTATATAGCTATCTATATATAAGCTAGTCCAGTGCAGTATTTTATTGTTAGTAATAATCTCTGCATTGTACAAACTGTGACTATCTGTGTGTGCATTAGATAGCTGAGTGGTGTCCATTTCGTGTCTTTCACTCAACTTGCTATCCCTATATTCTATAACCTGAGGGGGCTTGGTTTTATATTGATATAGGATTTTCACAAAGACATACTTTAATACGTATTTTTCTCTGTGATTTAGTCACCATATCTCTCCTTTATCTCTGCAAGTGCTGACTACAATGCGCAGGGGTTTGGGTAAGAGGTATTGTGCTGCTGCCAACTGTACTGTGTTACCTGATACTGCAAGTTATATAATGTCTGCTTCTGAGGGTAACGATTCTGGGGCTGTACACACTACCGGTGTTGCTGAAGCCACAGATCCCTATGAGGAGAATATAGCAGCTGTGAGTTCTGGTTCTGGGGGCTTCTTGCCCCCCAGTGGGACTGTGGCAACGGAGGTACATAATGACCCACCATAGGCCGCTTTTTCCACGCTTCTACATACGCTAGTTAATAAACTAACACCCCCAATGGGACCCCCAATGCCAGTACAACCGTATGTGGTCCCTGCAGATAACCCGCTGTGGGCGGATGATTTATCTGCCCAATTGAAGAAGTTGAACCAGTCCCTGACTACTAAAAAGTCTGACCATCGCTCGCCAAGTCCAAGGGGTCCTCTAAGCGAGTACTTGTCTCCTCACAATCCACTGCTGTCACTGACACCTCGTCTGATGAAGGCGGCACTTACACTGACCCCACAGGTTCTGACTCAGATACGGCTGATGGGTAGGGTAGTTCACATGTGGATGTTTCTGATCTTTTGGCGGCTATTAAGTTAATTCTACAGATTACGGATGATCCCGAGCCATCCGTCCCTCCTAAGAAACCAGATAGGTTCAAGCGTCAGAAGGTGGTTAAACAAGTTTTACCTCACTCTGACCACCTAGTGGATATACGTCAGGAGCCCTGGGAAAACCCGGGTACGAAGTTTGTGCCTCAAAAGAAGATGCTAGCTCGCTATCCCCTTCCCCTCGCACCAGAGCTGTCTAAGAATTGGGAAACGCCTCCTGCAGTAGACTCACATGTGGCTAGGATGGTGGTTTCCTCAGCTCTACCTGTCACTACCGTCACGTCTCTAAAGGAGCCTACGGATAAACGTGTGAAGGGTTGTCTGAAAGTGATTTACACCCTCATGGGTGCTGCACAAAGGCCCACTATTGCAGCAACATGGGCTGCAGAGGCTATTGAAGCATGGGCCTTGGAGTTAGAAGCTGAAATCTCTTCTGAACATGCTAGACAATGCTTGTCATATATTGTCACAGCTTCTCGCTATATTAAAGAGGCGGCTTCTGATGCCAGTATCCTAGCAGCCAAGGCCTCTACTACGTCAGTCCTGGCTCGCCAGATATTGTGGCTGAGATCCTGGTCTGTGGATCTGTACTCTAGAAAAACCCTGAAGGTACTCCCTTTCAAGGGAGATATTCTGTTTGGGGAGGACTTAAATAAGACAGTGGCTCACTTGGCTACTGCCAAAATTGCCTGTCTGCCAAGTACCGCTCCTTCTGTGTCGAAGGCTAAAGGTTCTTCCTTTCGCCCCTTTCGTCCTTCAGGTAAAGCAAAAGGTCAGGCGTACAACAAGCAGGCCTGCACTTCCAAACCTGGTAAGCCAAAGCCCAAAAGAGCCTGGGCGGCCCGTCAGCCAGATTCCAATGCCGATAAGCCTGCCGCATGACGGGGTGGGCCTCCCCCTGGGGGATCCCAGGGTGGATGGCTGGCTTCTAGGGTATACCCAGGAATGGTTGAAGACCACTTCAGATGCCTGGGTACGGGAAGTCGTCACTCAAGGTTACGCCATAGCCTTCAAAAACCGACCCCCTCATCGATTTTGCCAGACAGACGTCCCATTGGACAAGACAAAGGCAAACACTCTGCGTTCGGTGGTACAGACCCTCCTGGATACAGGAGTCGTGGTACAGGTGCCTCTTGCGCAGAGAGGCCGGGGGTACTATTCTCCGTTGTTTCTAGTCCCGAAACCGAATGGGTCCTCCCGGCCCATTCTCAACTTCAAGGCATTGAACAGGTTTGTGAAGGTTTCCAAGTTCCATATGGAAACCCTTCGCTTTATATTTCTGGCCTTGGAACCTGGGAACTGCAAGGTCTCCCTGGACATACAGGATGCTTACCTGCATATTCCTATAGCAGCGTCACATCAGCAATACCTGAGGTTTGCTATTGGCAACCTCCATTACCAGTTTCGGGTGTTACCTTTTGGTTTAACAACGGCGCCGCGAGTCTTCACCAAAGTCATGGCGGTGATGACGGTGGTACAAGGAGTCAGGATACTGCCATATATGGACGACTTGATAATCCTGGCAAATTCCCCAGAACTTCTCCTACGTCATCTAGATATGACGGTCCGGTTTCTACAAGCCCACGGGTGGCTCATCAACTGGAAGAAATCCTCCCTGATCCCTGCTCAGAGCATGGTGCATCTGGGAGCGCTATTGGACACTCACAACCAGAGGTTGTTCTTGTGTCAGGAGAAAGTCCTGAAGCTTCAGGACAGGATTCGTTGCTTCCTTTCCCGTCCGCAAGTGTCGATACATTCGGCGATGCAGGTGCTGGACCTCATGGTATCAGCATTCGACATGATTCTAGCCAAGTGGGACGGCCTGCCTCACCGGATCAGATCTCAAATGATCTCATTGATTTTGCAGGTCCGTCTGTCGCTGCTCTGGTGGCTCCAGGACCAACAATTGTGCAGGGGCTGTCCCTTCTGGATATCCAACTGGGTCCTGTAGACAACAGATGCCAGTGTAAGAGGTTGGAGTGCGGTGCTGGAGTAACACTCCCTTCAGGGTCGGTGGACCAAGGAGGAGTCCTTCCTCTCAATCAACATTCTCGAATTGCGGCGGTCTTCAATGCATTGAACCTAGCCCAGCATTTAATTCAGAACCGTCCTGTTCAAGTGCAGTCGGACAATGCCACCACAGTGGCTTACATAAATCATCAAGGCGGCACTCGAAGCCGTCTGGCAATGAAGGAAGTCTCACGGATTCTACATTGGGCGGAACGCCATCTACCGGCCATATCGGCAATCTTCATTCCGGGACTCCTGAACTGGGAAGCGGACTTTCTCAGTCGTCAGGACGTACATGCCGATGAGTGGGGCCTCCATCCTGAAGTGTTTCAACTCCTAGTGGAAAAGTGGGGTCTTCCAGTCGTAGATCTGATGGCGTCTCGACACAATCACAAGGTTCCGGTCTTCGGAGCAAGGGCAAGGGATCCTCAAGCAGCATTCGTTGATGCGCTGGTGGTGCCGTGGAGGTTTTGGCTGCCGTACGTGTTCCCTCCGGTGTCACTCCTGCCCAGGGTAATTCGGAAGTTCAAGCAAGAAAAAGGAATTCTGCTTCTCATAGCTCCAGCGTGGCCCAGACGGCACTGGTTCTCAGACCTGCAAGGCCTATCGTCAGAGCGTCCAATTCTACTTCCACAACACCCAAACCTCCTCGTTCAGGGCCCCTGTGTCTACCAGGACCTAGCCCGGCTGTCTTTGATGGCGTGGCTCTTGAAGCTTCCGTCTTAAGGGCTAAAGGGTTTTCAGAGGCGGTCATTCAAACTATGTTGCGGGCCCGGAAACCGGCTCCTGCTCGGATTTACTATAGGGTCTGGCATTCTTACTTTGTTTGGTGCGCATCTAACGATTATGACGCTTCCAAGTTTAGTAAAGCCAAGTTGTTGGCTTTTCTTCAGCAAGGCCTGGACTTAGGCCTGCATCTGGCCGCCCTCAAGGTTCATATTTCTGCCTTGTCGGTGTGGTTTCAGAGAAAAATTGCGACCTTATCTGATGTGCATACCTTTACTCAGGGTGTGTTGCGTATCCAACCTCCGTATGTCCCGCCTGTGGCTCCTTGGAACTTGTCGGTGGTTTTGGAGGCGTTACAAGAGTCTCCGTTTGTACCTCTTGGTTCAGCTGATCTTAAGTGGCTTTCCCTTAAGGTGGTGTTTCTGCTGGCTATTGCTTCAGCTAGAAGAGTGTCGGATTTGGGAGCCTTGTCCTGTAGTTCCCCACATCTGATATTTCACCGTGACCGGGAGGTTCTGAGAACTCATCCCGGATATTTACCTAAGGTGGTCTCCTTGTTCCACCTTAACCAGGAGATTGTAGTTCTGGCACTTGTTTCTCCTGATCTGTCTCCCAAAGAGCGGTCTTTGGATGTGGTACGGGCTCTCCATATCTATGTGAAGAGAACTGCTTCCATTAGGAAATCTGATTCTCTCTTTGTACTGTTTGGATTTCACAAACGGGGCTGGCCTGCTCACAAGCACACTTTGGCCAAATGGATTCGAATGGTGATTGCACATGCTTATGTGAGGGCTGGTCGGTCGGCTCCTGCGCACATTATGGCCCATTCTACTCTGTCTGTTGGACCTTCTTGGGCAGCCCGCCGTGGTGCGACCCTTGAACAATTGTGCAAGGCGGCTACTTGGTCCTCAGTGAACACGTTCATAAGGTTCTATGCCTTCGATACTGCCGCTTCCCAGGATGCTTCCTTTGGACGCCGAGTACTTGTGCCCGCTACAGTGCGTCCACTCCCATAAGGAACTGCTTTAGGACATCCCCAATGTCTATCCTTGTGGAGCCCAGTGTACCCCACAGCAGAAAATGAGATTTATGGTAAGAACTTACCTTTGTTAAATCTCTTTCTGCGGGGTACACTTGGCTCCACAAGGTGCCCACCCTGATGCATTTAGCTTCTTTGGGTTGGTATGGCATCAGCTGCTGACACTTCTCCTGTAGTGAGAGTGTGGTGTATGTGGCTACTAACCGTTGTCGTCTCTTTTCCTGCTACTGCATTGAGTTGGTTAACTAAAAACTGAGCTCCTGTGCAGGGAGGCGGGGTTATAGAGGAGGCGGCGCTGTGCATTCTGGGAACAGTCAGAGCTTTGAGCCTGTTGGTGCCTCGGATCAAGATCCTACTCTACACCCCCAATGTCTATCCTTGTGGAGCCCAGTGTACTCCGCAGAAAGAGATTTAACAAAGGTAAGTTCTTACCATAAATCTTGTTTTCTCTTACATCCTAGAGGATTCTGGGGTCCATTTTAGTACCATGGGGATGTACCAAAGCTCCCAGTACGGGCAGGAAAGTGCTAATGTTCCTGTAGAACTGACTGACCAAACTGAAGGTCATCAGCAGCCAAGGTGTCAAACCTGTAAAACTTAGCAAACGTGTTTGCCCCTGACCAAGTAGCTGCTCGGCAAATTTGCAAAGCTGAGACACCCTGGGCAGCCACCCAGGAAGAACCCACTTTCCTTGTAGAGTGGGCCTTTACCGAGCTCGGTAACAGCAATCCTGCCTTGGAATAAGCGTGCTGAATGGTACCTCCGATCCAGCACGCAATAGTCTGCCTAGAAGCAGGACCCCCAATCTTGTTGGGGTCATAGAGGACAAACAAAGATTCTGTTTTCCTTATCCGAGCCATTCTTGCAACATAAGTCCTCAACGCTCTGACGACATCCAAGGACTTTTGAAACGGCTGAGGTGTCAGAAGCCACTGGCACCACCACAGGTTGGTTGATATGGAAATAAGACACAACCTTTGGAAGAAAATGCTGACGCGTCCGCAGTTCAGCTCTATCTTCATGAAAAATCAAATAAGGAGTTTTGTGTGACAGAGCCCCTAATTCAGACACTCGTCTGCCTGAGGCCAAGGCCAACAGCATAACCACTTTCCAAGTGAGAAACTACAACTCTACCTCTTGTAGAGGCTCAAACCAGTCCAATTTAAGGAACTGCAACACCACATTAAGATCCCATGGTGCCGCAGAAGGCACAAAGAGAGGTTGGATGCGCAGAACCCCTTTCACGAACGTCTGGACCTCAGGAAGGGAAGCCAACTGTTTCTGAAAGAAAATGGACAAGGCCAAAATTTGGACCTTGATACACCCTAATCTCAAGCCAGCATCCAGACCCGCCTCTAGAAATAGGAGAAGATGTCCTAATTTAAACTCCACCAAAGGAGACTTCTTGGATTCACACCAAGATACATATTTTCTCCAAATACGAAGGTAATGTTTGGACGTTACCCCTTTCCTGGCCAGAATAAGTGTGGGAATGACTTAATTGGGAATATCCTTACGGGCTAGGATCTGGCGCTCAACAGCCATGCCGTCAAACACAGCCACGGTAAGTCTTGATAAACAAACGGCCCCTGCTGAAGCAGGTCCTTGCGAAGAGGAAGAGGCTGAGGATCTTCCAGTAAAAACTCCTGAAGATCTGGATACCAAGCCCTCCTTGGCCAGTCTGGAGCAATGAGAATTGCTTGAACCCTTGTTCTTCTGATGATCTTGAGAACTTTTGGTATTAGTGGAAGTGGAGGGAACAGATACACCGACTGAAACACCCACTGGGTCACCAGTGCATCCACTGCTATATCTTGTGGGTCTCTTGACCTGGAACAATATTTCTGAAGCTTCTTGTTGAGACGTGATGCCATCATATCTACTTGAGGAACGCCCCAATGATCTGCTACCTCTGCAAAGACTTCTGGGTGGAGTCCCCATTCTCCTGGATGGATATCGTGTCTGCTAAGGAAGTCTGCTTCCCAGTTGTCCACTTCCGGAATGAAAATTGCTGACAGAGCTTTTGCATGTCTTTCTACCCAGAGGAGTATCTGTCACCTCTGCCATTGCCGCTCTGCTTTTTGTTCCGCCCTCGCAGTTTATGTAAGCTACTGCCGTTACATTGTCTGACTGGATCTGTATGGGATGACTTTGTAGAAGGTATGCCGCTTGATGAAGGCTGTTGTATACAGCTCTCAATTCCAGAATGTTTACGTGAAAGAGTACTTCTTGACTTGACCATCATCCTTGGAAGCTTTCCCCTTGCGTGACTGCTCCCCAACCTCGGAGGCTTGCATCTGTGGTCACCAGGATCCAAGTCTGAATCCTGAACTTGCGGCCCTCTAGGAGGTGAGAACTTTGAAGCCACCACAAGAATGAAATTCTGGATTTTGTTGACAGGATTATCCTCCAGTGCATGTGTAGGTGTGATCCGGACCACTTGTCCAGTAGGTCCCATTGGAACACCCTGGCGTGGAATCTGCCAAATTGTAGAGCCTCGCAGGCCACTCCCATCTTCCCCAGGAGGCGGATGCACTGATGAATCGATATGCCTGCTGGTTTTAAAACTTGTTTGACCATCCTCTGGATCTCCAGAGCCTTTTCCACCGGTAGGAATACTTTCTGCGCTTCCGTGTCCAATATCATTCCCCTAAATGATAACCTCCTTGTGGGTTCCAATTGTGATTTTGGAAGGTTTATGATCCAACCGTGCTGTTGAAGCACCATCAGGGAAAGTGCAATGTTCTGCACTAGTTTCTCCCTTGATCTCGCTTTTATGAGGAGATCGTCCAAGTATGGGATGACTTTGACTCCTTTCTTGCGAAGAATAAACATCATCTCCGCCATCACCTTGGTGAATATCCTTGGAGTCATGGAAAGCCCGAAAGGCAATGTTTGGAACTGGTAGTGGCAGTCCTACACCACAAACCTCAAGTATGCCTGATGCGGCGGATAGATGGGAACGTGCAAATAAGCATCTTTGATGTCCATCGATACCAGAAATTCCTTTTCCTCCAAGCTGGAAATAACCACTCTCAGGGATTCCATCTTGAATTTGAACCTTTTCAAATAAAGATTCAGAGTCTTAAACATCTTAGTGATATTTGGTGGACCCCTTTCTTTGAAAGTAAAGCATTCATAATCATAACCATAAATAACGACACTGAGACTTGAATTTGGCAGAAAATTGCTAGCTATTTATTTGTCCCTAACCATTAGGAAACCTGTAATAAAAAGAGATTAATTTAATATGCCGCTCCATCTGGCATATGGTGGCGGCCCAAAAGAACGGCTCCTTAATCTAAATTAACTTAAATAACTCAATCCTATAAATTTACTAAAAGCTTACCATAAACCGGTAATAGGTGACAACTCAACCCCCACAGTGACTACCCACCGCTCCTGGGTGCCCTGCCGCTGCCTTCCCGGATGGGTGGTCAAGCGGCCATAAGTCGATGGAGGTGAGTGCACCTAAACCACAACAAACTGTAAAACACTACAGTTTTCTCTACCATACGAAACTGCCGTTCTTTTCCGCCAATAAATAGCCAACGAAAACAGCCAACAACTTAAAGCCAAAGCACCACGTGCCACAATTTCCAACTACCAGGGCGGGAGGGAGGGAAACCAAATCACCAAGAGACTTAAAATGGCTTCGCCTTCCCTATATATATCAAGCCCTCCCCTTAAAGGCTGTACTTTCCTAACAGCTAGGTCCACCCCTCCCCAGATGTTTAACTCTTTTCTCTCCTATGCAGTCAATACTCTCTTCTAAACATCTTAGTGATATTTGGTGGACCCCTTTCTTTGAAAGTAAAGCATTCATAATCATAACCATAAATAACGACACTGAGACTTGAATTTGGCAGAAAATTGCTAGCTATTTATTTGTCCCTAACCATTAGGAAACCTGTAATAAAAAGAGATTAATTTAATATGCCGCTCCATCTGGCATATGGTGGCGGCCCAAAAGAACGGCTCCTTAATCTAAATTAACTTAAATAACTCAATCCTATAAATTTACTAAAAGCTTACCATAAACCGGTAATAGGTGACAACTCAACCCCCACAGTGACTACCCACCGCTCCTGGGTGCCCTGCCGCTGCCTTCCCGGATGGGTGGTCAAGCGGCCATAAGTCGATGGAGGTGAGTGCACCTAAACCACAACAAACTGTAAAACACTACAGTTTTCTCTACCATACGAAACTGCCGTTCTTTTCCGCCAACAGCGAAAGACTCATCCCCAAAGTCTTTCGCACCGCCACCAGAAACCTACCCTAACTCCTGCAAAGCGAAACCTAGATCCTCCAGAAAAAACATCATCTCCTCCTCGGATAGATGTACTCCATCGCGCCGGAAAAGGTGGCTGTCTCTGCACCGTATCCTCGGGTGGCGGACCACCCTACCCGCCGTGGGACAGCACCCACTGTGCCACAGCTCCTTACACCATTTTCCGGGCCTCGTCAATCCGGCGACCATCCGCCACACCCCTCCAACACAATCTCGGCACCATCATGGAAAAACCAACACACAAATTGTTCCATTGCGCGGACACACTTGCCAGATCCTGAATCATGGCCCACCGCAGCTCCAAGGATGTCCTCTTCCCCTAGTCGCTGCCCCCTAGATGGACAACGAAAACCTTAGGGACTCCATGCTTGCTGGCCTGACTCACTAACCTACTACTCAGCTCACCCCACATCATTCCGCGCCAGCCAAGCCATCTGACACCCTGTATTCCAAACAATGCCTGAGACCCTTCTGAGGCCACAAACCTGGCCGCCCTGTAAATGTAAGAGTGGCCAACCACCCAAATGGTCAAATTGACTTAAAACCATCCTGAAGGGAAAAAGAGGGGTAGGATAGATTACTAAGAGGCTTATTCATTGTTTATACTGAAGGATCTGCCAAAAAAGAAAACTTTATGACTCGCTGTTGCAGCAGTAACGGCCTAGCCGACTGCACCACTTTTCTTTGCCAATTTAGAAGTGCAATTAAAGACACAAAGGGGGAAAATCAAATAAAATTAAACGAAATAAAAACAGGGGGGGGGGGGGGTATAAAATGGGAAACACATGTAATAACTCAGCTGGAGGTGAAACGTAAAGACCTGCTGAGGGACTCTGATTAGACCAAATTAGCCGAATTTATGGATTAGAATTCAGTCCGTCAAGTCAGGCAAAAAATCGCAAATAACTCCAGACCCCCGCTGCCGACTCATGCCAGCAACGGCGAGTAGCTAATCCCTGAGTAGGATAAAACAAGAACAAAACAAAAAGGGTAACACCAACAGACGCACAACACCACAAATTCGCAGAACTGTAACAGCATAATACATTGCAACTTTACACAAAGCACCAAGCGCAAACCGACCTCTCATGCGGCGGGCGAATATATCGTCTATAACTTGCTGAATTCCATCGCCCCACCGCCTGTATTTCCGCTCTGGAGTAACCCGCCGCGACAGCCGCCGTCGCTGCGCCTATGCGAAAGAAGTGGGTACCTAAAACAGTGGGTGGGAGGCCCAGGCCTGCCAAACAGCGACTCAGCATCCATTGCAACTGGTATTTCGTGACTGGCAGCCCATCATAATGCAACAGCCAAGACCCCTCCTTAACGGGTCGCACCCCCACTTATTGCATTGCCAGCCTCACCGGGCAAACGCTCTCCTCCAGCGCTGATACCTTGTAACCCAGCGCCCTCACCCCACTTGATGCGTCTTGGAGCGTCGTAACCTGCACAACGAGGACCTCTCACCCACTACCGCTTTCTCGACCAGCATACGCGAATCTGCTCTCTTGGAAGGCGCTACCAACTCAGAAACTCGAAAGGCTCCGTGGAAAGCCATTGAGAACGCCAAACTAAACAACAGTGTCCCAAACCTGGACGACGCAACTCGCCCTACGGCCTTGATTACGGCCGGCAACACAGCCGCATCGATGGCCGCCTCCAATCTGGCGGCGTCGGCACAACTCGCGCCCACCCTTTCATAGCCTTCCGTAGAACCTCGCTTTTCATTACATCCGGGACGCCTCGCAGCTTGCAGAAGCATGAGACGCCAGCCAAGTACCGGGACACCACCGCTCGTGACCTACCGGAAACGTAGAGCTGCCACCTAAAAGAAAGCATCAGCCGATGCTTGCTCTTACCCTGATGTTGATGACCCTGGACAAACTCCTCCCACTCGCTCCACGCTTGTCCGCACGCTTTGCGCGTGGCCGGCGCTACTGACCGCCACGCTAGACCTTCCAATCCGGCCCGATCACCTGCCAAACATAATCAGGACAGTGAAAACCCTGTTCTTCGGCCTCGGGTGCCAAAACCCAAAACCTCTCCCACTGTCCCCGCGACAATGCATCTGCGATTTCGTTTTCCAAACCGGGAACATGCTGCGCCCGGAACCCTAGATTCCTACGCAGGCATGTCAGCAGACAACTGCCCGAGCCCCTCAGAAAAACTAGCGATTGCGCCCTCTGGTTATGAATTGCATGCACTACGCCCAGATTGTCGCATCTAAACACTATGCTGCGATTAGCCAACCGGTCGCCCCAGTAGCAACAGGTCTCTTGTAAGACCCTCCCTATGCCAGCTTTCCGGCCAAGATGCCACACACCACGGTCCCTCCAAAAAACAACCAAATCTATAGGCACCTGCGGCATCGGCAAACAGCTGCAACCGGTCGCTGTCCACTGCTGGCGCCTGCCATATGCTCACTCCGTTGAAATCCTCCAGGAACGAAGCCCATACGGCCAGATCCCTTTTTTAATTCAGAGGCCAAGCGAACGAAATGATGAGGCCTGGCACACCCCGCCGTTGCCCTTTTGAGCTTCCGGTAGAAAATCCTTCCCATCGGAATTACCCGCCAAGCAAAGTTAAGCGTGCCCAGCAAGGACTGCGCCTGACGCAGCGTGCCCTTACGCGAGCCTTTGAACCGGCAAATGGTGTCACGGAGCTTCGACACTTTGTCCTGAGGCAAGCGACACTCCCCCGCCACAAACTCCTCGTAGCTGCGGACCATCTCTAGCGCCTCGTCAAATGACTGACACATCACCGAGCCATAAGCCGGTGGTATTGCGTCGTTGACCGAAGCCCCCGTCGGGTAAGACAGATTTTGAATGAGCCGAAACAACACCCGGGGTCATCTCTGGAACCACCCCGACCGGGGAGATAACCAAGTCATCCACCGGGGTTGATCTAAAAGGCCCCTCCAACCTGCCCAACCTGACCTCCATATCTACTTTCTACCGCAGTACAGTCGGCCATGCCCGTGCAGACTGGAGGCTTCCTGTGCCCGCACTGATAACTCGCTTGCAACAGGCAAGCAAAAACCAAAATTTAAAACCGTCTAAAAACAACTTCGCGTCCGCTGTATTTGGATACCTATACAGCCATGTGCCCCTTGTCTCCAACTTAACTGGCGTTGGGGCTCTGCTGAGCGGTCCCGCTCGCGGCCTGCTTCGAGTAAGCCTGCTTTCCCTTGCTACCGTGTCGCCCCCCTTTAACACAAGAGGAGGCTGGGCGGGATCCCCCACAATGGTGGCAGGAGTGCCGAACCGACCCTGCTTGCCATAGGAACATGCTCCGCTATTAAACGCGAAGCATTTCCACCGAGTAGCAGACCGGCCGCCACCGCGAGCGGCCGATCCGCCTGTGCTGGCCATTCCTCCGTCCGCGGCCGCCCCCATGGCTGGTGACCCCGCGCGACGCATACCTGTTCCCTGTTTCTGGGACTCCACCTCTTGCTGTGATGCCCGGGTCACTTTGAGCCAGACCTCCACATCTTTGAAACCAAAATTCCATGACCCGCAGCCCATCCTGTTTCTCCCGAAAGTCTTGATCATACTGCCGCCATTCCGAGCCCGCGGATGTGCGCTGCATGTTATGCACGAGGTGCAGGTACCGGATAATATTCATGTGTTCTTCAGGCCTATCCTCCAAATAGCATGCCGTAAACACCCAAAAACCGGCCAGCCAATTATCAAAAGACCGGAAAGCTTCTGCCCCCATGTTCGTCTTAGCGGCCGCCGCTTTGTAGTCCCTCTTCATGGCCCTAGTCAAGACGAACAAGTCTACGAGGTCACCCCTACGTATCTTCTTGCGGCAGCTATCTCGCAGCCCCCTCATAACTGCGGTGTACTCGCAGCGCACTACCCCCGGCAGAACGCGCCGCTTCTTTGCCCTACGCTCCTCTACACTCATTCGCCTGCGTCGCTTGCGCCTCTTCTGCTGCTTCGCCGCCCTTTTGGCAAGTTTCTCGGCCTCCCTCCTTGCCCTAGCGGTACTATCCGCGTCGGACGCTTGCGACGCCAAAGAGGAGGATGAGGAGGAGGATGAATAACTACGCGAACTCGAGCTCGCGGTGGAATTTGAAAAAGACTGCACCAACTCACCGGATGCCGTCGACCTCTCCGACTCGGATTGCTCGTCGTCTTCATTCCAATCTCCGTCCACTGCGAAGTCTGCCGAGTCCCCTTCACCTTGGTCCTCTGTGGAAGATAAAACAAAAGAGGGACCGGCCCGCGCGTGCGGCGCACGTCGGGCACCCCGTGTGGAATGCGCAGGGCCCGAGCCTCCCTGTCGCTCGCAGTCTGGTCCTAGCACCAGCTCCGCTGCTGCCGCCCCCAGTTCTCGGCAGGCTCTTGCCACTCGCTGTACCGCTGAAGACTTGACCTTGCCTGACCTCTTGCGCCCTGCAGCTCGGCCGGAGTCCGCCGTTGTCCTGGGGGAGGCCACTCCCGCTAACGGCACAAGCGCCTGCGCCACCTTGGCCAGTGCCGACGTTATGGCCCCAGGGGAATCCCATGCGGCACGACCCCCGGAAACGCCGCCCGAAGGGCGACCGGTCCGTGTTCGGGCGCGAGCCCGCGCCCTTTGACCGCCTGATACGTCCCGGGGGTCCCACTCCTCCTGCTCCGACCCGAAGGCAAGAGCCCCCCTGCCGGCCCCGAGGCTCTCCCTCTCCGATCCCTCCTCGTCCCTATCCCGGGAAGAAGAGGAATCTCCTGATCCGGGGGAGGACCTGCTGACTGGTATAGCTGCCTGGGCCGCGGCCCTGCGGCCGCTGACTCATTCCCTGTCACCCCTCCCGCCGCGGGCCCCGCCGCATCCGGCGACAGTGACAGGGGACCTGCAGCCCCTCCGCGCGTGCTCTCCCGCGTGTAGGCAGACCAGCAGAGGGTGGACCCGCCTGTTGCTGACGGCCACCCCCTGCCGGCCGGTATTGCTGCGCCCCCATTATCATTTATGCCGACAGTGCCCCCAGCGCTGCCTCCTTGAGGCACGCGCTGCACCCCCCTCAACCTATCTCCCCCCTTGCCGAAGTCCGGCAGCCGGGGAGAAGAAAAGGCTGCTGTGTGCTCGGCTGGCGCCGCTGCGCGCACACGTGCGCGGCTAGCGGCGCCTGGAGCGAGCGTGGGCGCGCGCGCACCACGAGCGCGCGCCCCACGCACAACCGCCAGCTGCCTCCCGTCTTGCTCTTCCTGCCTGGCCGCCGCGCGAGGTGCTTGACTAGACCCCGCGCGGCGACCGCCAGCTCCCTGCGGCCTCTCTACCTCCCGCCCGACCCGAACAGCCGCTCGGGGCGGGGAAGGAGGGACAGCCTCCGCTGCGCCCTGGTGCCCCCGACCGCGCGCACGCGGGCGCCCGCCATGTCGCCGGTCTCGGCGGCTCACGGCGACGAGTCTGCCCGGGCCCCGCCGTCGATGCCAGGGGGGGGGGTATCTGATGCGGCCCCGCACGGCATTGGGATCTCCCGCTAGCTGACGCGCGCTGGGACCGCTCGATCAGGTCCCGCAGGGCGCCTGCCTGTTAGGGCAAACTTTGCGGGAGGGATCCCGACCGCCTCACAGCGGTGTGTCCGCTGCGAACCAGGGAGGGGGAAACTGACCATAATAAATGGTTTCTGAAACCTATCATACGTAGGAAGCTGTGCTAACTGGCCCTTATTATAACCAGTACTCACAGCCAGACAATTTGCAGAGGATCTCCTGTGCCTCTCCCTGTGATGCAGATCCCTTCAAAAGGGGATCCTCGTTTCCTCTGCATTATCAGGCTTTGTCCCCTTTTTCCTAGGGAGACGCAGCACTGTCTTGCATAAAACCAAATCACCAAGAGACTTAAAATGGCTTCGCCTTCCCTATATATATCAAGCCCTCCCCTTAAAGGCTGTACTTTCCTAACAGCTAGGTCCACCCCTCCCCAGATGTTTAACTCTTTTCTCTCCTATGCAGTCAATACTCTCTTCTTAGGTTTAAAATCGGTCTGACCGAGCCATCCGGTTTCTGCACTACAAACAGGCTTGAATAAAACCCTTTTTCCTGTTGTGACACAGGAACTAAGGAAATTACATTGTCTTGACATAATTTCTGTATTGCGTTCAGCACTTTTGCTCTGTCCTGAACAGAAGCTGGTAAGGCTGATTTGAAAAACTGGCATGGGGGAAGGTCCTGAAATTCCAATTTGTACCCTTGGGATGATATCTGCAATACCCAGGGGAGCCCCAGCGTCATGCTGAGGTTTTAGCAGAAGTAGCTGTTGACTTCTGCTCCTGCAAACCTAATGGTGTTGTAGAATTTTTACCCCTTCCTCGCCTTCTTCCTGCAAAGAAGGCGAGGTACCCTTTGCCTTTTTGGACTTGTTGGGCAGAAAGGATTGCATCGTATGAGAATGAAATCCTTTCCTAGGTGGAGCAGCTGCGGAAGGTAGAAATGCTGACTTGCCTGATGTAGTTGTTGAAATCATGGCATCCAGCTTGTCTCCATAGAGGGCTTCTCCATTGTAAGGAAGCGCCTCAATGTTCTTTTTTGATTCTGTATCAGCATTCCATTGGCAGATCCACAGCACCCTGTGGGCTGAAATCGCCATAGCGGAGGATCTTGAACTCAGCAACCCAATATCCTTCATAGCTGCAACTAAGTAACCTGCAGCATCTTTGATATGGGCGAGAGTTAGGACTGTTTCCTCCCTGTCAACTGTGTCTATGTTAACAAGCAAGTTGTCAGACCATTTTTCCACAGCATTACCCACCCACGCACAAGCAATGGTGGGCCTGAGCACCGTTCCGTTAGCATATATGGATTTCAGGGTTGTTTCTAATTTATGGTCAGCTGGATCTTTTAAAGGGGCTGAACCAGGGGCAGGCAAAACAATTTTCTTAGACAGCCAAGAAATTGAGGTGTCTATCATTGGGGGAGTCTCCCATTTGTGCCTGTCTTCCTCAGGGAAAGGGTACGCTACACGTATCCTTCTGGGAAGGGTACATTTCTTCTCTGGGTTAGCCCAGGATTCTTCAAAGAACGCATTCAAATAATTTGAAGGAGGAAAATTCACAACCTGCTTTTTATTTAATTTAAAATAATCCTTTTCCTCAGGGACCAGTGTTGTTTCAGGAAACTCCAACACTGCCTTTATAGCAACTATCATACATTGTATGCTTTTGGCTAATTTGGGGTCTACCCCTCTCAAATCCCCAGTGTCAACGTCAGAGTCGGAATCTGTGTCTGTGTCCCCTTGCATTATCTGGGCCAGAGACCTTTTCTGGGAACTGGATGGGACCCGAGTGGATGATATGGCGGGGTCAGTAAACAGTGCATCCTCCACAGACTGCCTCCAATATTTAGTCTGTTGTTCAGACTCAGAGAATTTCTTTGCAAGCATTGACATATTCCCCTCGTGCTGAGAGACATGGCGCGCGCTGCGCATGTACCTGTATGCCACCAACGATGACCGGAGGATCCCCTCTCTGCAGGACTCTGGTAATATACCCACCAGCCTTCTGACTTCTGGCTCTGTTAGGGGGTGGCAGCAGTGCTGTGGGAGTGAACGCTGGCCAGGCTCGGGCTGTGTTCAGTACCCTTCAGGAGCTAATGGTGTCCTGTCAGCGGAAGCAGAACCATTAACTAATTGAGAAGTTGGTTCCTACTTCCCCCCCTAAGTCCCACGAAGCAGGGAAGCTGTTGCCAGCAGCTTCCCTGTAAAATAAAAAACCTAAGAAAGTCTTTTTCTAGCAAAGCTCTGTAGAGCTCCACTAGTGTGCATCCAGTCTCCTGGGCACATTTTCTAAACTGAGGTCTGGAGGAGGGGCAAAGATGGAGGAGCCAGTTCCCACTGTTGAAAAATCTTAAAGTGCAGAAGGCTCCTGCGGAACCGTCTATACCCCATGGTACTAAAATGGACCCCAGCATCCTCTAGGACAGAGGTTCTCAAACTCGGTGCTCGGGGGCCCACACAGTGCATGTTTTGCAGGTCTCCTCACAGAATCGCAAGTGAAATAATTAGCTCCACCTGTGGACCTTTTAAAATGTGTCAGTGAGTAATTAATACACCTGTGCACCTGCTGGGTTACCTGCAAAACATGCACTGTGTGGGCTCCCGAGGACCGAGTTTGAGAACCTCTGCTCTAGGATGTAAGAGAAACCAGGATTGTTATTCATTTAATATTACTGCTGTTTTACATTTTACTGCCATAACCACCAACAAACTATAGCTTTGAAGAGCCTTCTATAAGTATATATAAGCCACAAAATCTCACCAGTATATACAATGAGCATGGTTTTAGTCTGCTACAACTGGAAATGTGGATGAATCCTGTGTATATCTGCAAATTGTGATGTGCCTTAGAAAGAGATCGCTGACTGGGCATGCATGGCACCATGCATTGGCAGTTGGATGGAGACTGCAAGTGAGGACTGATTGATCCATCCATTGACCTCTGTTTGTGAAATGGGCATTTCTGGGTGGCAATTTTGTGGCATCCATACGATCTTATCTGTCTCATGGGAGCAGGGCCGTTTCTAGACAATTTGGCTCCCAGTGCGAGATTTCAAAATGCCCCCCCCCCCCATTACTATAAAAAAAATTGCGTGCCCCCCCTCCATACAGCCATATAAAGAAAAAGCATGCGCGCGCCTTCGGCGCGCGCTCCCGACAAGGGTGTGTGGCCTGATTAAAACGGGCGTGGTCTCATTAAAGTGGGCGTGGCCTCGTCTGATATCATCACACCCACCACAGGGGGAAAAATAAATAAATAAAAAAGTCCCCTTTTTACACAGTACAGCAGGCAAGTGTCCCCATATTACACAGCGCGGCAGGCAGGTGTCCCCATTTTACAAAGTGCGGCAGGCAGGTGTCCCCATTTTACACAGTGCGGCAGGCAGGTATCCCCATTTTACACAGTACGGTAGGCAGTTATCCCCATTTTACACAGTACGCAGGCAGGTGTCCCCATTTTACACAGTACGCAGGCAGGTGCCCCCATTTTACACAGTGCGGCAGGCAGATATCCCCATTTTACACAGTGCGGCAGGCAGGTATCCCCATTTTACACAGTGCGGCAGGCAGGTATCCCCTATTTACACAGTGCGGCAGGCAGGTATCCCCATTTTACACAGTGTGGCAGGCAGGTATCCCCTATTTACACAGTGCGGCAGGCAGGTATCCCCATTTTACACAGTGCGGCAGGCAGGTGTCAAGTGGGGGGGGGAAGGAAGGGGGAGAGAGAGATAGAGATAATACTTACATCTTCCCGCTCTTCGGGTCCCGCCGACTCACGTCCCTCACGCCGGCCGCCTCCTCCTTTCAGGCTTATCTCCTCTCCTCCCTCTCCCCGAGCGCTCCTGCTCGGGGGGCGGGGCTTCGCGGAATGATGCATTTGCGATTCCGCGAAACTCCGCACCCCAAGCAGGAGCGCTCGGGAAGAGGGAGGAGAGGAGATAAGGAGTCACAAAGTGCCGCTGCGGGCGCCCCGTGCGGTTGCACGACTCGCCCGCCGCTAGAAATGGCACTGCATGGGAGTATCATAGGTAATTAAGCTGACTACCATGCTTGTTTTTAGCAGAGATGGGACACCAACACAAGTATCCTTTAGTACTGGTGGTAGCTACAGACAGAAAAACAGTTGGCAGTATGGGCTCCTAAATGCTGATACAAAGATATATGCATTAGCATAAGACAGCAGGCTGCAGTGAACGTTTGGAAGAGAGACCACAGATGAGTCAGACTCAGAATCAGCCTCAAAGTCTAGGATGTGTACCCTAGTACAGATGTGTCCACTCACATTTCACCTTTCCTGCATGTTGAACAGCCCTTTAGTCATGCCATGCTGTGGCATGACTTGGTAGCACTGCACGTCTTTACGTGGAAGTTTTTCCTTTAAAATGCATCTTATTCATAAAATGATGTGAATAAGACGCACAAGCAGCTTATGCTCATGCCTATATTCTGTGTGTGACTGTGGTTGTATGTGCATACGAAATGCTATGCTATAATGTATTCCTAGAAAACACTGTAATGTACCATTTTGTGTGCAGACAGAATATACGCATGCCACATATCATTTTAATCAGCAGAGTTTGCTTTTGCATCCTAATAACAACAGCAATGTGAATAAGACACATTTTCAGAAAAAAATACGCCCGACGCTAACACAGTTGCATGGGGCGTGTCAGCTCACTCATGCTAGGCATCTCCCGCTACTTGTTGTATTAAGGCCAGATGTATGAGGACACATCTGTAGGTGATATATAAACACAGAATGCATTAAGCCCTCTAAATACTTTTGCTTAGTTTCTGAGATATATGCTACAGTCCTAATTTTATTTGGGATTTCAGTATAAAGTGGTTTGTGTACAAATCACCACAGTACTATGGAGAGCAGCAGAAGTGTGCGTTTACTTACTGCAATTATGCTGAACAATGGTTGCAGAGGCACTTCCTGTATAACAAACATTTCCTGTATGATAAAGTAGATAGCATTGAAGCAAGTTCCGCCTCTCACATACAGCATACATCTACAATCAGTACCCACTGGTGCATTCTACACTGAATCCAGAAGTTCTGATTTTATTTCTGAGCACTAAATGTGATTAGACAAAACAGGCCAGCCTACATTTTGAAGACAGGTTAAGAGTGTACATACGCTGTTGATTTACACAAATTATCATCTTCTTGAAAAAGGAACGGTGCACACTGCACACGGGTCTCTGGGGTCTAGGGTGGGCCACACAGCACACCCTGCACCCATTATTTGTAATACTGTACTTACCCTCCAAAGTCCCACGCAAAGCAGCAGCGGCACCATTTTCCCAGTGTTTCGTGCATGCGCAGTAGGAAAAGCAATGGGAAAATTGCCACCGTGCCATTTTCCCAGAGATCTGTGCATGCGCTCTAGACTCTGGGACAGTGCTAGGGTCCCCTAGGGACCCTAGTGCCCAGAGTCACAGCGCTGCCACTGGCTAGAGTGGAGGGGGGCCTGATGGAGGCGGCACACAGGCCTCCTCCTCTCTACATATGCCCCTGAAAAGGACCTTTCCTGCTTCAGCATGACAACCATAAAAAATGCATCCTATTTAAATCACGATGCGAAAAATATGCACAAGCAGACTGCTGATTAAAATGATATGAGGCATGCCTATATTCTGTGTGCGACTACGGCTGTATGTGCATATGAAATGCTACGTTACATTGTTTTCCTGGAAACAATGTAACTTAGCATTTGAATGCAGCAGCACAACACCATTTGAAAATGGCATTAAGCTGCTGGAGCCAAACTCATAAATCTGACAGCTTTGCAGTCCTCATAGAAACCTATGGGGGCTGCGGCTGCTATCGGAAATTAATGGACGACAGAAGATATTGAAATATCCACTGCAGTCCCTCCTTCATACTGTACATTTGCGGGATACTTACATTTTGTGGGTATCCCCCCAAAATGGGTGTTTTCAGGGCTTATGCCACAAATGTTCAATGATAAATAGCCCACTAAATCCCCTTTAAGAAAACAATCTAGTTTTGACGGTCTATGGACACTTCCGAAAGTAAAGAGTTAATAATTTTGTATGTGCCTATGACAAAACAGGCAAAACATCTGTGATACTTTGTTTGCCAAGGACACCGTCACAATACACTGCCTGAGGTTCTGGTAAAAAACAAACGAATAAAAATAATAAATCCAATATTAACATCAGTGGATGACTGTGCATGAATTATCTGGGGAGAAAATAAATGGTTTTTTTTTTCAAGAGCTGCAGCATGAGAGATGAAAAAGAAAATGTTCAGTGCTGATGGTTGGAAAACACACCCATGAGAACCCAGAGGCTTTTATTGTCAAACCATCTTTTGCCTTTATTTCCTGTGCATACTCACATGGATCCGAGTATTCCACTATCAAAGCTGACCTATCACCAGTGAGATGGGGGATTTTCACTAATTTGCTTTGAGGAGAAGGATGACTGATCAACTTTGATATTTTTTATCTTCAAGCAGTGCACTGTTCATCGGGACTGTCTTTATTACAGATGCCAGATTTGTGTGTTGATTTGTATTAACTGCCTACAAAAACACATCCTTGTTAAATCTAGAGATGTGCAGCGGGCACTTTTCGTGTTTTGTGTTTTGGATTTGGTTCTAATTCCCTGCTTGTGTTTTGGTTTTGGGTTGGTTTTGCCAAAACCACCCTTTTGTGTTTTGGTTTTGGATCTGGATGATTTTAAAAAAAAAACATAAAAACAGCTAAAATCACAGAATTTTGGGGTAATTTTGACCCTAAGGTATTATTAACCTCAACAACATTAATATCCACTCATTTCCAGTCTATTCTGAACACCTCACAATATTGTTTTAGGCCAAAAGGTTGCACCGAGGTGGCTGTATGACTAAGCTAAGCGATACAAGTGTGCGGCACAAACACCTGGCCCATCTAGGAGTGGTACTGCAGTGGCAGACAGTATGGCACTTAAAAAAACTAGGCCCCAAACAGCACATGATGCAAAGAAGAAAAAGAGGTGCAATGAGGTAGCTGTATGACTAAGCTAAGAGACACAAGTGTGCGGCACAAACACCTGGCCAATCTAGGAGTGGCACGGCAGTTGCAGACAGGATGGTACTTAAAAAGAGGTGCAAGATGGAATTGTCCTTGGGCCCTCCCACCCACCCTTATGTTGTATAAACTAGAGATGAGCGGGTTCGGTTTCTTTGAATCCGAACCCGCACGAACTTCACTTTTTTTTTCACGGGTCCGAGCGACTCGGATCTTCCCGCCTTGCTCGGTTAACCCGAGCGCGCCCGAACGTCATCATGACGCTGTCGGATTCTCGCGAGGCTCGGATTCTATCGCGAGACTCGGATTCTATATAAGGAGCCCGCGTCGCCGCCATTTTCACTCGTGCATTGAGATTGATAGGGAGAGGACGTGGCTGGCGTCCTCTCCATTTAGATTAGATTTAGAAGAGAGAGAGAGAGAGAGATTGCTGTGATACTGTAGATTAGAAGAGAGTGCAGAGTGCAGACAGAGTTTAGTGACTGACGACCACAGTGACCAGTGACCACCAGAGACAGTGCAGTTGTTTGTTTTATTTAATATATCCGTTCTCTGCCTGAAAAAAATGATACACAGTCACACAGTGACTCAGTCTGTGTGCACTGCTCAGCCCAGTGTGCTGCACATCAATGTATTGTATATAAAGCTTATAATTGTGGGGGAGACTGGGGAGCACTGCAGGTTGTTATAGCAGGAGCCAGGAGTACATGATAAATAATATTATATTAAAATTAAACAGTGCACACTTTTGCTGCAGGAGTGCCACTGCCAGTGTGACTAGTGGTGACCAGTGCCTGACCACCAGTATATTAGTAGTATTGTATACTATCTCTTTATCAACCAGTCTATATTAGCAGCAGACACAGTACAGTGCGGTAGTTCACGGCTGTGGCTACCTCTGTGTCGGCACTCGGCAGGCAGTCCGTCCATCCATAATTGTATTATAATATATACCACCTAACCGTGGTTTTTTTTTCGTTCTTTATACCGTCGTCATACTAGTTGTTACGAGTATACTACTATCTCTTTATCAACCAGTGTACAGTGCGGTAGTTCACGGCTGTGGCTACCTCTGTGTCGGAACTCGGCAGGCAGTCCGTCCATCCATAATTGTATTATAATATATACCACCTAACCGTGGTTTTTTTTTCGTTCTTTATACCGTCGTCATACTAGTTGTTACGAGTATACTACTATCTCTTTATCAACCAGTGTACAGTGCGGTAGTTCACGGCTGTGGCTACCTCTGTGTCGGCACTCGGCAGGCAGTCCGTCCAACCATAATTGTATTATATACCACCTAACCGTGGTTTTTTTTTCATTCTTTATACCGTCGTCATACTAGTTGTTACGAGTATACTACTATCTCTTTATCAACCAGTGTACAGTGCGGTAGTTCACGGCTGTGGCTACCTCTGTGTCGGCACTCGGCAGGCAGTCCGTCCAACCATAATTGTATTATATACCACCTAACCGTGGTTTTTTTTTCATTCTTTATACCGTCGTCATACTAGTTGTTACGAGTATACTACTATCTCTTTATCAACCAGTGTACAGTGCGGTAGTTCACGGCTGTGGCTACCTCTGTGTCGGCACTCGGCAGCCCGTCCATAATTGTATATACCAGTGACCTAACCGTGGTTTTTTTTTCTTTCTTTATACATACATACTAGTTACGAGTATACTATCTCTTTATCAACCAGTCTATATATTAGCAGCAGACACAGTACAGTGCGGTAGTTCACGGCTGTGGCTACCTCTGTGTCGGCACTCGGCAGCCCGTCCATAATTGTATATACCACCTAACCGTGGTTTTTTTTTCTTTCTTTATACATACATACTAGTTACGAGTATACTATCTCTTTATCAACCAGTCTATATATTAGCAGCAGACACAGTACAGTGCGGTAGTTCACGGCTGTGGCTACCTCTGTGTCGGCACTCCGCAGCCCGTCCATAATTGTATATACCAGTGACCTAACCGTGGTTTTTTTTTCTTTCTTTATACATACATACTAGTTACGAGTATACTATCTCTTTATCAACCAGTCTATATATTAGCAGCAGACACAGTACAGTGCGGTAGTTCACGGCTGTGGCTACCTCTGTGTCGGCACTCGGCAGCCCGTCCATAATTGTATATACCAGTGACCTAACCGTGGTTTTTTTTTCTTTCTTTATACATACATACTAGTTACGAGTATACTATCTCTTTATCAACCAGTCTATATATTAGCAGCAGACACAGTACAGTGCGGTAGTTCACGGCTGTGGCTACCTCTGTGTCGGCACTCGGCAGCCCGTCCATAATTGTATATACCAGTGACCTAACCGTGGTTTTTTTTTCTTTCTTTATACATACATACTAGTTACGAGTATACTATCTCTTTATCAACCAGTCTATATATTAGCAGCAGACACAGTACAGTGCGGTAGTTCACGGCTGTGGCTACCTCTGTGTCGGCACTCGGCAGCCCGTCCATAATTGTATATACCACCTAACCGTGGTTTTTTTTTCTTTCTTTATACATACATACTAGTTACGAGTATACTATCTCTTTATCAACCAGTCTATATATTAGCAGCAGACACAGTACAGTGCGGTAGTTCACGGCTGTGGCTACCTCTGTGTCGGCACTCGGCAGCCCGTCCATAATTGTATATACCAGTGACCTAACCGTGGTTTTTTTTTCTTTCTTTATACATACATACTAGTTACGAGTATACTATCTCTTTATCAACCAGTCTATATATTAGCAGCAGACACAGTACAGTGCTGTAGTTCACGGCTGTGGCTACCTCTGTGTCGGCACTCGGCAGCCCGTCCATAATTGTATACTAGTATCCAATCCATCCATCTGCATTGTTTACCTGAGGTGCCTTTTAGTTGTGCCTATTAAAATATGGAGAACAAAAATGTTGAGGTTCCAAAATTAGGGAAAGATCAAGATCCACTTCCACCTCGTGCTGAAGCTGCTGCCACTAGTCATGGCCGAGACGATGAAATGCCAGCAACGTCGTCTGCCAAGGCCGATGCCCAATGGCATAGTACAGAGCATGTCAAAACCAAAACACCAAATATCAGTAAAAAAAGGACTCCAAAACCTAAAATAAAATTGTCGGAGGAGAAGCGTAAACTTGCCAATATGCCATTTACCACACGGAGTGGCAAGGAACGGCTGAGGCCCTGGCCTATGTTCATGGCTAGTGGTTCAGCTTCACATGAGGATGGAAGCACTCAGCCTCTCGCTAGAAAACTGAAAAGACTCAAGCTGGCAAAAGCACCGCAAAGAACTGTGCGTTCTTTGAAATCCCAAATCCACAAGGAGAGTCCAATTGTGTCGGTTGCGATGCCTGACCTTCCCAACACTGGACGTGAAGAGCATGCGCCTTCCACCATTTGCACGCCCCCTGCAAGTGCTGGAAGGAGCACCCGCAGTCCAGTTCCTGATAGTCAGATTGAAGATGTCAGTGTTGAAATACACCAGGATGAGGAGGATATGGGTGTTGCTGGCGCTGGGGAGGAAATTGACCAGGAGGATTCTGATGGTGAGGTGGTTTGTTTAAGTCAGGCACCCGGGGAGACACCTGTTGTCCGTGGGAGGAATATGGCCGTTGACATGCCAGGTGAAAATACCAAAAAAATCAGCTCTTCGGTGTGGAGGTATTTCACCAGAAATGCGGACAACAGGTGTCAAGCCGTGTGTTCCCTTTGTCAAGCTGTAATAAGTAGGGGTAAGGACGTTAACCACCTCGGAACATCCTCCCTTATACGTCACCTGCAGCGCATTCATAATAAGTCAGTGACAAGTTCAAAAACTTTGGGTGACAGCGGAAGCAGTCCACTGACCAGTAAATCCCTTCCTCTTGTAACCAAGCTCACGCAAACCACCCCACCAACTCCCTCAGTGTCAATTTCCTCCTTCCCCAGGAATGCCAATAGTCCTGCAGGCCATGTCACTGGCAAGTCTGACGAGTCCTCTCCTGCCTGGGATTCCTCCGATGCATCCTTGCGTGTAACGCCTACTGCTGCTGGCGCTGCTGTTGTTGCCGCTGGGAGTCGATGGTCATCCCAGAGGGGAAGTCGTAAGCCCACTTGTACTACTTCCAGTAAGCAATTGACTGTTCAACAGTCCTTTGCGAGGAAGATGAAATATCACAGCAGTCATCCTACTGCAAAGTGGATAACTGAGTCCTTGACAACTATGTTGGTGTTAGACGTGCGTCCGGTATCCGCCGTTAGTTCACAGGGAACTAGACAATTTATTGAGGCAGTGTGCCCCCGTTACCAAATACCATCTAGGTTCCACTTCTCTAGGCAGGCGATACCGAGAATGTACACGGACGTCAGAAAAAGACTCACCAGTCTCCTAAAAAATGCAGTTGTACCCAATGTCCACTTAACCACGGACATGTGGACAAGTGGAGCAGGGCAGGGTCAGGACTATATGACTGTGACAGCCCACTGGGTAGATGTATGGACTCCCGCCGCAAGAACAGCAGCGGCGGCACCAGTAGCAGCATCTCGCAAACGCCAACTCTTTCCTAGGCAGGCTACGCTTTGTATCACCGCTTTCCAGAATACGCACACAGCTGAAAACCTCTTACGGCAACTGAGGAAGATCATCGCGGAATGGCTTACCCCAATTGGACTCTCCTGTGGATTTGTGGCATCGGACAACGCCAGCAATATTGTGTGTGCATTAAATATGGGCAAATTCCAGCACGTCCCATGTTTTGCACATACCTTGAATTTGGTGGTGCAGAATTTTTTTAAAAACGACAGGGGCGTGCAAGAGATGCTGTCGGTGGCCAGAAAAATTGCGGGACACTTTCGGCGTACAGGCACCACGTACAGAAGACTGGAGCACCACCAAAAACTACTGAACCTGCCCTGCCATCATCTGAAGCAAGAAGTGGTAACGAGGTGGAATTCAACCCTCTATATGCTTCAGAGGTTGGAGGAGCAGCAAAAGGCCATTCAAGCCTATACAATTGAGCACGATATAGGAGATGGAATGCACCTGTCTCAAGTGCAGTGGAGAATGATTTCAACGTTGTGCAAGGTTCTGATGCCCTTTGAACTTGCCACACGTGAAGTCAGTTCAGACACTGCCAGCCTGAGTCAGGTCATTCCCCTCATCAGGCTTTTGCAGAAGAAGCTGGAGGCATTGAAGAAGGAGCTAAAAGGGAGCGATTCCGCTAGGCATGTGGGACTTGTGGATGCAGCCCTTAATTCGCTTAACAAGGATTCACGGGTGGTCAATCTGTTGAAATCAGAGCACTACATTTTGGCCACCGTGCTCGATCCTAGATTTAAAGCCTACCTTGGATCTCTCTTTCCGGCAGACACAGGTCTGCTGGGGTTGAAAGACCTGCTGGTGACAAAATTGTCAAGTCAAGCGGAACGCGACCTGTCAACATCTCCTCCTTCACATTCTCCCGCAACTGGGGGTGCGAGGAAAAGGCTCAGAATTCCGAGCCCACCCGCTGGCGGTGATGCAGGGCAGTCTGGAGCGACTGCTGATGCTGACATCTGGTCCGGACTGAAGGACCTGACAACGATTACGGACATGTCGTCTACTGTCACTGCATATGATTCTCTCAACATTGATAGAATGGTGGAGGATTATATGAGTGACCGCATCCAAGTAGGCACGTCACACAGTCCGTACTTATACTGGCAGGAAAAAGAGGCAATTTGGAGGCCCTTGCACAAACTGGCTTTATTCTACCTAAGTTGCCCTCCCACAAGTGTGTACTCCGAAAGAGTGTTTAGTGCCGCCGCTCACCTTGTCAGCAATCGGCGTACGAGGTTACATCCAGAAAATGTGGAGAAGATGATGTTCATTAAAATGAATTATAATCAATTCCTCCGCGGAGACATTGACCAGCAGCAATTGCCTCCACAAAGTACACAGGGAGCTGAGATGGTGGATTCCAGTGGGGACGAATTGATAATCTGTGAGGAGGGGGATGTACACGGTGATATATCGGAGGGTGAAGATGAGGTGGACATCTTGCCTCTGTAGAGCCAGTTTGTGCAAGGAGAGATTAATTGCTTCTTTTTTGGGGGGGGTCCAAACCAACCCGTCATATCAGTCACAGTCGTGTGGCAGACCCTGTCACTGAAATGATGGGTTGGTTAAAGTGTGCATGTCCTGTTTTGTTTATACAACATAAGGGTGGGTGGGAGGGCCCAAGGATAATTCCATCTTGCACCTCTTTTTTCTTTTCTTTTTCTTTGCATCATGTGCTGATTGGGGAGGGTTTTTTGGAAGGGACATCCTGCGTGACACTGCAGTGCCACTCCTAAATGGGCCCGGTGTTTGTGTCGGCCACTAGGGTCGCTAATCTTACTCACACAGTCAGCTACCTCATTGCGCCTCTTTTTTTCTTTGCGTCATGTGCTGTTTGGGGAGGGTTTTTTGGAAGGGACATCCTGCGTGACACTGCAGTGCCACTCCTAGATGGGCCCGGTGTTTGTGTCGGCCACTAGGGTCGCTAATCTTACTCACACAGCTACCTCATTGCGCCTCTTTTTTTCTTTGCGTCATGTGCTGTTTGGGGAGGGTTTTTTGGAAGGGACATCCTGTGTGACACTGCAGTGCCACTCCTAGATGGGCCCGGTGTTTGTGTCGGCCACTAGGGTCGCTAATCTTACTCACACAGCTACCTCATTGCGCCTCTTTTTTTCTTTGCGTCATGTGCTGTTTGGGGAGGGTTTTTTGGAAGGGACATCCTGCGTGACACTGCAGTGCCACTCCTAGATGGGCCCGGTGTTTGTGTCGGCCACTAGGGTCGCTAATCTTACTCACACAGTCAGCTACCTCATTGCTCCTCTTTTTTTCTTTGCGTCATGTGCTGTTTGGGGAGGGTTTTTTGGAAGGGCCATCCTGCGTGACACTGCAGTGCCACTCCTAGATGGGCCCGGTGTTTGTGTCGGCCACTAGGGTCGCTAATCTTACTCACACAGTCAGCTACCTCATTGCGCCTCTTTTTTTCTTTGCGTCATGTGCTGTTTGGGGAGGGTTTTTTGGAAGGGCCATCCTGCGTGACACTGCAGTGCCACTCCTAGATGGGCCCGGTGTTTGTGTCGGCCACTAGGGTCGCTAATCTTACTCACACAGCTACCTCATTGCGCCTCTTTTTTTCTTTGCGTCATGTGCTGTTTGGGGAGGGTTTTTTGGAAGGGACATCCTGCGTGACACTGCAGTGCCACTCCTAGATGGGCCCGGTGTTTGTGTCGGCCACTAGGGTCGCTTATCTTACTCACACAGCGACCTCGGTGCAAATTTTAGGACTAAAAATAATATTGTGAGGTGTGAGGTATTCAGAATAGACTGAAAATGAGTGTAAATTATGGTTTTTGAGGTTAATAATACTTTGGGATCAAAATGACCCCCAAATTCTATGATTTAAGCTGTTTTTTAGTGTTTTTGGAAAAAAAACACCCGAATCCAAAACACACCCGAATCCGACAAAAATAATTCGGTGAGGTTTTGCCAAAACGCGTTCGAACCCAAAACACGGCCGCGGAACCGAACCCAAAACCAAAACACAAAACCCGAAAAATTTCAGGCGCTCATCTCTAGTATAAACAGGACATGCACACTTTAACAAACCCATCATTTCAGCGACACGGTCTGCCACACGACTGTGGCTGAAATTACTGGTCTGTTTGGACCACCACCAAAAAAGATGAAATCAATCTCTCCTTGCACAAACTGGATCTACAGAGGCAAGATGTCCACCTCCTCCTCATCCTCCAATTCCTCACCCCTTTCAGTGTGTACATCCTGCTCCTACTCACATAGTATTAATTCGTCCCCACTGGAATCCACCATCACAGGTCCCTGTGTACTTTCTGGAGGCAATTGCTGGTCAAGGTCTTCCCGGAGGATTTTATAATTCATTTTGATGAACATCATCTTCTCCACATTTTGTGGAAGTAACCCCCTACGCCGATCGCTGACAAGGTTACCTGCTGCACTAAACGCTCTTTCAGAGTACACACTGGAAGGGGGGGCAACTTAGGTAAAATAAAGCCAGTTTGTGCAAGGGCCTCCAAATTGCCTCTTTTTCCTGCCAGTATACGTACAGACTGTCTGACATGCCTACTTGGATGCTGTCATTCATATAATCATCCACCATTCTTTCAATGTTGACAGAATCATAGGCAGTGACAGTAGACATGTCAGTAATCATTGGCAGGTCCTTCAGTCTGGACCAGATTTCAGCACTCGCTCCTGACTGCCCTGCATCACTGCCAGCGGATGGGCTAGGAAATCTTATCATTTTCCTTGCAGCCCCAGTTGTGGGAGAAAGTGAAGGAGGAGCTGTTGAAGGGTCACGTTCTGCTTGAGTTGACAATTTTCTCACCAGCAGGTCTTTGAATCTCTGCAGACTTGTGTCTGCCAGAAAGAGAGATACAACATAGGGTTTAAACCTAGGATCGAGCACGGTGGCCAAAATGTAGTGCTCTGATTTCAGATTGACCACCCTTGAATCCTGGCAAAGCGAATGAAGGGCTCCATCCACAAGTCCCACATACCTTGCCTGATGAGGAGAATGACCTGACTCAAGCTGGCAGTGTCTGAACTGAATTCACGTGTGGCAAGTTCGAAGGGTTTAAGAACCTTGCACAAGACGGAAATCATTCTCCACTGCACTTGAGTCAGGTGCATTCCCCCTCCTTTGCCTATATCGTAGGTGGATGTATAAGCTTGAATGGCCTTTTGCTGCTCCTCCATCCTCTGAAGCATATAGAGGGTTGAATTCCACCTCATTACCACCTCTTGCTCCAGGTGATGGCAGGGCAGGTTCAGGTGTGTTTGATGGCGCTCCAGTCTTCGGCACGAGGTGGCTGAATGCCAAAATTGGCCCGCAATTTTTCGGGTCACCGACAGCATCTCCTGCACGCCCCTGTCATTTTAAAAAAAATTCTGCATCACCAAATTAATTGTATGTGCAAAACATGGGACGTGCTGGAATATGCCCACATGTAATGCACACACAATATTGGTGGTGTTGTCCGATATCACAAATCCCCAGGAGAGTCTATTTGTGGTAAGCCATTGTGTAATGATGTTCCTCAGTTTCCGTAAGAGGTTGTCAGCGGTGCGCCTCTTACGGAAAGCGGTGATACATAGCGTAGCCTGCATAGGAACGAGTTGGCGTTTGCGAGATGCTGCTACTGGTGCCGCTGCTGTTGTTGCTGTGGGAGGCCATACATCTACTGTCACAGTCATATAATCCTTAGTCTGCCCTGTTTCACTTGTCCACATGTCCGTGTTTAAGTGGACAGTGGGTACAACTGCATTTTTTAGGACACTGAGGACACTTTTTTTGACATCTCTGTGCATTCTTGGTATTGCCTGCCTAGTGTAGTGGAACCTAGATGGGATTTGATACCATGGACACAGTACCTCAAACAATTCTCTAAGTCCCACTGAACTAATGGCGGATACTGGATACACATCTAACACCAACATATATGTCAAGGCCTCTGTTATCCGCTTTGCAAAAGCATGACTGCTGTCATATTTCATCCTTCTCACAAAGGAATGTTGGACAGTCAATTGCTTACTGGAAGTAGTAAAAGTGGTCTTCCGACTTCCCCTCTGGGATGTCGATAGACTCCCAGCAGCAACAACGTCAGTTGTAGCAACAGCAGGCGTTCCACTGAAGGATCCTCCGGAGGAATCCCGGTTAGGAGAGGACTCCTCAGTCTTGCCAGTGGGATGGCCTGCAGGACTACTGACGTTCCTGACTGAGGAGGAAGTTGACGTTGACGGAGTTGGTGGTGTGGCTTGCAGGAGCTTGGGCACAAGAGGAAGAAGGGATTTAGGTGTCAATGGACTGCTTACGCTCTTACCCAAAGTTTCACAACTTGACAATGACTTCTGATGAATGCGCTGCAGGTGACGTATAAGGGAGGATGTTCCTAGGTGGTTAACATCCTTACCCCTACTTATTACTAGAGATGAGCGCCTGAAATTTTTCGGGTTTTGTGTTTTGGTTTTGGGTTCGGTTCCGCGGCCGTGTTTTGGGTTCGAACGCGTTTTGGCAAAACCTCACCGAATTATTTTTGTCGGATTCGGGTGTGTTTTGGATTCGGGTGTTTTTTTCCAAAAACACTAAAAAACAGCTTAAATCATAGAATTTGGGGGTCATTTTGATCCCAAAGTATTATTAACCTCAAAAACCATAATTTACACTCATTTTCAGTCTATTCTGAATACCTCACACCTCACAATATTATTTTTAGTCCTAAAATTTGCACCGAGGTCGCTGTGTGAGTAAGATAAGCGACCCTAGTTGCCGACACAAACACCGGGCCCATCTAGGAGTGGCACTGCAGTGTCACGCAGGATGTCCCTTCCAAAAAACCCTCCCCAAACAGCACATGACGCAAAGAAAAAAAGAGGCGCAATGAGGTAGCTGTGTGAGTAAGATTAGCGACCCTAGTGGCCGACACAAACACCGGGCCCATCTAGGAGTGGCACTGCAGTGTCACGCAGGATGGCCCTTCCAAAAAACCCTCCCCAAACAGCACATGACGCAAAGAAAAAAAGAGGCGCAATGAGGTAGCTGACTGTGTGAGTAAGATTAGCGACCCTAGTGGCCGACACAAACACCGGGCACATCTAGGAGTGGCACTGCAGTGTCACGCAGGATGTCCCTTCCAAAAAACCCTCCCCAAACAGCACATGACGCAAAGAAAAAAAGAGGCGCAATGAGGTAGCTGTGTGAGTAAGATTAGCGACCCTAGTGGCCGACACAAACACCGGGCCCATCTAGGAGTGGCACTGCAGTGTCACGCAGGATGTCCCTTCCAAAAAACCCTCCCCAATCAGCACATGATGCAAAGAAAAAGAAAAGAAAAAAGAGGTGCAAGATGGAATTATCCTTGGGCCCTCCCACCCACCCTTATGTTGTATAAACAAAACAGGACATGCACACTTTAACCAACCCATCATTTCAGTGACAGGGTCTGCCACACGACTGTGACTGATATGACGGGTTGGTTTGGACCCCCCCCAAAAAAGAAGCAATTAATCTCTCCTTGCACAAACTGGCTCTACAGAGGCAAGATGTCCACCTCATCTTCACCCTCCGATATATCACCGTGTACATCCCCCTCCTCACAGATTATCAATTCGTCCCCACTGGAATCCACCATCTCAGCTCCCTGTGTACTTTGTGGAGGCAATTGCTGCTGGTCAATGTCTCCGCGGAGGAATTGATTATAATTCATTTTAATGAACATCATCTTCTCCACATTTTCTGGATGTAACCTCGTACGCCGATTGCTGACAAGGTGAGCGGCGGCACTAAACACTCTTTCGGAGTACACACTTGTGGGAGGGCAACTTAGGTAGAATAAAGCCAGTTTGTGCAAGGGCCTCCAAATTGCCTCTTTTTCCTGCCAGTATAAGTACGGACTGTGTGACGTGCCTACTTGGATGCGGTCACTCATATAATCCTCCACCATTCTATCAATGTTGAGAGAATCATATGCAGTGACAGTAGACGACATGTCCGTAATCGTTGTCAGGTCCTTCAGTCCGGACCAGATGTCAGCATCAGCAGTCGCTCCAGACTGCCCTGCATCACCGCCAGCGGGTGGGCTCGGAATTCTGAGCCTTTTCCTCGCACCCCCAGTTGCGGGAGAATGTGAAGGAGGAGATGTTGACAGGTCGCGTTCCGCTTGACTTGACAATTTTGTCACCAGCAGGTCTTTCAACCCCAGCAGACCTGTGTCTGCCGGAAAGAGAGATCCAAGGTAGGCTTTAAATCTAGGATCGAGCACGGTGGCCAAAATGTAGTGCTCTGATTTCAACAGATTGACCACCCGTGAATCCTTGTTAAGCGAATTAAGGGCTGCATCCACAAGTCCCACATGCCTAGCGGAATCGCTCCGTGTTAGCTCCTTCTTCAATGCCTCCAGCTTCTTCTGCAAAAGCCTGATGAGGGGAATGACCTGACTCAGGCTGGCAGTGTCTGAACTGACTTCACGTGTGGCAAGTTCAAAGGGCATCAGAACCTTGCACAACGTTGAAATCATTCTCCACTGCACTTGAGACAGGTGCATTCCATCTCCTATATCGTGCTCAATTGTATAGGCTTGAATGGCCTTTTGCTGCTCCTCCAACCTCTGAAGCATATAGAGGGTTGAATTCCACCTCGTTACCACTTCTTGCTTCAGATGATGGCAGGGCAGGTTCAGTAGTTTTTGGTGGTGCTCCAGTCTTCTGTACGTGGTGCCTGTACGCCGAAAGTGTCCCGCAATTTTTCTGGCCACCGACAGCATCTCTTGCACGCCCCTGTCGTTTTTAAAAAAATTCTGCACCACCAAATTCAAGGTATGTGCAAAACATGGGACGTGCTGGAATTTGCCCATATTTAATGCACACACAATATTGCTGGCGTTGTCCGATGCCACAAATCCACAGGAGAGTCCAATTGGGGTAAGCCATTCCGCGATGATCTTCCTCAGTTGCCGTAAGAGGTTTTCAGCTGTGTGCGTATTCTGGAAAGCGGTGATACAAAGCGTAGCCTGCCTAGGAAAGAGTTGGCGTTTGCGAGATGCTGCTACTGGTGCCGCCGCTGCTGTTCTTGCGGCGGGAGTCCATACATCTACCCAGTGGGCTGTCACAGTCATGTAGTCCTGACCCTGCTCTGCTCCACTTGTCCACATGTCCGTGGTTAAGTGGACATTGGGTACAACTGCATTTTTTAGGAGACTGGTGAGTCTTTTTCTGACGTCCGTGTACATTCTCGGTATCGCCTGCCTAGAGAAGTGGAACCTAGATGGTATTTGGTAACGGGGGCACACTGCCTCAATAAATTGTCTAGTTCCCTGTGAACTAACGGCGGATACCGGACGCACGTCTAACACCAACATAGTTGTCAAGGACTCAGTTATCCGCTTTGCAGTAGGATGACTGCTGTGATATTTCATCTTCCTCGCAAAGGACTGTTGAACAGTCAATTGCTTACTGGAAGTAGTACAAGTGGGCTTACGACTTCCCCTCTGGGATGACCATCGACTCCCAGCGGCAACAACAGCAGCGCCAGCAGCAGTAGGCGTTACACGCAAGGATGCATCGGAGGAATCCCAGGCAGGAGAGGACTCGTCAGACTTGCCAGTGACATGGCCTGCAGGACTATTGGCATTCCTGGGGAAGGAGGAAATTGACACTGAGGGAGTTGGTGGGGTGGTTTGCGTGAGCTTGGTTACAAGAGGAAGGGATTTACTGGTCAGTGGACTGCTTCCGCTGTCACCCAAAGTTTTTGAACTTGTCACTGACTTATTATGAATGCGCTGCAGGTGACGTATAAGGGAGGATGTTCCGAGGTGGTTAACGTCCTTACCCCTACTTATTACAGCTTGACAAAGGGAACACACGGCTTGACACCTGTTGTCCGCATTTCTGGTGAAATACCTCCACACCGAAGAGCTGATTTTTTTGGTATTTTCACCTGGCATGTCAACGGCCATATTCCTCCCACGGACAACAGGTGTCTCCCCGGGTGCCTGACTTAAACAAACCACCTCACCATCAGAATCCTTCTGGTCAATTTCCTCCCCAGCGCCAGCAACACCCATATCCTCCTCATCCTGGTGTACTTCAACACTGACATCTTCAATCTGACTATCAGGAACTGGACTGCGGGTGCTCCTTCCAGCACTTGCAGGGGGCATGCAAATAGTGGAAGGCGCATGCTCTTCACGTCCAGTGTTGGGAAGGTCAGGCATCGCAAACGACACAATTGGACTCTCCTTGTGGATTTGGGATTTCAAAGAACGCACAGTTCTTTGCGGTGCTTTTGCCAGCTTGAGTCTTTTCAGTTTTCTAGCGAGAGGCTGAGTGCTTCCATCCTCATGTGAAGCTGAACCACTAGCCATGAACATAGGCCAGGGCCTCAGCCGTTCCTTGCCACTCCGTGTGGTAAATGGCATATTGGCAAGTTTATGCTTCTCCTCCGACAATTTTATTTTAGGTTTTGGAGTCCTTTTTTTTCTGATATTTGGTGTTTTGGATTTGACATGCTCTGTACTATGACATTGGGCATCGGCCTTGGCAGACGACGTTGCTGGCATTTCATCGTCTCGGCCATGACTAGTGGCAGCAGCTTCAGCACGAGGTGGAAGTGGATCTTGATCTTTCCCTAATTTTGGAACCTCAACTTTTTTGTTCTCCATATTTTATAGGCAGAACTAAAAGGCACCTCAGGTAAACAATGGAGATGGATGGATTGGATACTAGTATACAATTATGGACGGACTGCCACGGTTAGGTGGTATAAAAAAACCACGGTTAGGTGGTATATAATACAATTATGGATGGACGGACTGCCTGCCGACTGCCGACACAGAGGTAGCCACAGCCGTGAACTACCGCACTGTACACTGGTTGATAAAGAGATAGTAGTATACTCGTAACAACTAGTATGACACTATGACGGTATAAAGAATGAAAAAAAAACCACGGTTAGGTGGTATATATTATAATAATACAATTATGGATGGACGGACTGCCTGCCGAGTTCCGACACAGAGGTAGCCACAGCCGTGAACTACCGCACTGTACACTGGTTGATAAAGAGATAGTAGTATACTCGTAACAACTAGTATGACTGACTATGACGGTATAAAGAATGAAAAAAAAACCACGGTTAGGTGGTATATATTGTAATACAATTATGGATGGACGGACTGCCTGCCGACTGCCGACACAGAGGTAGCCACAGCCGTGAACTACCGCACTGTACACTGGTTGATAAAGAGATAGTAGTATACTCGTAACAACTAGTATGACTGACTATGACGGTATAAAGAATGAAAAAAAAAACCACGGTTAGGTGGTATATATTATAATACAATTATGGATGGACGGACTGCCTGCCGACTGCCGACACAGAGGTAGCCACAGCCGTGAACTACCGCACTGTACACTGGTTGATACTCGTAACAACTAGTATGACACTATGACGACGGTATAAAGAATGAAAAAAAAACCACGGTTAGGTGGTATATATTATAATAATAATACAATTATGGATGGACGGACTGCCTGCCGACTGCCGACACAGAGGTAGCCACAGCCGTGAACTACCGCACTGTACACTGGTTGATAAAGAGATAGTAGTATACTCGTAACAACTAGTATGACACTATGACGACGGTATAAAGAAAGAAAAAAAAATACCACAGTTAGGTGGTATATATTATAATAATAATACAATTATGGATGGACGGACTGCCTGCCGACTGCCGACACAGAGGTAGCCACAGCCGTGAACTACCGCACTGTACACTGGTTGATAAAGAGATAGTAGTATACTCGTAACAACTAGTATGACACTATGACGACGGTATAAAGAATGAAAAAAAAACCACGGTTAGGTGGTATATATTATAATAATAATACAATTATGGATGGACGGACTGCCTGCCGACTGCCGACACAGAGGTAGCCACAGCCGTGAACTACCGCACTGTACACTGGTTGATAAAGAGATAGTAGTATACTCGTAACAACTAGTATGACACTATGACGACGGTATAAAGAATGAAAAAAAAACCACGGTTAGGTGGTATATATTATAATAATAATACAATTATGGATGGACGGACTGCCTGCCGACTGCCGACACAGAGGTAGCCACAGCCGTGAACTACCGCACTGTACACTGGTTGATAAAGAGATAGTAGTATACTCGTAACAACTAGTATGACACTATGACGACGGTATAAAGAAAGAAAAAAAAATACCACGGTTAGGTGGTATATATTGTAATACAATTATGGATGGACGGACTGCCTGCCGAGTTCCGACTGCCGACACAGAGGTAGCCACAGCCGTGAACTACCGCACTGTACTGTGTCTGCTGCTAATATAGACTGGTTGATAAAGAGATAGTATACAATACATACAACAATATACTACTATACTGGTGGTCAGGCACTGGTCACCACTAGTCACACTGGCAGTGGCACTCCTGCAGCAAAAGTGTGCACTGTTTAATTTTAAATTAATATAATATTATGTACTCCTGGGGGCTCCTGCTATAACAACCTGCAGTGCTCCCCAGTCTCCCCCACAATTATTATAAGCTTTGCCTTTTATACATTGATGTGCAGCACACTGGGCTGAGCTGAGTGCACACAGACTGAGTCACACTGTGTGACTGGCTGCTGCTGTGTATCGTTTTTTTTCAGGCAGAGAACGGATATAGCAGAGAACGGATATATTATATTAAAATAAATAAAAGTTAACTAACAACAACTGCACTGGTCACTGTGGTAAACTCTGTCTGACTCTGCACAATCTCTCTCTCTCTTCTAATCTAATTTCTAATGGAGAGGACGCCAGCCACGTCCTCTCCCTATCAATCTCAATGCACGTGTGAAAATGGCGGCGACGCGCGGCTCCTTATATAGAATCCGAGTCTCGCGAGAATCCGACAGCGTCATGATGACGTTCGGGCGCGCTCGGGTTAACCGAGCAAGGCGGGAGGATCCGAGTCTGCTCGGACCCGTGAAAAAAACATGAAGTTCGTGCGGGTTCGGTTTCAGAGAAACCGAACCCGCTCATCTCTACTTATTACATATTGACATAGGCAACACACGGCTTAACACCTGTTGTCCGGATTTGTGGAGAAATAATTCCACACCAAAGAGGTGGCTTTTTTTGGTATTTTGCCCAGGCATCACTATGGGTTTCTTCACACCATGGACAACAGGTGTCTCCACCGGTGCCTCATTTAAACAAACCACATCACCATCAGAATCCTCATCGTCAACTTCCTCCTCAACGCCAGCAACACCCATATCCTCATCCTGTTGTACTTCAACAGTGACATCTTCAATTTGAATATCAGAAACTGGACTGTGGGTGCTCCTTCCAGCACTTGCAGGGGGTGTGCAAATGGTGTAAGGAGCCACCTCTTCCCATCCAGTGTTGGGAAGGTCAGGCATCGCAACCGCCGACACACTTGGACTCTCCTTGGGGATTTGTGATACCATCTTAGAATGCACAGTTCTTTTCTGTGCTTTTACCAGCTTAACTCTTATCATTTTTCTAGTGGGAGAATGAGGGCTTCCATCGTCATGTGAAGCCTAACCACTAGTCGTGAACATAGACCAGGGCCTTAGCCATTCCTTACCACTCCGTGTCGTAAATGGCTTATTGGCAAGTTTACGTTTCTCCTCAGACCATTTAAATTTATTTTTTTGGGTCTTTTTACTGAACTTTGGCTTTTTGGATTTTACATGCCCTCTACTATCACATTGGGCATCGGCCTTGGCAGACGACGTTGATAACATTTCATCATCCATGTCATGACTAGTGGCAGCAGCTTCAGAACTAGGAGGAAGTGTTTCTTGATCTTTCCCTATTTTATCCTCCAAATTTTTGTTCTCCATTGTTTTTCTGGAGTTATATAACAATATGCGGTACAGGAGAGCATACCTCTACACCACACAGGGCAAACCCTGTGAAAACTATTTGGATTAAATATTAATAACCCCTTTATTTGGAGTAAATAATATACAGCACAGGATAGCACCACTGAATTTATATGGCAGCACCACTGGACTGGAGTTATACGGAATTATATGGATTTATATGGAATTATACGGCAGGATCACTGGATTTATAAGCCAGTACCACTGGAATTATACAACAGGATCACTGGATTTATATGCCAGTACCACTGGACTTATACGGCAGTACCACTGGACTGGACTTATACGGAAGTACCACTGGAATTATACAGCAATATCACTGGAATTATATGCGCCAGTACCACTGGAATTTTACGGCAGGATCACTGGATTTATACGCCAGTACCACTGGACTTATGCGGCAGTACCAATGGACTGGACTTATACGCCAGTACCACTGGAATTATACATCAATATCACTGGAATTATACATCAATATCACTGGAATTATACGGCAGTATCACAGGAATTATACGTCAGTATCACAGGAATTATACGCCAGTATCACAGGAATTATATGGAAATATCACTGGAATTATACGTCAGTATCACAGGAATTATACGCCAGTATCACAGGAATTATACGGCAATATCACTGGAATTATACGCCAGTATCACAGGAATTATACGCCAGTATCACAGGAATTATACGGCAATATCACTGGAATTATATGCCAGTATCACAGGAATTATACGGCAAGATCACTGGAATTATACTGCAGTATCACGGAAATTATACGCCAGTATCACAGGAATTTTACGGCATTATCACTGCAATTATACGCCAATATCACAGGAATTATACGGCAATATCACTGGATTTATACGCCAGTATCACGGGAATTATACGCCAGTTTCACAGGAATTGTATGGCAATATCACTGGAATTATACGCCAGTATCACAGGAATTATACGGTAATATCACTGGAATTATACGCCAGTATCACAGGAATTATACAGCAATATCACTGGAATTATACCCCAGTATCACAGGAATTATACGGCAATATCACTGGATTTATACGCCAGTATCACGGGAATTATACGCCAGTTCCACAGGAATTGTAGGGCAATATCACTGGAATTATACGCCAGTATCACAGGAATTATACGGTAATATCACTGGAATTATACGGCAGTATCACATGAATTATACAGCAATATCACTGTAATTATACGCCAGTATCACAGGAATTATACGTCAATATCACTGGAATTATACCCCAGTGTCACAGGAATTATATGGCAATATCACTGGAATTATATGCCAGTATCACAGGAATTATACGCCAGTATCACTGGAATTATACGCCAGTATCACTGGAATTATACGCCAGTATCAAGCGAATTATACGGCAGTAACACTTGATATATGGCAGCAGAGGACACCACCACTGTGACTGGTCACTGGACTGAGGCTGCACAAGACACTACCTCTGGTCTAATGCAAGACAACACAGCAAAACTGCAAGGGACTTATACAGCAGCACTGGGGACATATAGCAGGAGAGGACACCACCACTGTGACTGGCTGGACTGATGCAGCATAAGACACTACACTGGACTGAGCAGCACAAGACAGCACTGGAATTGCCATCCCAATTTCACCGCCCATACAGACACTGAGGACGAAGGCACGTCCTCTCACTACACTCTCCAAGACTGGAGTGAAAATGGCGGCGACACGTGGGTCCTTATATGGAATCCAAACCACGCGAGAATCTGACAGTGAGATGATGACGTTTTGCCTCATTCTGGTTTCCGAGTCAGGCGGGAAAACCCGAGCCGGACTCGGATTCAGGCTCGTGATGTGAAGTCCGGTAGGGTTCGGTTCTCTGAGAACCGAACCCGCTCATCTCTAGTTAAATCTGCACGAAAAATATAGCACAGGATCCATCTCCATCAACTTTTTTCAGAGAAGCATATTTCCAAATGCACTTCAAGTGATGTAGAAGAAAAGCTTCACACGTAAACTGACATCTATACATCTTCGAAATGAAAGTTTGTTTGTCTGATAGACAAGAGATAAACTCTTAAACCACTGAACCGATTGTGATGTGGTTTTAACCATTGTGTAGGTAATTTTCCCAGGCAGGTTTTAGGCTAAGTATCATCACAATCAGTCATCATGGGACTGTGGGTGGGAACTACAGGGTGATTCAAAAGTCGCAGTACACCCTTTTGTTTCAAAAACTGTGCAGGAAATGGGAAAAACTGACTACTCCAGTAGGGTATGTACTGAACATGGGTGCCATTTTGAAATCGGCCATCTTGAATCCAAGTCAGTTTTGTCAAATGGAAAGGAGGTCATGTAACATGTCAAGCAACATTAGAATTTGCTGAAAAGTTTATTGCTGCAAACAAATTTGAAATAGCATTTATGATTCAAAAGTTACAACACTTTTTTGTTAGACTCTGTTCACTGGCGTGTCTGCAGGGCTGGAGGCCACCATGTAGGAGACCAATTCCTAGCAGACCAATGTGATTCAGTTCCTGGTTTCCTTCAACCAATCACAGGCTAGGCTCCCTGGTAAAAGGGAGCAGTCCAGGCTCAAACCTTGCCAGTGCTTTATGTTTCTGTCTCTGTGCAGGTGTCTAGCTCTGTGCACCCCACAGGTTTTGCTTGTGGTTTTCCAGTGCCTCTTGGAATCTCCAGCTCCACGGAATTGTCATCTAAAACTGCTTCCCACTGCACAATTGCCAAGATTATCCTGACTGCAGCTAACTGCTTTAGGACAGCACCTCCTAGAGTCCTATCCGCAGAGGAGAACTTTGCAGTCCAGCAATACCTCCAGAGCTCTTCAGCCATGTCAAATAATCATTCTTTATACAAATTATTTAGAGTTTTTCAGCCGTCAAGTAATTATCCGTTATATAAATTCTTCAGAGTTCTTCAGCCACATCAAATAATCATCCATTATACAAATTCTTCAGAGTTCTTCAGCCACGTCAAATAATCATCCACTATACAAATTCTTCAGTGTTCTTCATTCACATCAATCATTAAACTTCTCGATTCTGATAACAAGGAATGGTTTCCCAAAACTCTTTCAGTAATCCTTAGCTTATGAACATTCCACAGTCTTTCTGAGTGCTTAATTTTCGTTCTTCAAATATTTTTTCTTTTTATGTCTTTTCTTCAATAAACGTATATGAGAAGAAACTACGTTTGTCCTCCTTGTTTCCTTCTCACAGGAGCATCCACTTCTTCTGCTAACACTCATTCAATGAATTCATAAAATCAGCGATCTGTGACAGGATGCTTGCCTGTTTTACTGGCCCACTGTGGTGTGCTGGAGGAATTTGTGTCTTGTGTTTTCTTGACTAGATTAACCCCTACCTTTGATGAGCCAATAAACTGATTCTGAACAACTTCCTCTCTTTCTATTAAATATTTTGATAAGGTTGATTGGGTTTTATTGGCCTGAGTGCTGTAAGGCATTGAACTGACAGTTACCAGCGTATTTCTGTGTAACATCTCCTATGCTGTCATCAAAATAAATGTTTCCCTCTCTTCCCTCTCTGGAATTTGACACCTAGGTGCAAGTTTCTATACTAGTCATGGTTGTGCTGATTGGTGTAATATTAAAATGCATGTCTTTATGCTTGCAGATGCATGAACCACCGCAATAGTCCTAAGGATTATTGCATTGGGTTCCGGTTCTTAGGTCAACAGTCATTGGGTCGACAGTTAATAGATTAACCCCATATGGTCAGACTTCCGGTTCCGGCTTCATGGAGACCTGAGCTCCATTCTGAGCTCCGTCCCCCGCTCCTCTAAAAACTTCTTTTACTAGGCTTCTGAAGCCTCGTTTGGCGCCCAGAGCCTCCCCGCAGTGCCCCTACACAACCTGCCGCAGACATGGACTGTTTTTTAGCGCCGCTGGAGCCGCAGCCCCAGCCAGACCAACAGTAGCAGCAGCCGCAGCCTCCACGCCAGGAGAAGCGGCGCGCTGCGGGGACCATGCAGGCAGACTCTGCTGTGGAGAGCGCACCCCCCCTGCATAAAAAAGCCGCGGCCGAGAGACCTGCATCTGGAGGACATGTGAGTGGGGGCTGTGATGCCCCAGTGACTTACTCTGAGGTGGTGGCGGCCATTACAGCTACTATGACTGTCCAAAGCAGTGGCTGATATTACCAGTCAGCTGCAACATCTGACCCACAGGGTTTCTACTACAGAACAACAGCTCAGTGTAGCCTCCTATGACATAGGAGATCTGCAGCACACTGTGAAGGGTCTCACTGATGATTCCTATCAGCTGTGGAACAAGGTCGATGACATTGAGAACAGATTGCGTCATAATAATATTAGGCTGGTCGGCCTCCCTGAATCTATCAAGGGGCCTGCTTTAGCCCATTTTGTCCGCAACACTCTACCCTCGCTCTTAGGCATAGAGGCGGTTTGCCAGGACATGGTTATAGAGAGGGTTCATAGGGTGGGCCCGACACCGATCCCTAACAGGCCGAGACCCTGTGTTACCCTGTTCCGCTGCTTAAATTACCTACACAAGCTGGAAATCTGGTCGGCCTCTCGCAAGGCTAAATCTTTGTCGTGGGAAGGACATAAGCTACATATTTTTCAAGACTATTCCGCTGAGTTATCACGGGCTAGGAAATCCTTCTCCCCTGTTTGCTCCCGATTAGTAGCTGAAGGGCGCAAATTTGGCCTACTGTACCCTGCCAGGCTCCGCATTTATGATGGGACTTCCTTTAAGGACTTCTCCACCCCTCCTGACGCATTGGCCTACCTCCAGGAGCTGTCACAGGCCAAAGATGCTGACATTTCCGACTCCGCAGAATGAGGGAATGCGCTCCGTGTTCTACGATGTATCATTGCGGCCTACCTGTCTTGCATGTTTTCATGTTTTCATGTTGATTTATTGATTTATAAGTTTGTATTTCTGAACTTTCTCATACTTAGTGGCTCATTTTCTATATGCTGCATGATATTCTAGTATCATTTTGAGCACCGAGCTGCCGGGATCTCTGGGCCCCAGTTATATTTTGCTGCACATTGAGGATCGGGGACGGATGTGCCCCTCCTCACCGGATGTGTATCTCTTTTGCTATGTTATTTTATATACATTTACTCAGAAGTTTGGCATCAAATGCTAGAGTTTGTATGCCTTTTCTTATTTTTTCTCTTTTTTCCCCTCCCCGTATGCTCCCTCCCTCCCTCTCTTCCTGTCTCCTCCTCCTACTCCTTTGGACGCTGTCTTGCAATGTCTAAGCTGGTCGGATTTTCCGATATCCTTTGGCATCCCTGTATTGAAAGTTTCTACTTTTGTCTTTCTGTGTTTTAAACCAATGTTTCTTTTTCTCCCTGTTTCCTCGGGGGATGCCTGATCTACGCTACGCTACCTGGAACGTTGGAGGCATTAACTCCCCAGCGAAACGCAGGAAGATTCTGATTTTCTTGCAGAAATCCGGTGTGGACATGGCATTCCTCCAGGAAACTCATTTGACTCCTTCCGAGATTGCGAAACTAGGAATGTTGGGATGGTCTGTAATGGCATCTTCCTCCTACAGTTCCAGGGCACGTGGAGTAGTGATCCTGGTAAGACGCTCTTTAGCCTATGAGATTCATTGTGTCGTTACTGATGATACGGGCAGATATGTAATAGTCTCAGTGGACATGCTGGGCAAGAGGCTCACTCTGGCAAATGTGTACATTCCCCCCCCCCCCACTCTAATTCATACTTTCAGCGTCTGATTACCCTTCTGACCCCTTTAATGGGGGACAATTGATTATTGGTGGAGATTTTAACCTGATCTCTTCCCCCCTGCTAGACAAATCAAACACCCGGGGGACTCCCCTTCCGCTTCCCAAAGTGGGCATCCCTGTCTTTACTTCCACCCTACAGGTTATAGATCTGTGGCGAGCCCTGTACCCAACGGAGCGCGAATACACCTGTCTCTCAGCGGCGCATGGCTATCTCTCCCACATTGATTATTTCTTCATCTCTCATGCTCTTTTTACTCAGGTCACTAACTGTTCTATAGCCCTGTCAGACCATGCCCTGTCAGACCATGCCTTGATTTCCTTGACGGTCCACTTTCCTGACGATAGAGACTCGACTAGTTTATGGAAATACCCATCTAGATTCTGTCGCTCTTCTACCTTTAAATCCTTCTTGGAAGCTACTAGGGACGATTATTGCGCTACCAACTCTGAACATCTTCAGACGGATCCTTTTCTGTTCTGGATGTCGGCGAAAGCTGTTCTCAGATGAGCAGTTATATCTTTCACCGCAGCTTCCAACAAGAAATACTCAAAGCAATATCTGGCGCTCCAGGATGCTCTCACTACGGCCTTTCAGGCATACAAACTTGCACCATCACCGGCCACAAAGCAAGCATACCTGCTCGCTAAAACTCACTTTGACGAACACGTATCCGACATGGGTGATAGGTACCTTTTTTCTGTCCGCTACAAGTTTCATAGATTCGGGAACAAGTCTGGCCATTTGCATTCCAACCTGCTCCGCGGCACATTTACACCTGCAGTTGTACATCCCCTTCGCACACAACATGGCACACTTACCTACACAAACAAGCAGATTGTTCAAATCATGCAGTCCTACTTCTCTCAATTGTATTCGTCTACCCCTCAAAGCACCTCGCAGCCACCCTCACCAGCTCAACATTCCCCGGCATCTTGCTCTCATCCGCCACACTCTCCCTCCACTCCCGTTGCAGCCTCTCCCAGCCCCCCTCTTTTCTGGGAAGCTCTGCCTTTCCCTGTCCTCTCCGGTGATATGGCTTCTCAACTTTTATCCCCGATCACTCTCGCTGAAGTCCGTCTAGCAATAAGACAGTTGAAACCCAATAAGGCCCCAGGCCCTGATGGCTATAATGGGGAGTTTTATAGTCTTCTCTTTCACAAATTCGACTTTGTCCTGGTGGACGTTTTCAACTCCTTATTGCTAGCCAAGACCCCTCCTCCACACTTCAACTCGGCAGTCCTCAAATTGCTCCCCAAACCGGGCAGAGATTTATCCCTCCCAGGCTCCTACCGACCAATATCTTTGCTAAACTTGGATTATAAATTGTTCGCATGATATTGGCCGATCGTCTAAAACTCATACTTCCCCACATCATCCACCCTGACCAGACCGGATTTATTGCCGGTAGGTACTCGGTGGTCAATGTAAGAAAGATAATAGCAGCTTTACATTCCTGCCAGGGTGGTATGTCCCCCTCGTGGTATGCCATCCTATCCTTAGACGCAGAAAAGGCCTTCGACCTAGTCGAATGGCCACACCTATACGCAACCTTGCAACGTTATAACTTTCCAGAAGCATTTACTCAGGCTATCCATGCATTATATTCATCCCCGGCAACTCAAATCTCCTGCAACGGTTTCCTTTCTGACCCCTTTTTTATAGAAAAAGGTACTAGATAGGGCTGTCTGCTCTCCTTTCTCCTCTTTGCCATCGCCCTGGAACCTTTAGCTATAGCTTTTAGGCTTTCCTCTTCTTACACTGGCATATATATCGGCAACATTGAGCTTAAAGTCGCCTTATTCGCAGACGACATGTTGTTGTTTGTCTCGAATCCCCTCACGTCAGTCCCGGAAATCCTGCGTTTGATTTCGGACTTTGGTGAGACCGCTGGTTATAAGATCAATGTCACAAAGTCAGAACTGCTTCCTATACACATTCTCCCCTCCTCACTGTCCTCAATTACACAGACATCACCCTTCACGATCACTCAGTCGCACTTAAAGTACTTAGGGGTAAATATCTCACGCAATATCTCGCTGATTTACGAACTGAACTTTTCCTCGGCCATTAAGACTGTGCTTGCTAAACTGGACGGTTGGGCTACCCTGCCGCTCTCCTTGCTCGGACGGATTGCGGTTCTCAAATCTGTGATTTTCCCCCAAAATTTTTATATTATGCAATCCCTCCCAATCAGTCTCCGAGATGCGGATGGCATCGCGCTTCGCAAGGCTATGACTCGATTTATTTGGCACGGGAAGAAACCAATGGTGGCCTTTGCTAAACTTGTAATGGACAAATCAATGGGTGGGTTTGGAGTCCCGGATTTTCTCTCCTACTCTCTTACAATCTTTCTCAGGTATGCTGCTGACTGGCTATTAGGTAAAAGCACTTACACTGATCTGGCTCTTGACACTGACGCCCTTCGACCTTACTCTCCCTGTGCCTTTTTACACACCAAGAAATCCGACATACCCTCATCGATTCTGGAACACCCCTTATTTCGGGATACTTATTTTAGCTGGGTGAAAATTAGTGATGTGCACCGGAAATTTTTCGGGTTTTGTGTTTTGGTTTTGGGTTCGGTTCCGCGGCCGTGTTTTGGGTTCGGACGCGTTTTGGCAAAACCTCACCGGAAATTTTTTGTCGGATTCGGGTGTGTTTTGGATTCGGGTGTTTTTTTCAAAAAACACTAAAAAACAGCTTAAATCATAGAATTTGGGGGTCATTTTGATCCCATAGTATTATTAACCTCAATAACCATAATTTCCACTCATTTCCAGTCTATTCTGAACACCTCACACCTCACAATATTATTTTTAGTCCTAAAATTTGCACTGAGGTCGCTGGATGGCTAAGCTAAGCGACACAAGTGGCCGACACAAACACCTGGCCCATCTAGGAGTGGCACTGCAGTGTCAGACAGAATGGCACTTCAAAAAAATTGTCCCCAAACAGCACATGATGCAAAGAAAAAAAGAGGCGCAATGAGGTAGCTGTGTGACTAAGCTAAGCGACCCTAGTGGCCGACACAAACACCTGGCCCATCTAGGAGTGGCACTGCAGTGTCAGACAGGATGGCACTTGAAAAAAATACTCCCCAAACAGCACATGATGCAAAGAAAAAAAGAGGCGCAATGAGGTAGCTGTGTGACTAAGCTAAGCGACCCTAGTGGCCGACACAAACACCTGGCCCATCTAGGAGTGGCACTGCAGTGTCAGACAGGATGGCACTTGAAAAAAATACTCCCCAAACAGCACATGATGCAAAGAAAAAAAGAGGCGCAATGAGGTAGCTGTGTGACTAAGCTAAGCGACCCTAGTGGCCGACACAAACACCTGGCCCATCTAGGAGTGGCACTGCAGTGTCAGACAGGATGGCACTTGAAAAAAATACTCCCAAAACAGCACATGATGCAAAGAAAAAAAGAGGCGCAATGAGGTAGCTGTGTGACTAAGCTCAGCGACCCAAGTGGCCGACACAAACACCTGGCCCATCTAGGAGTGACACTGCAGTGTCAGGCAGGATGGCCCTTTAAAAAAATACTCCCCAAACAGCACATGATGCAAAGAAAAAAAGAGGCGCAATGAGGTAGCTGTGTGACTAAGCTCAGCGACCCAAGTGGCCGACACAAACACCTGGCCCATCTAGGAGTGACACTGCAGTGTCAGGCAGGATGGCCCTTCAAAAAAATACTCCCCAAACAGCACATGATGCAAAGAAAAATGAAAGAAAAAAGAGGTGCAAGATGGAATTGTCCTTGGGCCCTCCCACCCACCCTTATGTTGTATAAACAGGACATGCACACTTTAACGAACCCATCATTTCAGCGACAGGGTCTGCCACACGACTGTGACTGAAATGACTTTTTTGGTTTGGGCCCCCACCAAAAAAGAAGCAATTAATCTCTCCTTGCACAAACTGGCTCTACAGAGGCAAGATGTCCACCTCATCATCATCGTCCGATTCATCACCCCTTTCACTGTGTACATCCCCCTCCTCACAGATTATTAATTCGTCCCCACTGGAATCCACCATCTCAGGTCCCCGTGTACTTTCTGGAGGCAATTGCTGCTGGTGAATGTCTCCACGGAGGAATTGATTATAATTCATTTTAATGAACATCATCTTCTCCACATTTTCTGGAAGTAACCTCGTACGCCGATTGCTGACAAGGTGAGCGGCTGCACTAAACACTCTTTCGGAGTACACACTGGAGGGAGGGCAACTTAGGTAGAATAAAGCCAGTTTCTGCAAGGGCCTCCAAATTGCCTCTTTTTCCTGCCAGTATACGTACGGACTGTCTGACGTGCCTACTTGGATGCGGTCACTCATATAATCCTCCACCATTCTTTCAATGGTGAGAGAATCATATGCAGTGACAGTAGACGACATGTCAGTAATCGTTGGCAGGTCCTTCAGTCCAGATGTCAGCACTCACTCCAGACTGCCCTGCATCACCGCCAGCGGGTGGGCTCGGAATTCTTAGCCTTTTCCTCGCACCCCCAGTTGCGGGAGAATGTGAAGGAGGAGCTGTTGACGGGTCACGTTCCGCTTGACTTGACAATTTTCTCATCAGCAGGTCTTTGAACCCCTGCAGACTTGTGTCTGCCGGAAAGAGAGATACAACGTAGGTTTTAAATCTAGGATCGAGCACGGTGGCCAAAATGTAGTGCTCTGATTTCAACAGATTGACCACCCGTGAATCCTGGTTAAGCGAATGAAGGGCTCCATCCACAAGTCCCACATGCCTAGCGGAATCGCTCTGTTTTAGCTCCTCCTTTAATCTCTCCAGCTTCTTCTGCAAAAGCCTGATGAGGGGAATGACCTGACTCAGGCTGGCAGTGTCTGAACTGACTTCACATGTGGCAAGTTCAAAGGGTTGCAGAACCTTGCACAACGTTGAAATCATTCTCCACTGCGCTTGAGACAGGTGCATTCCACCTCCTTTGCCTATATCGTGGCCAGATGTATAGGCTAGAATGGCCTTTTGCTGCTCCTCCATCCTCTGAAGCATATAGAGGGTTGAATTCCACCTCGTTACCACCTCTTGCTTCAGATGATGGCAGGGCAGGTTCAGGTATTTTTGGTGGTGCTCCAGTCTTCTGTACGCGGTGCCTGAACGCCGAAAGTGGCCCGCAATTCTTCGGGCCACCGACAGCATCTCTTGCACGCCCCTGTCGTTTTTTAAAATAATTCTGCACCACTAAATTCAAGGTATGTGCAAAACATGGGACGTGCTGGAATTTGCCCAGATGTAATGCACGCACAATATTGCTGGCGTTGTCCGATGTCACAAATCCCAGGAGAGTTCAATTGGGGTAAGCCATTCTGCGATGATCTTCCTCAGTTGCCGTAAGAGGTTTTCAGCTGTGTGCGTATTCTGCAATGCGGTGATACAAAGCGTAGCCTGCCTAGGAACGAGTTGGCGTTTGCGAGATGCTGCTACTGGTGCCGCCGCTGCTGTTCTTGCAGCGGGAGGCAATACGTCTACCCAGTGGGCTGTCACAGTCATATAGTCCTGAGTCTGCCCTGCTCCACTTGTCCACATGTCCGTGGTTAAGTGGACATTAGGTACAACTGCATTTTTTAGGACACTGGTGAGTCTTTTTCTGAGGTCTGTGTACATTTTCGGTATCGCCTGCCTAGAGAAATGGAACCTAGATGGTATTTGGTACCGGGGACACGGTACCTCAATCAAGTCTATAGTTGGCTCTGAATTAACGATGGATACCGGAACCACGTTTCTCACCGCCCTGGCTGCCAAGGCCTCAGTTATCCGCTTTGCAGCAGGATGACTGCTGTGATATTTCATCTTCCTCGCAAAGGACTGTTGTACAGTCAATTGCTTACTGGAAGTAATACAAGTGGTCTTCCGACTTTCCCTCTGGGATGACGATCGACTCCCAGCAGCAACAACAGCAGCGCCAGCAGCAGTAGGCGTTACACTCAAGGATGCATCGGAGGAATCCCAGGCAGGAGAGAACTTGTCAGACTTGCCAGTGACATGGCCTGCAGGACTATTGGCTTTACTGGGTAAGGAGGAAATTGACACTGAGGGAGTTGGTGGTGTGGTTTGCAGGAGCTTGGTTACAAGAGGAAGGGATTTACTGGTCAGTGGACTGCTTCCGCTGTCGCCCAAAGTTTTTGAACTTGTCACTGACTTATGATGAATGCGCTGCAGGTGACGTATAAGGGAGGATGTTCCGAGGTAGTTAACGTCCTTACCCCTACTTATTACAGCTTGACAAAGGCAACACACGGCTTGACACCTGTTGTCCGCATTTGTGTTGAAATAATTCCACACCGAAGAGCTGATTTTTTTTGTATTTTGACCAGGCATGTCAATGGCCATATTCCTCCCACGGACAACAGGTGTCTCCCCGGGTGCCTGACTTAAACAAACCACCTCACCATCAGAATCCTCCTTGTCAATTTCCTCCCCAGCGCCAGCAACACCCATATCCTCATCCTGGTGTACTTCAACACTGACATCTTCAATTTGACTATCAGGAACTGGACTGCGGGTGCTCCTTCCAGCACTTGCAGGGGGCGTGCAAATGGTGGAAGGCGCAAGCTCTTCCCGTCCAGTGTTGGGAAGGTCAGGCATCGCAACCAACACAATTGGACTTGGGGATTTGTGATTTCGAAGAACGCACAGTTCTTTGCTGTGCTTTTGCCAGCTTAAGTCTTTTCTTTTTTCTAGCGAGAGGATGAGTGCTTCCATCCTCATGTGAAGCTGAACCACTAGCCATGAACATAGGCCAGGGCCTCAGCCATTCCTTGCCACTCCGTGTCGTAAATGGCATATTGACAAGTTTACGCTTCTCCTCAGACGCTTTTAATTTAGATTTTTGAGGCATTTTACTGATCTTTTGTGTTTTGGATTTTACATGCTCTGTTCTATGACATTGGGCATCGGCCTTGGCAGACGACTTTGATGGCATTTCATCGTCTCGGCCATGACTAGTGGCAGCAGCTTCAGCACGAGGTGGAAGTGGATCTTGATCTTTCCTTATTTTTTTAACCTCCACATTTTTGTTCTCCATATTTTAATGCGCACAACTAAAAGGCACCACAGGTATACAATGTAGATGGATGGATAGTATACTTAATGGATGATGAGTGACGACACAGAGGTGGGTACAGCAGTGGCCTACCGTACTGCTGTATACAGTATAATGGACCTGGTGGACACTGTCAGCAAACTGCTAAACTAGTATAAAAAAAAAAGCCACCACAGGTATACAATGTAGATGGATGGATAGTATACTTATTATTATTAATGGATGACGAGTGACTACACAGAGGTAGGTACAGCAGTGGCCTACCGTACTGCTATATACAGTATAATGGACCTGGTGGATACTGTCAGCAAACTGCTAAACTAGTATAAAAAAAAGCCACCACAGGAGTGTTTTTCAGGCAGACAAACGTATACTGGTGGTCACTGTCAGCAAAACTGCGCACTGTACTCCTGCTATAGCTGCTCCCCAGTCCCCACAATTAAGCAGTGTGAGCACTCAGCACAGATATATCATGCAGCACACTGAGCACAGATATGGTATGGAGCGTTTTTTTTCAGGCAGAGAACGGATAAAAAACTGGTGGTCACGACTCACTTATCAGCAAAACTCTGCACTGTACTGTACTCCTCCTAACAGCTGCTCCCCAATCCTCCCCACAATTATAGTAAAATAAAACAAGTAATCAGATCATGGAATCAAGGGGTTTGCGTGGAGCGCACAGTATGTGTATCTTGTTCAAGGGGGCTGCTGGTATCAGGAGAGTTGTCCAGACTCTAGGGCTAGTGTTATCGTACAGGTTTTGGATACCTGCGCTCACCCTCTATTTGGTGTTTGTATTTCTCACATACAAACACCAAATAGAGGGTGAGCGCAGGTATCCAAAACCTGTACGATAAGCAATCAGATCAACCAACTGTCTCGTATTAGTAGTAGTACGGAGAGGACGCCAGCCACGTCCTCTCCCTATCAATCTCAATGCACGTGTGAAAATGGCGGCGACGCGCGGCTGCTTATATAGAATCCGAATCTCGCGAGAGTCCGACAGCGGGATGATGACGTTCGGGCGCGCTCGGGTTAACCGAGCCATACGGGAGAATCCGAGTATGGCTCGGACCCGTGTAAAAAACCGAACCCGCTCATCACTAGTGAAAATACACAAGACTCTTAAATCCAACCACACTGCTTCCTCCTATGTATCTCTTTGGGGTAACCCATCTTTTTCTCCTTCCCTTCACAATGCTCTGTTTGTTCAATGGCGGGAGAGGGGGCTATGCTCAGCCTCCCAAGTGTTTGACCCGGGTGGCCATATTAAAGAATTGTAAGAAAAAACAGAACAGGACAAATGTCCCTAACTGTTTATCTTCCGGCGCTGATAATAATTAGTATGTTAATAGTGAAACAAAAGCAGCTGAGTAAGACAACTAGCTAGGTTGCCAACAATATGGAAAACAAAAAGAAGAAATATACTCCGCGCTTTATGTACACTGTATCAAATGATATCAGACTTTAGTGTGCAGTCTGTCATGTAGAATAATTGACTCAGTTACACGTCAAAGATACGTATAAATCAATTTATATTCAATAATCTTTAAAAATGACAAAATTTAAACGAACAAGCAGCATGTAGTTTGCAACAAATAGCTATTAAGTATTAACCACAATCGGTATAGCACACAATATATTAAGGCTCTTTAGTTATATTTAATACATAAAATTAACACACACTGGCGTCCCAGTGATTATTAAAATGTCCCGCAAGGAATAATCACAGCCTTATAATGAAGAGCTTCTACAGATATTGATGTATAATTACCCATGTGCTGGTTCCTGAGATATTAAGTAGACAGGGTCCGTTTTTATATCTGTGCACATATATGGGTATATTATACTTTTTGTGATGATTATAGCTGAATCAAGGACTGCCTTATAATTACCACAGCACTGTTCCGAGCAAATGGTGATCTTTAATAGCCTGTACGTGGATCTCCAAAGGACACACTCCTCGTCACGGGTGTTATACCTCACAGCGGAGGCCAGCAGCAGTCACTCAGTGAGGGCAAACGGAGACCTGGGCGTCAGTAGTACAGCACGGAGATCGAAAGCAGTGCTCCAGCTGAGAGCCGCCGGCTGATGCGCCCGTCGTGTTTCAGGCCGTGGTAAGTTGAAGCTGTGGAGAGCCGTGTGCGGGCTCAATTAGTGGGTTGATTTCAAAAGACTGAACGTGGAAAATGGGCGTCAACGCGTTTCGTCTCCTTGGCAACCGGAGACTTCCTCAAGACGGATACCTCCCCTCTCTCCAATCACATTTATACCCTTTCTAATGATTATATTTGTAACAGCTGAATCTATTTAATAAACTGAAATATTCAATTTATATGCTGCACATAATAAAAAGATTCTATATGTAATTAAAACATATTATTTCAACAAAATTAATAACGTATCAAGCGCTTACTGAGTCAATCTGTCAAAGTTGTACATTAATCAAGATATTCTTAAATTAAGCTTAATTACATCCATTTCTGTCTATTAGACAGACATCAAGTTCAATTATGTATTTCTATGTTGTATGTATCACTTGCTAAATAAATACCGCTTCATTATAAACATAGATCTTTAAACATTGAATACTCCTAAGTAATAATCCCGTACTGCCAAAATAACAGGTATTAATATCTTAATAATATTTATATTTACTTGTTTGTAAAAAGCTACATTTTTTATATGATATAAAGTGTAATGACCTTCATACATAGATTGATAGACACCTCTATAGGAAAAGGTTATATATTTTTATCTTATATACTAAATTAATTAATTACTCATATGTACTATAACTCCAAGAGAGATCTATATTGATGAACAAATTCTAATGAGGAAATAAGGAGAGCGAAATGACTGCATAGGAATAGAGAGAGTTAAACCTCCTGTGAGGGGTGGACCTAGCTGTGAGGAAAGTACAGCCCATGGAAAAAGGGGAGGGTCAATATATATAGGGAATGCTAGGCCAGCTTGGTCTCTCTAGCTGCTGAATTGCCTCTGGTGAGTGCTGCATAGCAGAGTTTCCACATTGTTAGCCTTGTTTGCTATAGCTTAGTTATTACCACTTCCCTTCAAAGTTTATTCTGTCTGTGATGGCCGCATCTCGACCTCGCCGTACCGCAGGGACCCCAGCCCGTTACCACTCATCTGGCGGTGGGTCTGGGCCCGAGGACAGGCTGGCTGGTCTGCTGATAGCTTCCCGGCTTCTGCGGCCTACGCGGGCGCTGGTGCGGACGGGGCGCGGCGGACCCGGTCCTCATTGCCGCTGGGTTCCGGGCCGGTCTTGCCGGGCGCGGGCGGCGGGGGGGGGGGGGGGGCGGGGGCACAGGCAGGACGCCCGGAGGTGGACGGGCATCGGCCCTCACCTCCGGGTGCAGTGTTGGCGGCTTCGGTGCTGCATGCGCGCCACGTGGGGCGGCCGACGGAGGCTGCCGTTTCGTTCCCCCTCTCTTTCCCCTTGTCGCGGCCGAGAGGCGGTGCCGGGCGAGGGGGGCAGAGCGGGCGGGCGGCGGTTGCAAGTCGGACGAGGCCTGTAGCGGGGTCTCGTCCGACAGTTATCCCTGCAGACACTGACGGAGGGGTAGTGGCAGGAAGCGGCAGGCCGCGCGTGCAGGGTGCACGCACGCCCGCGCTCTCCACAGGTAGCGCCGTTCGCGCACGTGTGCGCGCAGTGGCGCCGCTGGTGTCCCTGTCTCCCCTGCTGCCTCCCTTACAGCCGGAGTCCGGCGGGGAGCGGCGGCGGGGGGGGGGCACAGCAGAAGCATGCAGGGCAGCAGGGAGTCCCGCCGCGGCGCCCTCCCAGCGGGCGGAGGGAGCTCCGGCCTGCGGGGGGAGGGTGCGCGCGGGGGGTCAGACAGTGGAAGCAGCGCTGGCAGCGAAAGGCAGGCGCTGGTGGGGAGCAGTGACTGGTGGGGGACCGGGCCGCTGATGGTCAGGGGTGCTGCCGGTTCCCCATCGGGCCAGTATGGGCTTCGGGCATCGGGCCCCCTGTTGGCGCCTGTCGGGCGACGGGCAGGGAGGCGCGTGCCGGCATCTGCGGGGGCTCCCGCGGGTGCCAGCAGTGAGTTTTAAGGTGGTCAGTACCCCTCCGGAGAACTGGCGTCGGCCCTGTCAACGGTGGTGGCGGCATTGGGTCCGCTGGCTGCTGCTGCTTCCCCGGGGGTGGCAAGGCGTTCCGGCACGCACGCAGTAGCAAGCGGGTCCGGTGCGCGGCCGGCGTCGGCGGCGCAGCGAGTTGCTCGCGCTTGCCGCGTGCTGGGGGCGGCCGCGGCGCAGCTAGGTCGTCGTTCCGTGCGGGACGAGCAAGGGCGCGAAGTGGGGACACCTTCGCCCCGGGGTGCTAGGCATGCGCCTCGATTGGTTTCTGGGTCCTTTGCTCCGTCTTCTACTTCAGGTGATCGCGGCGAAGTTGAGATGGTGGGGAGCGAGGACGAGGATGTCGCAGTGGGCACATCGGAAAATTCCCTGTCCGAGCAGTCGACAGCATCAGGTGAGGTTGAGCAGTCGGTGTCGGGCTCCAGCACGCGCTCTAGTTCTCGTAGCTCTTCCTCTTCTTCTTCCCTGTCGTCGCCGGCGTCCGAAGTCAGTAGCACGACTAGGGCAAAAAAGCGCGCGACAAAATACGCCAAGAGGGCGGCGGGTCAGCAGGAGAGGCGGAAGCGGCTTAGCGAGGACGCTCGCAGGGCCAAGAAGCGCCGCGATTTGCCTGGGGTAGTCCACTGCGATTACACTGCCGTGATGCGGGGACTGCGGGATAGCGGCCGTAGGAAGATATGCAGGGGCGATTACGTTGATATGTTCGTCTTGACGAAGGATGCAAAGAAGGACTATAAGTTGGCGTCAGCGAAGAAGGGCATCGGGGCCGAGCCTTTACGTACCTTCGACAACTGGCTGGCCGGCTTTTGCGTCTTCGCGGCTTGTTACCTAGAAGATAGGCCTGACGAGCATATGAACGTCATTAGATACCTGCATTTAATACACGATATGCAGCGCACATCGTCGGGCATCGAATGGCGGATGTACGACGAGAAATTCCGGGAAAAACAGGACTGCTTGCAGGTGATTGACTTTGGTTGCAAGGACGTGGAAGTCTGGCTCCAAGTCACCCGGGCTTCTCAACCTGCTAGGGAGCCCCGGAATCCGTGGGGCGGACGGGCACCGCGCAGGGTCGTCGGCCCAAGGGACCGGCGCGGACGGCGGATCGGGCAAGACAGGTAGGTTGGCCGTCCGTGGGGGGGGCAGGCCGCCGCAAAAGGGAAGTGCTTCGCATTTGACAATGCGTCCTGTTCCTTCGGCAAGCAGTGTCGGTTTCGACATTTGTGCTTGCAATGTGGCGGCTCCCACCCAGCCTCTACCTGCTTCAAAGGCAGTCGCCAGGGAGCGCGGGGTAAGCAAAGTTACCCAAGACCTGGCGGGAGCGCTCCGCAGGGCACCAACGCCAATTAATTTGGATACAATGGCCAAGTGGTTGGATTGGTATCCAAATAAGGCGGACGTTCAGTTTTTGTTTCACGGTTTTCAGTTTGGTTTTCGCTTGCCTGTTGCGAGCAAGGTTTCGGTCCGGGCTCAACGGAATCTAGAGTCTGCTCGTGCCTTGCCGTCGGTTCTGCGGGAGAAAGTGGATAAGGAGGTAAGGCTGGGTAGGATGGAGGGACCGTTTATCTCCCCCCCCGGTGGATGACTTGGTCATCTCCCCAGTGGGGGTAGTTCCCAAGAAGACTCCAGGTGCTTTTAGGCTCATTCAGCATCTTTCTTACCCGTCGGGGTCGTCGGTCAACGACGCGATACCGCCGGCTCATTGCTCGGTGGTGTATCAGTCGTTTGACTAGGCGCTAGAGTTGGTCCGTAGTTACGGCCCTGGGGCCCTGATGGCTAAGATCGATGTGGAATCAGCGTTTTGGTTGCTGCCGTTGCATACGGACTCATTCCGTTTTATGGGTTTTCGGATTGGAGCGGAGTATTTCATCGACAAATGTTTGCCGATGGGATGTTCCGTTTCCTGCTCGTTTTTCGAACGGTTTAGCACATTCTTACATTGGTGCGTGGAGTCTTCATCAGGGGGTCACGGAGTCACCCATTACCTCGATGACTTCCTGTGTGTGGGTCCGGCGAATTCGCCACGCTGCAGGCGACTTGCTGTTCAGCATCCGAGCTCTGTTTTTTCACTTTGGCGTTCCTGTGGCCGAGGATAAAACGGAGGGGCCGGTCTCCTGTTTGTCATTCTTGGGGATAGAAATCGACACGGTGGCGGGATCGTGTCGACTGCCTCCGGACAAGGTTGCGAAGCTCCGCGAGGCTATCTGCCGGTTAGTAAGGTCGCGCAAAGTCACGCTGCGACAGGCGCAGTCCTTGCTGGGCCCTTTGGAACTTTGCTTGTCGGGTAATCCCGATGGGCAGGGTTTTCTGCCGGAAGCTGGAGAGGGCGACTGCGGGGTGTGCCAGGCCGCATCATTTCGTACGCTTGTCCTCCGAGATTAAGAGGGATTTGGCCATATGGGCCTCGTTCCTGGAGGACTTCAACGGGGTGTGAATATGCCAGGCCCCAACAGTCGACAGCGCTGGGCTGCAGCTGTTTACCGACGCGGCGGGTTCCTCTGGGTTCGGTTGCTACCTTGAGGGATCTTGGTGCGCGGCCTTGTGGCCGGCGGAATGGCATCGCGAGGGTTTAACTAAGGACCTTTTGCTGCTGGAGCTTTTCCCCATTATGGTGGCGCTGGAGGTTTGGGGCAATCGTCTGGCGCATCGCAGCATCTTGTTTAGATGTGACAATCTGGGCGTGGTGCATGCGATAAATAACCAGAGGGCGAAGTCGCTGGTGGTCCTGAGGGTGCTGGGGCAGTTGCTGTTGACATGCTTGCATAGGAATGTGTGGTTCCGCGCGCAGCATGTGCCTGGTCTGGAGTACGGAATTGCCGACGCGTTGTCACGAGGTCAGTGGGAGAGGTTTTGTTTGTTGGCACCCGAGGCCGATGGGCAAGGGTTTCAATGTCCCGGTTATGTCTGGCAGGTGATCGGGCCGGACTGGAGGGTCTAGCGATGCGGTCAGTCGCTCCGAACACGCTCAAGGCTTACGGACAAGCTTGGAGCGAGTGGGAGGAGTTTGTCCGAGGACGAAGTCAACAAGGTAAGAGCGGGCATCGGATGATGCTTTCATTTATTTGGCAGCTGTTTGTTACGGGTAGGTCCAGAGCGGTGGTATCCCGGTACTTAGCTGGTATTTCGTTCTTTAACAAAATCAAGGGTGTCCCTAACGTGACAAAGAGCGGGATTCTGCTTAAGGCGATGAAGGGGTGGGTGCGCGTGGCGCCAACGCCGCCTGATAGGAGGCGGCCCATTGATGCGGCCTTGCTTCCTGCTGTCATCATGGCGGTTGGCAGTATCGCGTCGTCTGTTTTTGAGTCGCTGCTGTTCCGTTTGGCGTTCTCAATGGCTTACCACGGTGCCTTTCGGGTTTCGGAGCTGGTGGCGCCGTCTAAGCGAGCAGATTCGCGCATGCTTCTCGAGGACGTGGTGGTGGGTGAGAGGTCCTTGCTGTGCAGATTGCGTCGCTCTAAGACGGACCAAGTAGGTAGAGGTCGATGGGTCACCTTGGTTTCGGCGCTGGAGGAGAGCATTTGCCCAGTGAGGTTGGCAGTACAATATGCGGCAGTGCGGCCCGATGGTCGGGGATCGTGGTTGCTGCATTATGACGGTCTGCCGGTGACGAAATATCAGTTTCGTTGGATGCTGGGTCGCTGTTTGGCGAGCTTGGGCCTTCCACCCGCTGCTTTCGGGATGCATTCCTTCCGCATCGGGGCTGCGACGTCAGCTGCGTCGGCAGGGTTTTCCGTGGCTGAAATCCAGGTGGTGGGGCGATGGAAGTCGTCGAGTTACAGACGATATATTCGCCCCGTTGCATGATATGTTTGCTTGAATATGGTTTTGTTTATTTGTAGTTGTATAAGTCCTGTTGTAATGTTCAGTACATCCTTGTGTGGTGTATCTGTTTGTCTCCCCTGTTTATCCTACTCAGGGATTAGCCACTCGTCGCTGCTGGCAGCGGGGGTCTGGAGTTCTTTTGCGATTTTTTGCCTGACTTGACGGACTGAATTCTAATCTACAATTCGGCTGATCAGTTCTAATCAAAGTCCCTCAGCAGGTTTTTACGCTTTCACCTCCAGCTGAGCTCTTACATGTTTTTCCCATTTTATACCCCCTCCCCCCCCCCCCATTTATTTTCTTATTTTATTTTGATTTTTCCCATTGTGTGTTTATGTTCTGCTTCAAATTGGCTGGAAGCTTGTGCAGATCGGCTAGGCCGTTACTTCTGCAAGACACGAAAATCCATTTTTTCTTTTGACAGATCCTTCAGGTTAATGCATTTAATAAACTCTGCTTTAGATTCTTATTAACCAAATTTTTACCCCTTTCCTTCTCTTCAGGTTGGGTAGACGATGATTTGGCAGTCTGGGTGGTTGGCCACACTTATGTGTACTGGGCAGCCAGGTTTTTGACCTCGGAGGGGGCGCAGATGTTTCCTAGGGCTCATGGCGTTCGTTGGCTTGGTTGGCGGGGGATGATGTGGAAAGATCAGAAGAGTAGATTAGTCAGTCAGGCCAGCGAGCATGGAGTCCCTAGGGTGCTGGTTGTCCATTTAGGTGGCAATGACCTGGGGAAGAGGACATCTTTGGAGCTGCGGTGGGCCATGATGAAGGATCTGGCGAGTGTGGCCGCAACATGGACCAATTGTGTCTTGGTGTTCTCGATGATGGTGCCAAGGTTGAGTTGGCGAGGTGTGGCGGATGGTCGCCTGATTGATGAGGCCAGGCAGAAGGTGAATGGGGCGGTGGCGAAGTGGGTGTTGTCCCACGGAGGCAAAGTGGTTCGCCACCCTAGGATTTGGTTTCGAGACAGTCACCTTTTTCGGCCTGATGGTGTGCATTTGTCCAATGAGGGGATGATGCTTTTCCTGGAGGATCTGTTTCTAGTGTTGCAGGAGTTAGGTTGAGGTTATGGTGGTGGTGCGAAGACTCTGGGGAGGAGTCTTTCGCTGTTGGCGGAAAAGAACGGCAGGTTGTAGTTTGTCTTGTTAGTTGTAGTGATTTACAGTTTTGGTGTGGTTTAGGTGCACTCACCTCCATTGACTTTTAAGGCCGCTCGACCACCCGTCCGGGGGCAGCGGCATCACCCATCAGGGTGGGTAGTCACCGTGGGGGTATGAGTCGGGCACCTATTACCGATTTTATAGTTGTGTTTAAATTAGGATAGTTTTGAATTTTAATGTTTTAAGGTTAGCGTCAGTTGAATAGAGCCGTTCTTTTTTCTGCCACCATATGCCGGCTGAATCGGCATGTTAACTAAAATTTCCAATTTACAGGTTTGCTAATGGTTAGGGTACAATAAATAGCTAACAATTTTCTGCCAAATTCAAGTCTCCGTGTCATTATTTCTTGGTATTAAAGGTAATGAATGCTTTACTTTTGAATAAGGGGTCCACAAATTATCATTAGGAGGTTTAAACACAGATAGAATGTCTCAAACATCCAGTTACATTATAATATTTATATATTTGTATATTTAAATTATATTCTCAGCCAGCTTCCAATGAGTAAGCAATACATAATTGTTAATGATCTTAACACCACTTAGAACTAATTTGTATTATCGTAATCATAATTAATTGTATTAATAATCTCTAATCCAGTCTGACATCAATTAAAGTTATTAATTCTATTGAAAGCTATTGTATTATAACTATAGAGGAATAATTCTAAAAAGAAAAAGGTTTCTGAAAAAGGTTTCTGAAAAAGGATTCTGGAAAAAGTATGGGGGGGGGGGAATTAAAACCATATCTAACCTAACCCGACATTTTATTGTATTATAAATAAGTACAACAAGAGGAAAACTGTTAAACTTAATCTAAACATGAATAATCCAAGGCTTCGTTAAGGCCATTAGGGTGTAAGGTATCTTACTTGAAGATCCATGAAGATTATCCTATGCACAGTTTTTTAAACCTATCCCCTCCTCTCTTTGTACACGAGAATTGTTCCAAACCAACAATACTGAGAAAGGATGGGTCACCATTATGCACTTTAGAAAAATGACGAGATACACTATGGGTCTGAAGTTTCTTAATGATATTTAATCTATGTTCCCTGAATCTAGATTTCAAGGACCTTGTAGTTCGCCCTACATATTGAAGGGAGCAGGGACACTGTAACAGATATACACAGTATTCTGTATCACAATTAATGAATTGTTTAATCGTAAAGACATTACCATTAGTTTTAGACGTGACACTTGTAGTTTTGTTTAACATAAATTTACATGTCAAACATACTTGTTTATTAAATCTAAAACTACCCAATGGCCTTTTTGGTAGCCATGAGGAATTTACAGTGGTATCTATAGGTTTTAGATAGCTGGGAGCCAGCATCTCTTTTAGATTAGTGTTTCTCCTAAAAATAACCATCGGTTTGTCTGTTAAACATTTATTTAGAATAGGATCTTGTTTTATCAACTCATAATTATCTAGAACAATCTTTTTTATATCTTTAGATTTATTATTGAACTTAGAAATAAATTTCATGGAATCAACTGTCAGTGTGTCACTGATCTTGGTTTTGAGTTTTTTTGTTGTTGTTGTAAAAGAAAGAACTTTATTGGTTACCTCCAATTCTAAATTTTTTCTCATAAGTGAGTTGGCAAACCTTTTGGAATCCTCCAATATATGTGGTGGGTATCCCCTCTCACTAAATTGGTGTAAAAGGATCTCAACTTGTGATTGGAAGGCTGAATCTTCTGAACAATTACGTCTCACTCTAATGATTTGATTCTTTGGGATATTTTTTATCCACGGTTTATAATGACCACTTGAATAGTGAAGGTAATTTCCTGCCCCTACTGGTTTAATGTAATTTGTTGAAATAATTTTATTATTATTAATTGATAATGTGATAACTAGAAAATGAGTAGTGTATAAATCAAAATTGTGAGTGAACTTCAAATTATATGTGTTTTCATTTAAATATTTAACAAAATCTTGTGCTAATTGTGCCCCTCCATTCCAAATAATAAATAAATCGTCTATGTAACGGCCATAGAGGACCAGGTTCTCTCTATATGGGCCGCTCCAGATGTATTCTTCTTCAAAGCGGCCCATATAGAGGTTGGCAAAACTAGGTGCAAACCTGGTCCCCATGGCCGTTCCAAGACGCTGTAAGTAGTAACAATCTTCAAACAAAAAATAATTGTGAGTCAAAATATAAAGAATAGCTTCCAGAACAAAGTCACGTCGGCCCGGTTTCATAGTAGGATCTTTATCTAGATAATATTTAACAGAATCGATCCCTTTTAAATGTGGTATGTTGGTGTAGAGGGACTAAACGTCTAGGGTTAAAAAAAACCAACCTTCAGTCCAGTCTTTCCCAACCGTTTGTTGTAATATATGGTGGGTGTCTTTGATATGAGATTTTAAAGCGGCTACGTGACCCTGTAAATGGAAGTCTACAAAGTGAGATAAATTAGAAGAAAGTGAATCCACTCCCGAAATAATAGGTCTCCCTGGTGGATGTGACAAATCTTTATGGATTTTAGGTAGGTGATAAAAAATTGGAGTGATGGGGTGTGTGGGTAACAAAAAATAAAACTCATCTTCCGAGATCACAGTATCATTTTTAGCTGTTTGTAATATAGTTTTTAATTCTGACATAAAAGGGTTACTGGGATTAGATTTGAGAAGCGTATAGTAATACATATCCTTTAGTTGCTTATGTGCTTCTGCTACATAGTCATCCCTAGATTGTAAAACTATCCCTCCCCTTTATCTGCCTGTTTGATCACCAGAAAAGGGTCATCCTTCAGAGCTTTAATAGCTTCTCTTTCTGTTTTGGTGAGATTTTGCATATGATAAACAGTGGACCTTCTCTTATTTCGTTCTGTTTTCGTGCATAGTGACTTGAAGTCTTTTAAAGTTTTGTTATAAAAGACAGTAATTGCAGCACTTTTCTGATCCAAAGGAAAGAAATTTGATTTCTTTTTGAATTTTGGACATGGTGATTCAGAATTAATATTAGAGGCATCAAATATCATCAATTCTGTATTATCAACAGCATTGTTCTCTTGAAGTAATTCCTCTAATGTAAGAAGGCTGACTTTGTCAGATTCATCCAAAATTATAGGAGACATCTCCTCATTAGGATGATTTTTATCTAGCTTTTTAATAGCAAAAAATCTCTTCCTACAAAGATCTCTAGTGAATTTATTCAAATCAACAAATAACTCAAAAATATTGGGTTCTTTACTTGGAACAAAACTTAGACCTTTTTTTAGCAGTCGTATCTGATCATTAGTTAAACTTTTAGATATGAGATTGTAAATTCCTTTAAGGTCTACCTGTACCTCGCTTTTCTTAGATCTCTTTCTTCCACCTCTGCATCCTCGTTTTCTCTGTACCTTTTTGGAGTGTGGTTTGATAACGCTTTGTAAGGATTTGGATGATGAAAGGTGTTCTTCCTGGGAAAATCCCCTGGAGGAACACCTGAAATATCCTCAGTTACATACCTTTCCTGATAATCTCCACGATGTCTATTTACTGATCTGGAAGTGTTAGGTTGTCTATAAGAAAAAATTCTTTTTGGTGAATATGTGCCTATATCTGGTTTTGATTGTGTTTTAGTCCATATAGGTCTAGATACATATTCACTTGGGTGATTATTAACAAATTTCTCTGGCTTGGTTTTCTGTTTGTTGTATGTTCTAATCTTATTCGTTTTGTAGTCTTCTTGATCTCTAAACCATTTCTTTTTCTTTATATATATCAGATCTTTCTCAAATTTTTCTACCCTGTTATTTATTTGCTCATCTCTCTCTTTGAAAACTGTTTTTTTCTTTAAATCTTAATAAATCGTCCTTAACCTTTTCAATCTTGTTTACTGTAATATCAACTCTTTCATTTCTATAATTAACAAGGAGTTTCATCAATGAAAGGGAACATTGATCCAAAGTTTCGTCCCATTGTTTTTGTAGGTTGGGGTTGTCATTAATAGATAAATGCTTAAAAACCCTCCAACCCCTTGGGACGATCTTGGCATCAATATATCTCTGTAATGAAATGCTGTCCCACCAATTACGCATCTCTTCTTTTAGGAGATCCTCTAATTGGAAGAAGAGTTTATTCATATCAGGATCTGTTTGAATAATTTCTTTATCTGCTTCATATGAGGTGGACAAATATAAGTCCCGCCTCCCCTTTCTATCATAATAGCTTCTAAATTCTGCCATGTCAAACTGCACACACTAGATTCTGAATAATATATAAAATATATAATTATTTTAATTATTTTTGTAAAAATTTATATATAAATATATATTTCTTTAGAGCAGCCAGAGATAAGCAAGACATATATAAAAGAATTGTAAGAAAAAACAGAACAGGACAAATGTCCCTAACTGTTTATCTTCCGGCGCTGATAATAATTAGCATGTTAATAGTGAAACAAAAGCAGCTGAGTAAGACAACTAGCTAGGTTGCCAACAATATGGAAAACAAAAAGAAGAAATATACTCCGCGCTTTATGTACACTGTATCAAATTATATCAGACTATAGTGTGCAGTCTGTCATGTAGAATAATTGACTCAGTTACACGTCAAAGATACGTATAAATCAATTTATATTCAATAATCTTTAACAATGACAAAATTTAAACGAACAAGCAGCATGTAGTTTGCAACAAATAGCTATTAAGTATTAACCACAATCGGTATAGCACACAATATATTAAGGCTCTTTAGTTATATTTAATACATAAAATTAACACACACTGGCGTCCCAGTGATTATTACAATGTCCCGAAAGGAATAATCACAGCCTTATAATGAAGAGCTTCTACAGATATTGATGTATAATTACCCATGTGCTGGTTCCTGAGATATTAAGTAGACAGGGTCCGTTTTTATAGCTGTGCACATATATGGGTATATTATACTTTTTGGGATGATTATAGCTGAATCAAGGACTGCCTTATGATTACCACAGCACTGTTCCGAGCAAATGGTGATCTTTAATAGCCTGTACGTGGATCTCCAAAGGACACACTCCTCGTCATGGGTGTTAGACCTCACAGCGGAGGCCAGCAGCAGTCACTCAGTGAGGGCAAACGGAGTCCTGGGCGTCAGTAGTACAGCACGGAGATCGAAAGCAGTGCTCCAGCTGAGAGCCGCCGGCTGATGCGCCCGGCGTGTATCAGGCCGTGGTAAGTTGAAGCTGTGGAGAGCCGTGTGCGGGCTCAATTAGTGGGTTGATTTCAAAAGACTGAACGTGAAAAATGGGCGTCAATGCGTTTCGACCCATAGTGTATCTCGTCATTTTTCTAAAGTGCATAATGGTGACCCATCCTTTCTCAGTATTGTTGGTTTGGAACAATTCTCGTGTACAAATAGAGGAGGGGATAGTTTTAGAAAACTGCATAGGAGAATCTTCATGGATCTTCAAGTTAGATACCTTACACCCCAATGGCCTTAACGAAGCCTTGGATTATTCATGTTTAGATTAAGTTTAACAGTTTTCCTCTTTTTGTACTTATTTATAATACAATAAAAATGTCGGGTTAGGTTAGATATGGTTTTATCCCCCACCCCCTTACTTTTTCCAGAATCCTTTTTCAGAAACCTTTTTCTTTTTAGAATTATTCCTCTATAGTTATAATACAATAGCTTTCAATAGAATTAATAACTTTAATTGATGTCAGACTGGATTAGAGATTATTAATACAATTAATTATGATTACGATAATACAAATTAGTTCTAAGTGGTGTTAAGATCATTAACAATTATGTATTGCTTACTCAATGGAAGCTGGCTGAGAATATAATTTAAATATACAAATATATAAATATTATAATGTAACTGGATGTTTGAGACATTCTATCTGTGTTTTATTTCCTCATTAGAATTTGTTCATCAATATAGATCTCTCTTGGAGTTATAGTACATATGAGTAATTAATTAATTTAGTATATAAGATAAAAATCTATAACCTTTTTCCTATAGAGGTGTCTATCAATCTATGTATGAAGGTCATTACACTTTATATCATATAAAAATTGAGCTATTTACAAACAAGTGAATATAAATATTATTAAGATATTAATACCTGTTATTTTGGCAGTACGGGATTATTATTTAGGAGTATTCAATGTTTAAAGATCTATGTTTATAATGAAGCGGTATTTATTTAGCAAGTGATACATACAACATAGAAATACATATTTGAACTTGATGTCTGTCTAATAGACAGAAATGGATGTAATTAAGCTTAATTTAAGAATATTTTGATTAATGTACAACTTTGACAGATTGACTCAGTAAGCGCTTGATACGTTATTAATTTTGTTGAAATAATATGTTTTAATTACATATATAATCTTTTTATTATGTGCAGCATATAAATTGAATATTTCAGTTTATTAAATAGATTCAGCTGTTACAAGTATAATCATTAGAAAGGGTGTAAATATGTGATTGGAGAGAGGGGAGGTATCCGTCTTGAGGAAGTCTCCGGTTGCCAAGGAGACGAAACGCGTTGACGCCCATTTTCCACGTTCAGTCTTTTGAAATCAACCCGCTAATTGAGCCCACACACGGCTCTCCACAGCTTCAACTTACCACGGCCTGATACACGCCGGGCGCATCAGCCGGCGGCTCTCAGCTGGAGCACTGCTTTCGATCTCCGTGCTGTACTACTGACGCCCAGGACTCCGTTTGCCCTCACTGAGTGACTGCTGCAGGCCTCCGCTGTGAGGTCTAACACCGGTGACGAGGAGTGTGTCCTTTGGAGATCCACGTACAGGCTATTAAAGATCACCATTTGCTCGGAACAGTGCTGTGGTAATTATAAGGCAGTCCTTGATTCAGCTATAACCATCCCAAAAAGTATAATATACCCATATATGTGCACAGCTATAAAAACGGACCCTGTATACTTAATATCTCAGGAACCAGCACATGGGTAATTATACATCAATATCTGTAGAAGCTCTTCATTATAAGGCTGTGATTATTCCTTGCGGGACATTTTAATAATCACTGGGACGCCAGTGTGTGTTAATTTTATGTATTAAATATAACTAAAGAGCCTTAATATATTGTGTGCTATACCGATTGTGGTTAATACTTAATAGCTATTTGTTGCAAACTACATGCTGCTTGTTCTTTTAAATTTTGTCATTTTTAAAGATTATTGAATATAAATTGATTTATACGTATCTTTGACGTGTAACTGAGTCAATTATTCTACATGACAGACTGCACACTATAGTCTGATATAATTTGATACAGTGTACATAAAGCGCAGAGTATATTTCTTCTTTCCGGGTGGCCATATTGCTCAATTCGCGACGCTGAGAGACAGGTACTCCATTCCATCCTCCCACTTCTTTATGTATCTTCAAGTGAGACACTATCTCCTCTCATTATGCCTTCACCAATTTCTTCCGACCCCCTCCTCCCCACTAGCTAAAGTTCTAAAACACTGGGAATCACATCCATACAAAATCAAACAAATTTACTCTCTCATCGTGAATATTCCCTCCGCACCATTTCTCCCCAGACTTGTAGCCTCTTGGCAAGCAGATATCCTGAATGTGACTTCCTATGACCTTTTAATAGACCTTCACCACCGCACCATGTCAATCTTGGGCTCTGCATATTTGCAGGAGGTCCATGTCAAATCTATCCACAGAGCGTACTTGCCCCCTTACGACCAGTTGTCCACAGATCCTGTAATCCCTAATAGATGCCCTAAATGTAAAGAGGCTAGAGCCTCATTCTACCACTGCCTCTGGAACTGTACCAGGATTCAATGCTTCAGGAACAAATTGTTTGTGTTTATAAATACCCACTTTAACATTTCGCTTAGACCTGACCTACTGACCTGTCTTTGCATCAATTCTATTTGGAACTCGGTGGGTGGGATCAACTCACTTTTCCCTATGCTGACCATGCTGTTTACCATCTCCAAAAAAGCAATACTGAAACATTGGGTTGTCAGATCAACCCCTTCCTTAGCCGAAGTTCTGAAAACTATGTTACAATACTTATATTTTGATCGTAGATCCACTCTGCTTATGGGTTACTCTGGCCTCGCTGGGTTCTACAAAAAATGGGGTCCCTTTATGTCTACCCTTGAGCAGGCCACTCAATATATGATCACCGCAGCCTTTGAAAACCCCCATTGGAAGATGTCCAGATAACTTGGTTTCTTTTATCTGCTCTTTTCCTCCTCCTTTCTTCTCTTTTCTCACATGGATACCTTCTTCTCTCTTTCTCTACTCGCATCTTCTTCATGCCCAGCTTGTTTTTCTCTAACAATGCTATTACATTATCAAATATGTAGTAATACGACCAGTTTCGATGTATAACAATTGTGACAAGAACACTGGAATAGTGTTTGAGGGCAGGTATGTTTGTCCCAGGTTCTTGTCTTACATGTTTTAGAAAATTAAAACTTCTAGGAAAATGTTTTGTTTTGTTAGAACTTTTTCAGTTTGCTGGAAAAGCTGTATAAGGGCCCTGAGAGAGAGAGAGAGAGAGAGAGAGAGAGAGAGAGGGGGCAAGTTCCAGACATTGGGCCCAGTTCGGATCTTTGGCCTCACAGAAGGCTAATCAGGGCTTTCAGCTGTGCAAGAGCCATATAGGGCTGCTAGCCTGATCAGTGTGGGCAGATTGCCTGGGGGACTGCAGAATCTGTGTGGGGAGAAACACGCTTCCTTATACAAGTGAGCTATACAGTGTTTACTGGAGAACTCTGTGTTTTTGTTTAGAGACAGTTAGGAACGTCTTGTGTTTAGTTAGAGCCGGACAGGCAAGGTATTTTCTTTTGATGTTTGTTTTATTTTCTTCTTAATAAAACTGGTTGCGGCCAGTTGCACCACAAACTGGACCTGTATGATTTCTCAGCTGCTGCTTGCTGCCATCTACCCCTGGAAAACGGCACCCTGTACCCCTACAGTGTTACAACTTGGTGGAGAATGCAAGCATTCCGTTATGCGCATAAGTGAAAGCAGCACCTTTATGAGGCCTGCAGAAAATGTGTGGTTTATGCAGATACAGCCCAGTGTGAAGTTGCTGAGACTCACCCCTGACGATTTGATATATGTCCTGGGTGAAAGCAGCTACAAAGCCGCCTGAAAAATCTGTCGACATGGAGGAACTGCTTAAAGCCTTGCTGCAAGCTACAGCGGCTCAGCAGGAGGCCAACAGACAGCAGCAGGTGGCAATGGAGGAAAATAGGAGACAGCAGCAGGTGGCAATGGAGGAAAATTGGAGACTACAGCAGGAGGCCAACAGACAGCAGCAGGTGGCAATGGAGGAAAATAGGAGACAGCAGCAGGTGGCTATTGACGAACTTTACAGGCAACAGCGTCAGGATAGAGAGGCCTTAGCAGAAGTGGTGCAGAGCCTTGCATCCCGGATTGGAGATGTGGCCGTCAGTGCTCCGACCAGCTCTAGTTCTATACGGGACAGTCACTTCCTGCAGAAAATGACAGAGGCTGATGATGTGGAGGCCTATCTGACCACATTTGAAAAGACTGCTGAGCATGAGAACTGGCCGAAAGCACAGTGGGCCAGTCTGCTAGCACCTTTTCTTTCATGTGAGCCCCAAAAAGCGTACTTTGATTTAAGCCTTGCCGAGGCTCGGGACTATGACAAACTAAAAACTGAGATCCTGACCCACCTGGGAGTCATGCTGTCAGTACGAGCACAACGGGTGCACCGTTGGGTGTATGCCATAGAGAATCCTCCTCGCTCCCAGATGCACGACCTCATTCAGCTAACAAAAAAAATGGTTACAGCCAGAGACATCAATTGGTCCCCAGATGGTTGAAAGAGTCATCATGGACCGCTATTTGAGATCTTTGCCCGTGGTCCTGCGCAAGTGGGTAAGCCATGGAAACCCGGATACTGCTGACCAATTAGTGGACATGGTAGAGAGGGATTTAGGGGCAGAAAAAAACCACTGAAAGAGTTTTACAAAGGTTCTTTTGGTTAGGGGTTTATAAAGAAGTGTCTGAATATTGTTCTTCCTGTCCTGAGTGCCAGTATCATCCCCTATACCCCATTTCAGGAGCCCACTAGTTCCCATGCCTATTATAGAGGTCCCGTTTGACAGAATAGCCATGGATCTCATGGGGCCCCTGTTAAAGTCCGCTCGGGGCCATCAGTATATCCTGGTAATAATGGACTATGCCACTCGATATCCTGAGGCTGTCCTTGGACTTCTCCTCCGGGAGAAACCATTTTTATCCTGTTCTGTGTCCAGAACCATACCCAGGAACAGTAGACGTGTCGTAGGAACCAGCTGCGACTTTGGAATATTCAGAATCCAGCCGTGCTGTTGTAGCACTTCCCGAGATAGTGCTACTCCGCCGAACAACTGCTCCCTGGACCTCGCCTTTATAAGGAGATCGTCCAAGTACGGGATAATTATTTCGGCCATTACCTTGGTAAATACCTCGGTGCCGGGGACAGACCAACGGCAACGTCTGGAATTGGTAATGACAATCCTGTACCACAATTTTGAGGTACTCCTGGTGAAGAGGGTAAATAGGGACATGCAGGTAAGCATCCTTGATGTCCAGTGATACCATGAAATTCTCCAGGCTTGCAATAATCGCCCTGAGCGATTCCATTTGAACTTGAACCTTCGTATATAAGTGTTCAAGGCTTTCAATTTTAGAATGGGTCTCACCGAACCATCTGGTTTCGGTACCACAACATTTTGGAATAGTAACCCCGGCCTTGTTGAAGGAGGGGTACCTTGATTTCACCTGCTGGAAGTACAGCTTGTGAATTGATGCCAATACTACCTTTCTCCGAGGGCAGCAGGCAAGGCTGATGTGAGGTAACGGCGAGGGGGAGTCGCCTCGAACTCCAGCCTGTATCCCTGTGATACTATTTGCAGAACCTAGGGATCCACCTGTGGGCAAGCCCACTGGTCCCTGAAGTTCCCGAGACATGCCCCTACCGCACCTGTCTCCACCTGTGGAGCCCCAACGTCATGCGGTGGACTCAGAGGAATCGGGGGAAGATTTTTGATCCTGGGAACTGGCTGCTGGTGCAGCTTTTTCCTTCTTTCCTTGTCTCTGTGCAGAAAAGAAGCGCCTTTGACCCGCTTGCTTTTCTGAAGCCGAAAGGACTGTACCTGAAAATACAGTGCTTTCTTAGGCTGTGAGGAAACCTGAGGTAAAAAATTTTCTTCCCAGCTGTTGCTGTGGATACGAGGTCCCAGAGACCATCCCCAAACAATTCCTCACCCTTATAAGTCAGAATCTCCATGTGCCTTTTATAGGCAGCATCACCTGTCCACTGCCGGGTTTCTAATACCCTCCTGGCAGAATGGACATTGCATTAATTCTGGATGCCAGCCGGCAAATATCCCTCTGTGCATCCTTTATATCTAAGACGACGTCTTTAATATGCTCTATGTTAGCAAACTATTATCCCTGTCTTAGAGTATTAATATTATCTGACTGGGTATCAGACCACGCTGCAGCAGCACTATTTATGCTGAGGCAATTGCAGGTCTCAGTATATAACCTGAGTGTGTATATACAGACTTCAGGATAGCCTCCTGCTTTTTATCAGCAGGCTCCTTCAAGGTGGCCGTATCCTAAGACGGCAGTGCCACCTTTTTTGACAAACGTGTGAGCGCCTTATCCACCCTAAGGGTTATCTCCCAACGTGACCTATCCTCTGGCGGGAAAGGGTACGCCATCAGTAACTTTTTAGAAATTACCAGTTTCTTATCGGGGGAACCCACGCTACTTTACACACTTCATTCATTCATCTGATGGGGGAACAAAACACTGGCTGCTTTTTCTCCCCAAAAAGAAAACCCCTTTTATGTGGTACTTGGGTTCATGTCAGAAATGCGTAACACATTTTTCATTGCCGAGATCATGTAACGGATGTTCCTAGTGGATTGTGTATATGTCTCAACCTCGTCGACACTGGATTCAGACTCCGTGTCGACATCTGTGTCTGCCATCTGAGGTAACGGGCGCTTTTTTGAGCCCCTGATGGCCTTTGAGACGCCTGGGCAGGCGCGGGCAGAGAAGCCGGCTTTCCCACAGCTGTTTTACGTCATCCAGCCTTCTATGTAAGGAGTTGACATTGTCGGTTAATACCTTCCACCTATCCATCCACTCTGGTGTCGGCCCCACAGGGGGCGACATCCCATTTATCGGCCTCTGCTCCACCTCCACGTAACCTTCCTCATCCCACATGTCGACACAGCCGTACCGACACACAGCACACATACAGGGAATGCTCTGACTGAGGACAGGACCCCACAAAGTCCTTTGGGGAGACAGAGAGAGAGTATGCCAGCACACACCAGAGCGCTATATAATGCAGGGATTAACACTATAACTGAGTGATTTTTCCCCCAATAGCTGCTTGTATAAACAATATTGCGCCTAAATTTAGTGCCCCCCCTCTCTTTTTAACCCTTTGAGCCTGAAAACTACAGGGGAGAGCCTGGGGAACTGTCTTCCAGCTGCACTGTGAAGAGAAAATGGCGCCAGTGTGCTGAGGGAGATAGCTCCGCCCCTTTTTCGCTGACTTTTCTCCCGCTTTTTTATGGATTCTGGCAGGGGTATTTATCACATATACAGCCTCTGGGGCTATATATTGTGATGATTTTGCCAGGCAAGGTGTTTATATTGCTGCTCAGGGCGCCCCCCCTCAGCGCCCTGCACCCATCAGTGACCGGAGTGTGAGGTGTGCATGAGGAGCAATGGCGCACAGCTGCAGTGCTGTGCGCTACCTTGGTGAAGACTGAAGTCTTCTGCCGCCGATTTTCCGGAACACTTCTTGCTTCTGGCACTGTAAGGGGGCCGGCGGCGCGGCTCCGGGACCGAACATCAATGGCCGGTTCCATGCGGTCGATCCCTCTGAAGCTAATGGTGTCCAGTAGCCTAAGAAGCCCAAGCTACCACCAGTTAGGTAGGTTCGCTTCTTCTCCCCTTAGTCCCTCGCTGCAGTGAGTCTGTTGCCAGCAGATCTCACTGTAAAATAAAAAACCTAAAATATACTTTTTTTCTAGGAGCTCAGGAGAGCCCCTAGTGTGCATCCAGCTCAGCCGGGCACAAGAATCTAACTGAGGTCTGGAGGAGGGTCTTAGTGGGAGGAGCCAGTGCACACCAGGTAGTCCTAAAGCTTTCTTTAGTTGTGCCCAGTCTCCTGCGGAGCCGCTAATCCCCATGGTCCTTACGTAGTCCCAGCATCCACTTAGGACGTCAGAGAAATATAACTAAAGAGCCTTAATATATTGTGTGCTATACCGATTGTGGTTAATACTTAATAGCTATTTGTTGCAAACTACATGCTGCTTGTTCTTTTAAATTTTGTCATTTTTAAAGATTATTGAATATAAATTGATTTATACGTATCTTTGACGTGTAACTGAGTCAATTATTCTACATGACAGACTGCACACTATAGTCTGATATAATTTGATACAGTGTACATAAAGCGCAGAGTATATTTCTTCTTTCCGGGTGGCCATATTGCTCAATTCGCGACGCTGAGAGACAGGTACTCCATTCCATCCTCCCACTTCTTTATGTATCTTCAAGTGAGACACTATCTCCTCTCATTATGCCTTGACCCCTTTCTTCCGAACCCCTCCTCCCCACTAGCTAAAGTTCTAAAACACTGGGAATCACATCCATACAAAATCAAACAAATTTACTCTCTCATCGTGAATATTCCCTCCGCACCATTTCTCCCCAGACTTGTAGCCTCTTGGCAAGCAGATATCCTGAATGTGACTTCCTATGACCTTTTAATAGACCTTCACCACCGCACCATGTCAATCTTGGGCTCTGCATATTTGCAGGAGGTCCATGTCAAATCTATTCACAGAGCATACTTGCCCCCTTACGACCAGTTGTCCACAGATCCTGTAATCCCTAATAGATGCCCTAAATGTAAAGGGGCTAGAGCCTCATTCTACCACTGCCTCTGGAACTGTACCAGGATTCAACGCTTCAGGAACAAATTGTTTGTGTTTATAAATACCCACTTTAACATTTCGCTTAGACCTGACCCACTGGCCTGTCTTTGCATCAATTCTATTTGGAACTCGGTGGGTGGGATCAACTCACTTTTCCCTATGCTGACCATGCTGTTTACCATCTCCAAAAAAGCAATACTGAAACATTGGGTTGTCAGATCAACCCCTTCCTTAGCCGAAGTTCTGAAAACTATGTTACAATACTTATATTTTGATCGTAGATCCACTCTGCTTATGGGTTACTCTGGCCTCGCTGGGTTCTACAAAAAATGGGGTCCCTTTATGTCTACCCTTGAGCAGGCCACTCAATATACGATAACCGCAGCCTTTGAAAACCCCCATTGGAAGATGTCCAGATAACTTGGTTTCTTTTATCTGCTCTTTTCCTCCTCCTTTCTTCTCTTTTCTCACATGGATACCTTCTTCTCTCTTTCTCTACTCGCATCTTCTTCATGCCCAGCCTGTTTTTCTCTTTAACAATGCTATTACATTATCAACTATGTAGTAATACGACCAGTTTCGATGTATAACAATTGTGACAAGAACACTGGAATAGTGTTTGAGGGCAGGTATGTTTGTCCCAGGTTCTTGTCTTACATGTTTTAGAAAATTAAAACTTCTAGGAAAATGTTTTGTTTTGTTAGAACTTTTTCAGTTTGCTGGAAAAGCTGGATAAGGGCCCTGAGAGAGAGAGAGAGAGAGAGAGAGAGAGAGAGGGCAAGTTCCAGACATTGGGCCCAGTTCGGATCTTTGGCCTCACAGAAGGCTAATCAGGACTTTCAGCTGTGCAAGAGCCTTATAGGGCTGCTAGCCTGATCAGTGTGGGCAGATTGCCTGGGGGACTGCAGAATCTGTGTGGGGAGAAACACGCTTCCTTATACAAGTGAGCTATACAGTGTTTACTGGAGAACTCTGTGTTTTTGTTTAGAGACAGTTAGGAACGTCTTGTGTTTAGTTAGAGCCGGACAGGCAAGGTATTTTCTTTTGATGTTTGTTTTATTTTCTGCTTAATAAAACTGGTTGAGGCCAGTTGCACCACAAACTGGACCTGTATGATTTCTCAGCTGCTGCTTGCTGCCATCTACCCCTGGAAAACGGCACCCTGTTCCCCTACAGTGTTACAACTTGGTGGAGAATGCAAGCATTCCGTTCTGCGCATAAGTGAAAGCAGCACCTTTATGAGGCCTGCAGAAAATGTGTGGTTTATGCAGATACAGCCCAGTGTGAAGTTGCTGAGACTCACCCCTGACGATTTGATATATGTCCTGGGTGAAAGCAGCTACAAAGCTGCCTGAAAAATCTGTCGACATGGAGGAACTGCTTAAAGCCTTGCTGCAAGCTACAGCAGCTCAGCAGGAGGCCAACAGACAGCAGCAGGTGGCAATGGAGGAAAATAGGAGACAGCAGCAGGTGGCAATGGAGGAAAATTGGAGACTACAGCAGGAGGCCAACAGACAGCAGCAGGTGGCAATGGAGGAAAATAGGAGACAGCAGCAGGTGGCTATTGACGAACTTTACAGGCAACAGCGTCAGGATAGAGAGGCCTTAGCAGAAGTGGTGCAGAGCCTTGCATCCCGGATTGGAGATGTGGCCGTCAGTGCTCCGACCAGCTCTAGTTCTATACGGGACAGTCACTTCCTGCAGAAAATGACAGAGGCTGATGATGTGGAGGCCTATCTGACCACATTTGAAAAGACTGCTGAGCATGAGAACTGGCCGAAAGCACAGTGGGCCAGTCTGCTAGCACCTTTTCTTTCATGTGAGCCCCAAAAAGCGTACTTTGATTTAAGCCTTGCCGAGGCTCGGGACTATGACAAACTAAAAACTGAGATCCTGACCCACCTGGGAGTCATGCTGTCAGTACGAGCACAACGGGTGCACCGTTGGGTGTATGCCATAGAGAATCCTCCTCGCTCCCAGATGCATGACCTCATTCAGCTAACAAAAAAAATGGTTACAGCCAGAGACATCAATTGGTCCCCAGATGGTTGAAAGAGTCATCATGGACCGCTATTTGAGATCTTTGCCCGTGGTCCTGCGCAAGTGGGTGAGCCATGGAAACCCGGATACTGCTGACCAATTAGTGGACATGGTAGAGAGGGATTTAGGGGCAGAAAAAAACCACTGAAAGAGTTTTACAAAGTTCTTTAGGTTAGGGGTTTATAAAGAAGTGTCTGAATATTGTTCTTCCTGTCCTGAGTGCCAGTATCATCCCCTATACCCCATTTCAGGAGCCCACTAGTTCCCATGCCTATTATAGAGGTCCCGTTTGACAGAATAGCCATGGATCTCATGGGGCCCCTGTTAAAGTCCGCTCGGGGCCATCAGTATATCCTGGTAATAACGGACTATGCCACTCGATATCCTGAGGCTGTCCCTTTATGCACTATCACAACCAAGGCGATAGCTAGGGAGCTGGTGCAGGTTTTTAGTAGAGTGGGAATACCAAAAGAAATTTTGACTGAGCAAGATACTCCATTTATGTCAAGGATCATGAAAGAATTGTGCAAATTATTTAAGGTCACTCACCTCAGTACGTCCATCTACCATTCCCAAACTGATGGGTTGGTGGAAAGGTTTAATGAAACATTAAAAAGTATGTTAAAAAAGGTTGTTGATAGAGATGGGAAAAACTGGGATTGTTTGTTGCCCTTCTTGTTAATGGCCATCAGAGAAGTTCCTCAGTCCTCTACGGGGTTTTCTCCATTTGATTTGTTGTATGGTAGACACCCCAGAGGGCTGTTGGACATTGCCAAAGAGACGTGGGAAGGACAGCCCACTCCTTATAGAAGCGTTATTGAACATGTAACACAAATGCAGGATAGGATTGCAGCCGTGGTACCTATTGACATGGAACAGGCCCAAAGTGCTCAACAGAGGGTATATCACCGGAGTGCCAAGATACGGGAATTTACCCTGGAGATAGAGTTCTTGTTTTGGTACCCACTGTGGAAAGCAAGTTCCTAGCTAAATGGCAGGGTCCATTTGAGATTAGGGAAAAAGTGAATGAGGTTAATTACAAAGTATACCAACCGGGAAAGAGAAAACCCAAACAAATCTACCATGTTAACTTAATCAAACACTGGAAAGATAGGTTGTCTCTGTCAGCGGAGCTTTGCCCTTTGGTGTCTTCACCTCGGTTGCTTCCCGCAGTAAAGGTATCAGAGACATTATCAGCGGATCAGAACAATCAGGTTAAAGAATTTCTCATCCAAAATAGGGAGATATTTTCAGAGCTGCCTGGCTGAACAACCATAATAAAACATGACATTGTCACAGAACCAGGGGTCAGGGTCCATTTAAAGCCATATAGGATTCCTGAAGCTCAGCGAGAAGCTGTTTCTAAAGAAGTTAAAAACATGTTAGAACTTGGAGTCATAGAGGAATCTAACAGTGTGTGGTCCAGTCCCATAGTTCTCATCCCGAAGCCAGACGGTAGCATACGCTTCTGTAATGACTTTCGTAAGTTAAATGAGGTGGCCAAATTTGACACATACCCCATGCCCCGTGTCGATGAGCTTATAGAAAGGCTGGGAACAGCCAGGTTTCTCACCATGTTGGACCTGACCAAAGGTTACTGGCAAATACCTTTATCTGATAGCGCAAAAGAAAAAACAGCCTTTTCGGTTCCAGAGGGGCTATACCAGTATAAGATGTTACCCTTTGGGTTGCATGGGGCTCCAGCAACCTTTCAACGGGTGATGGATAAAATTTTGAGGCCCCATAGAAAACAGCTGCCTATTTGGATGATGTGGTAATTCACAGTACGGACTGGGGGTCCCATTTGGTTAAAGTACAAGCAGTACTGGACTCAATCAGAGAAGCAGGGTAAACTGCTAACCCAAAGAAGTGCTGCCTCGCAATGGGGGAGGTTAAATACTTGGGCTTCACCATCGGTAGAGGTCTGATTAGGCCCCAATTGAATAAAATTGATGCTATTCAAAACTGGCCTCGTCCAGTGAATAAAAAAACAGGTAAGGGCTTTTTTGGGAATAACTGGGTACTATAGACGATTTATTCCTAATTTTGCGACCGCAGCAGTGCCATTATCAGACCTTACCAAAGGGAAGCAGTCAAATATGGTGAAATGGAACCCTGATGCAGAAAAAGCGTTCCAAGCATTAAAAGTGGCTTTGTGTTCACAACCTGTATTGATAACACCAGATTTTTCAAAAGAAGTTGTTGTACAGACGGATACCTCAGAGGTAGGCATAGGGGCCGTGTTGTCCCAAACCAGAGATGGGGAGAACACCCTATAATTTGCTTGAGTAGGAAACTCAATGAGCATGAAAAAAGGTATGCCATTGTGGAAAAGGAGGCTTTGGCCATTAAGTGGGCATTAGATACCTTGAGATATTACCTCTTGGGTAGACAGTTCAGACTAGTGACAGATCACGCCCCTTTAAAATGGATGTATGTAAATAGAGGTCAGAATGCTTGTGTAACTAGATGGTTTCTAGCGTTGCAAGATTTTAAGTTTACTGTCGAACATAGACCGGATACACAATTGGCCAACGCAGATGCATTGTCCCGCATCTTCTGTTTGGGGGCTACAAGTGTTCCGGCCCCTAGGTAGAAACAGGGGAGGGGGATATGTGACAAGAACACTGGAATAGTGTTTGAGGGCAGGTATGTTTGTCCCAGGTTCTTGTCTTACATGTTTTAGAAAATGAAAACTTCTAGGAAAATGTTTTGTTTTTTTAGAACATTTTCAGTTTGCTGGAAAAGCTGGATAAGGGCCCTGAGAGGGCAAGTTCCAGACATTGGGCCCAGTTCGGATCTTTGGCCTCACAGAAGGCTAATCAGGACTTTCAGCTATGCAAGAGCCTTATAGGGCTGCTAGCCTGATCAGTGTGGGCAGATTGCCTGGGGGACTGCAGAATCTCTGTGGGGAGAAACACGCTTCCTTATACAAGTGAGCTATACAGTGTTTACTGGAGAACTCTGTGTTTTTGTTTAGAGACAGTTAGGAACGTCTTGTATTTAGTTAGAGCCGGACAGGCAAGGTATTTTCTTTTGATGTTTGTTTTATTTTCTGCTTAATAAAACTGGTTGCGGCCAGTTGCACCACAAACTGGACCTGTATGATTTTTCAGCTGCTGCTTGCTGCCATCTACCCCAGGAAAACGGCACCCTGTTTCCCTACAGTGTTACACAATGTATAACAATGTATGACATTTTATGTTCATGGCTCCACCCCGTGAGATGGTTTTTCCTTTTATGGGCTGACAGCACTCCCCCCCCTCCTCATTTCATCCTCCCCCTCCCTTTCCTCCTCCATCCTCAACCCCTCTGCCCACCCCCGCGTTTGACTGTACTTTTGTTGCATATTGTTATTTGACCTATGCATACCTGCAATGATTCTTTTTCCATGATTACCCTATGTTTTGAGGGTCGTAACATCTCGGTATTGTGTGATAGATTGTCAAACGTATATTTCTCTTGTGAAAATCCCAATAAAAATCAGTTATTTAAAAACCCCATATGGTCAACATACATTAGGTCAACATGGTCAAAAGGTCAACATGGTAAAAAGGTTGACTTGTATAAGATTGACAGGGCTTAAATTGGAAAGATTCAAAGGGCCGACAGGTTCAAATGGTCAACATAACAATGGTCAACACACATATGGTGGACGCAAGCTTTAAAAAAAAAATCAGACTTTACCAGCCATGTGGACTATGATTGGGAATAGTAACCTGTCCAAAGAGTCGCGTGCAAAATGAGCCCATGAGGTTACACGTTTCCACTAATTTGGCTTATATGTGGTTAAACATAAACATAAACCAAAACTTGCATCAACCTTTTTATGTTGAAATTTTGTACCTATCGACCTTTTGTGGTGTCTATCTTTTTCATGTCCACCTATTGAACCTGTTGACCTTTTGACCCAGTTAACTAAGTGCATGTGGAACATAAGAGGTTGACCTATTGACTGTCAACCTACTTCTGGTCGATCCAATGATCCACACCCCTCATATTAGCATAAGGTAGTTAAGGGGAAATGTATCAAAGCTTAGAAAGATGAACAGTGGAGGGAGAAAATGTACCAACTAATCAGCTACTATCATTTTATAGGCCATGTTTGAAAAAGGTGACAGGAGCTAATTTGGTTGGTACTTTATCTCTCTCCACTTTCTCTCTTCAAGCTTTGACAATGCAGGGCAGCACAGACGGTGTAATGGTTAGCATTACTGCCTCACAGCACTGAGGTCATGGATTTGATTCCCACCATGGCCCTAACTGTGTGGAGTTTGTATATTCTCCCTGTGCTTGTGTGAGTTTCCTGCGGGTGCTCTGGTTTTCTCCCACAATCCAAAAATATACTGATAGGGTTAATTTTGTTGGGATCCAAATAACCTAACATGAATGTGTGTGCGTGGGGCAGGGACTGATGTGAATGGCCAAATATTCTCTGTAAAGCGCTACCGAATATGTGTGCACTATATAAATAGAGATGTGCAGCGGGCATTTTTCGTGTTTTGTGTTTTGGTTTTGGATTAGGTTCCACGGTCGTGTTTTGGATTCGGACACGTTTTGGCAAAACCACCCTTTCGGATTTTTGTCGGATTCGGATGCGTTTTGGATTCAAGTGTTTTTTTTTCTCAAAAAACCCTCAAAAACAGCTTAAATCATAGAATTTGGGGGAAATGTTGATCCTATAGTATTATTAACCTCAATAACCATAATTTCCACTCATTTACAGTCTATTCTGAACACCTCACACCTCACAATATTATTTTTAGTCCTAAAATTTGCACCGAGGTCGCTGGATGACTAAGTTAAGTGACCCAAGTGGGCAGCACAAACACCTGGCCCATCTAGGAGTGGCACTGCAGTGTCAAACAGGATGGCACTTTAAAAAATAGTCCCCAAACAGCACATGATGCAAAGATAAATAAAAAAAGAGGTGCAAGATGGAATTGTCCTGGGCCCCTCCCACCCACCCTTATGTTGTATAAACAGGACATGCACACTTTAACAAACCAATCATTTCAGCGACAGGGTCTGCCACACAATTGTGGATGAAATGACTGGTTTGTTTGGGCCTTGTGACAAAGCACGAGCAGGACACCTGGGGAGAGAAAAAACACCCCCGCAGCATTGTTTAAGCAGGCCGGCTCATATTCGACCTATACCCCAGTGCTAAGGGGGAACAGAACGGACTCCGCACAGCAGCCTGATAACACAGGCAGGGCTACAAGCGAGAGGAGCAGCTGTGAGAGGTAATTGGTGCATTGCATGGTGCACCTAAAAGAACTGTTTACACACTAACCAGCAGCCAAATTGGTGCATGGGATCAATGTGCCGGAAAGATTTGCTTTCTACTAACACGCTATAACATTTATGCTTGTGCTTGGCATGCATAAAGAATTGCCTAACACCTCTTGATTTGATTGGTACATGTGCATGCTGTACCTAAAAGAACTGCACTGGAAAGAACTATATATATATATATATATTTTTTTTTTTTTTTTGACAGAAATTTCCTTATACTGCTCTAAAACAGAGAACTGGGAGATCAGCTGCTACTCCAACTGAGTCCCGTATAAAATATGTTTGGAGAAAAAAATCTGTTTTGAGTGGTCTTTTATACAGTATGTACTAGGGGCCTAATTCAGACCTGATCGTAGTCGTGCAAAATTTTATCATTATATATCATTCAAATGCATACTCTACGTGGGTAATTCAGACCCGATCGTAGATGTGCTAAATTTAGCACATCTACAATCACTTTCACAGACATGTGTGGGGGGGGGGGGGCGCCCAGCACAGGGCTAGTCCGCCCCGCATGTCTGGCCCTACCCCCGCCGCACAGGTACAAAAGCATCGCACGGCGGGGATGTTTTTGTATCTGAAGAGTAGCTCCCTATCCGCGCAGCTCTTGCGCGCTGGCAGGGACCAACTCGTCGCTCTCTAGGTCACAGCGGCTGCGTGTGATGTCATGCAAAGGCGCACTACAGCGCCTGCGCATGTGCAGTTCAGACCTGATCGCCCACTGTGCGAAAATGCACAGCAGTTATCAGGTCTGAATTAGCCCCTATATGCATGCTAGCACAGAACACAGATATATATAGATATATATATATATCAATAGCAATGAGAGCGGCACTGGGAGTCGTGATGAACAAAGTGAAAAATAAAGTGCTTTTATTGAATCTACGTTTCGGGGACACAGCCCCTTTGTCAGGATATGTTGTATAGCAATGTACAGTGTTTAAATACCTGTGCAAATAGAGGTTACTCACCGCCTCCAGCCGTCACGCCGCCCAGGTCCCGGAACTGACGTCACTCCCCTCTCAGGAAGTGACGCGTCACCGGTCTGTCTAGCCGGCGTTCTCGGGCTGTAGGAAACAGGTAACCATGACAACGTAAACAAAAATCGTGATAACTCAGTAAACAAACAATAATTATGGTTGTTTGGCTTAAATCGATTGCACATATATGTAACAATGACAACGCGGTTTGAGTAATTTGCACTGCAATTTATGTTTGAATTTTACTGAGTTATCACGATTTTTGTTTACGTTGTCATGGTTACCTATTTCCTACAGCCCGAGAACGCCGGCTAGACGGACCGGTGACGCGTCACTTCCTGAGAGGGGAGTGACGTCAGTTCCGGGACCTGGGCGGCGTGACGGCTGGAGGCGGTGAGTAACCTCTATTTGCACAGGTATTTAAACACTGTACATTGCTATACAACATATCCTGACGAAGGGGCTGTGTCCCCGAAACGTAGATTCAATAAAAGCACTTTATTTTTCACTTTGTTCATCACGACTCCCAGTGCCGCTCTCATTGCTATTGATATAGAAGGGAACTTGCCAGGAGGTGAAGGCACGGGGCAAGATTTCTTCAACGCTGGGGAGCGCAAGGAGTGCCGGGTCACACTGCACGATATATATATATATATATATATATATACACACACTAACACATACATGCACACATACTGTATATATACCCACTAACACATACAGTACATACATAGTAATAAAGAATGCAGTACAGTACGTACATACACTTTTACACTTGAAAGCCCATGGGAGCAGCCTCGGAGGAGCTGCATCCTGCATCAGCTCTCCTGGTGAACTCGGACATCTTCGTAGCTACTTGCTCTGATAGGACTGAGACAAAGTTCTCAAACTCATAAAAAAAAATTGTTGCAGCTGCGCAGATTGGGGAGAGGGGCTTGTAAATATACAACTCGACCGATGTAATGGAGTCCAATACTGCAGGTCGGTCACAAAACAGCTCTAAAACTCTCAAATAATTTAGAGGTGTTTGATTTTTTCGAAAATGTTGGAAATCAATAAGTACAATTTTCAAGCACATTTGCATGAAATAAAAACTGTACAATACATTTTGACACAAAAAAACTCTGTAAAATAGTCTGTGTAGTGTGCATGTAATTTTTTGCACATTTTGCACAGGAAACTGTGTCTTATACACAAAGGGATGTATTTGGATGCATAAGCAGTTTATGTTGATTTAAATGATATGTGACTTGGATATATTCTGTGTGTAATTGGGACTGTATCAGCATACCTAATTATGTTATAGTGTTTGGCTGGAAAACACTGTAACATAATTAGGTATGTTGATAGAGTCACAATTACACACAGAATATAGGCATGCCACATGGCACGGCGCTGGCAGGGAGCTACCCGTTTCTCTCCAGGTCGCAGCGGCTGCGTGTGACATCACGCATCCGCCACGGGTAGGATTGTAGCAGAGAAGGCTAACAAGGTATTAGCATGTATAAAGTGGGGAATTGAGGCAAGGGATGAGAGTGTTATACTCTCATTATATAGATCCCTAGTGAGGCCACATCTTGCATACAGTGCACAATTTTGGGCACCATACTACAAAAAGGATATCCTGGAACTAGAAAAGGTCCAGAGGCAGGCGACCAAGCTAATTAAGGAGATGGAGACGCTGGAATAAGAGAAAAGGCTTGGCATGTTCACTCTGGAAAAGAGGAGACTAAGATGGTCATTCTGAGTTGATAGCAGCCAGCAACTTTTAGCTGCTGCTGCGATCAATAGTCCACGCCTATGGGGGAGTGTATTTTAGATTAGCAGGGCTGCGATCGCTTGTGCAGCCCTGCTAAGCTAAAAAAAATTCAAGCAGATGTAGACTAGCCCTATACCTACTTACCCTGTGCGATGATCCCTGCGATGCTGAAGCTGCTTCTGACGTCAGACATCCGCCCTCCGTTGTTCTGGACATGCCTGCGTATTTCAATCCACTCCCCGAAAATGGCCACCAACGCTGTGTGTAGACGCCCAGGTCCGCCTTCTTCCTGCCAATCTTCTTAGCGGTCCGCTCTGCGACTGCTTTGTTCTCTAGACGCGACGTAATGTTGCGCACGCGCACTGCGGCCGCCATGAATGCACATTCCGTACCCGTTTGCACTGAAGCGATAAACCGCTGCGTGCAAACGGGTCGGAATGACCCCCTAAGAGGGGACATTATCAACATTTACAAATATATAAGGGGACAATACATAGAACTTGCGGAGGATCAGTTTTTGGTAAGATCATCACAGAGGACGCGTGGACACCTGCTTAGGCTAGAGGAGAGGAGATTTCGCACACAGAGGCGAAAAAGTTTTTTTCACAGTAAGAGGACAATACGTGTTTGGAATTCCCTGCCTGTGGGAGTTGTAATGGCGGACTCAGTCAACACCTTTAAGAATGGGTTAGATAAATTCCTAACGGATAAGGATATACAAGGTTACAGGGGGTTATTCCGAGTTGATCGCTCGCTAGCTATTTTTTGCAGCACTGCAAACAGATAGTCGCTGCCTATAGGGGAGTGTATTTTTGCTTTGCAAGCGTGCGATCGCATGAGCAACTGAGCGGTACAAAAAAGTTTTTGCAGTTCCTGAGTAACTCAAAACTTACTCAGCCGCTGCGATCACTTCAGCCTTTTCTTGGGGGTCATTCCAACCTGATCGCATGCTAGGATTTTTCGCTGTGCTGTGATCAGGTCACTACTGCGCATGCACCGAAATGCACAGGCACGTTGTATGGGTACAAAGTGGATCGTTGACTTAGCGGGAGTGCAGTGTCCATGAGCCACGCCCCAATTTTCCATCATTGTGGGGCATGCCCATCGCTCTGTAAGCTGCTGGCATGCCCCTAGTCTCCCGCGACTGACAGAAGTCTCCCAACTGCCTCCCTTCCCGAGGACACTGTAGCCTGTGACTGTAGCCCCACGAAAATCGAGACAGCTGGGAGGTATGTGTATGTATTGGGTGTTTGTTGATTTTCACTATTGGTAATTAGCATGTTTTAATGAATATCTTTTAAAAGTAGAGATGTGCACTAGACACTTTTTGGGTTTTGGGTTTTCATTTTGTATCTGGATCTCTGTTCGTGTTTTGGATCTGGATTGGTTTTGCCAAAACCACCCTTTCGGTTTTTGGATCTGGATTTTTTTGGGAAAAAAAAACACACGTAAACACAGCTAAAATCACAGTATTTGTTTTTTTTTGGCTTTAAACCTAGGATCAAGCATGGTGGCCTAAATGTAGTGCTCTGATTTCAACAGATTGACCACCCTTGAATTCTGGCAAAGCAAATGAAAGGCTCTATTCACAAGTCCCACATACTGTACTTAGTGGATTCGCGCCGTTTTAGCTCCTCATTCAATTTCTCCAGTTGCTTCTGCAAAATCCTGATGAGGGGAATGACCTGACTCAAGCTGGCAGTGTCTGAACTGACTTCACGTGTGGCAAGTTCGAAGAGTTGGAGATCCTTGCACAACACGGAAATCATTCTCCACTGCGCTTGAGTCAGGTGCATTACCCCTCCTTTGCCTATGTCATAGGTGGATATATAGGTTTGAATGGCCTTTTGCTGCTCCTCCATCCTCTGAAGCATATAGAGGGATGAATTCCACCTCGTTACCACCTCTTGCTTCAGGTGATGGCAGGGCAGGGTCAAGAGTGTTTGATGGCGCTCCAGTCTTCGGCACGTAGTGGCTGAATGTCGAAAGTGTCCCACAATTTTTCCAGGCCACCAACAGCATCTCCTGCACGCCCCTGTCATTTTTAAAAACATTCTGCACCACCAAATTAATTGTGTGAACAAAACATGGGACTTGCTGGAATTTGCCCAGATGTAATGCTCACATAAATTGGTGGCATTGTCAGATATCACAAATCCCCAGGAGAGTCTAAGTGGGATAAGCCATTGTGCGATGATGTCCCTCATTTTCTGCAAGAGGTTCTCAGCGGTGTGCCTCTTATGGAAAGCGGTGATACACAGCGTAGCCTGCCTAAGAACGAGTTGGTGTTTGTGAGATGCTGCTGCTGGTGCCGCTGCTGTTGTTGCTGCGGAAGGCAATACATCTACCCAATGGGCTGTCACAGTCATGTAGTCCTTAGTTTGCCCTGCTCTACTTGTCCACATGACCATGCTTAAGTGGACAGTGGGTACAACTGCATTTTTTAGAACACTGAGGACACTTTTCTTAATGTCCCTGTACAGTCCGGGAATCACTTGCCTAGGAAGTGGAATCTATATGGGATTTGGTACTTGGGACACAGTGCGTCCATCAACTGTCTAAATCCCACTGCATTAATGGCGGATACCGGATGAACATCTAACACCAGCATAGTTGTTATGGCCTCAGTAATCCACTTTACAACAGGGTGACTGCTGTCATATTTCATCTTCCTCACAAAGGACTGTTGGACAGTCAATAGCTTGGTTAAAGTAGTACAAGTGGACTTCCTCTCTGGGATGAAGATCGACTCCCAGCAGCAACAACAGCAGCAGCTGCAGTTGGCGTAGCACTCAAGGATCCTCCGGAGGAATCCTGGATAGGAGAGGACTCATCAGTCATGCCAGTGACATGGCCTGCAGGACTACTTCCGATCCTGACTGAGGAGGAAATTGATGATGAGGAAGTTGGTGGTGTGGATTGCAAGAACTTGGATACAACAGGAAAAAGGGATTCAGGTGTCACTGGACTGCTTACACTCTTACCCAAAGTTTCTGAACTTGACAATGACTTCTGATGAATGAGCTGCAGGTGACGTGTAAGGGGGGTTGTTCCTAGGTGGTTAATGTCCTTACCCCTACTTATTATGGAATGACAAAGGCAACACATGGCTTGACAATTGTTGTCCGGATTTGTGGAGAAATAAATCCACACTGAAGAGGTGGATTTTTTGGTATTTTGACCAGGCATGACAATGGGCTTTTGCATCCCATGGACAACAACTGTCTCCAATGGTGCCTTATTTAAACAAACCACATCACCATCAGAATCCTCATCATCAATTTCCTCCACAGCGCCAGATACACCAATATCCTCCTCATCCTGGTGTGCTTCTACAGTGACATCATCAATCTCAATATCAGCAACTGGACTGGCGGTGCTCCTCCCAAAACTTGTAGCGTGCATGCAAATGGTGCTAGGAGCCTCCTCTTCCCATAAAGTCTTGGGAAGGTCAGGCCTAGACATCGCAACTGCGGACACACTTGGACTTTCCTTGTGGATTTGTGATATCTCTGAGTCTTAACACACATTTGTTTTTTCCTGTGCTTTAGCAAGCTTTTTTTTTTTTTTTTTTTCGAGAGGGAGCAGGGCTTCCATCTTCAAGAGAAGATGAACCAACAGTCATGAACATAGGGGGTCATTCCGAGATGATCATAGCTGTGCTAAATTTAGCACAGCTATGATCATTTACACTGACATGCGGGGGGACGCTCAACACAGGGCTATCCCACCCCGCATGTCATTGCCGCCCCCCCCCCCACAGAAGTGCAAAGGCATCGCACAGCGGTGATGCCTTTGCACTTCAAGAGTAGCTCCCGACCAGCGCAGCTTTAGTATGCTGGCTGGGAGCTACTCATCACTCCCCTGCCCGCAGCGGCTGAATGTGATGTCACGCAGCCGCTGCAGCCCGCCCCTCATTCGGTCCGGCCACGCCTGCATTGGCCGGACCGCACCCACGAAACAGCGGCCAAATGCCGCCGTTCCGCCCCCCTGACCAGCGACCGCCTCTGCCTGTCAATCAGCAGCGCCGGCGCATGCGCAGTTTTGACCCGATCGCACCGCTGCGATAAACTGCAGCATGCGATCGGGTCAGAATGACCACCATAAGCCAAGGCCTTAGCCTTTCTTTGCCACTTCGTGTCGTGAATGGCATAATGCCAATTTTACGTTTCTCATCAGATAATTTTTTTTTTTTGTGGTTATTAATAAAAAAATTTGCTTCTTGGATTTTACAGGCTCTCTGTGACACTGGGCCTTAGCAGACAACATTGATGAAATTGCATCGTCATTGTCATGACTGGTGGCAGCAGCTTCAGAACTAGTTCTAGGAAGTGGTTCCTGATCTTTCACTATTTTTTTCTCCAAATTTTTGTTCTCCATTTCACAGGACAGCACTTCTTTATTTTTACAGCACAGAGGTCAGGGCCTCAGTGCCCCTATAATTTTACAGCACACAGGACAGTGCCCCTTTATTTTTGCAGCACACAGGACAGTGCCATAGTACCCCTATATTTTTACAGCACACAGGACAGGTCCACAGTGTTCCTTTATTTTTACAGCACCCTATAGGGCCATAGCGTTTCTTTATTCTTACAGCAACCTACAGGGTCACAGCGTTTCTTTATTTTACAGCACCTGAGAGGGCCACAGCATTCCTTTATTTTTACAGCACCCCTGTATTTTTACAGCATACAGGACAGGGCCACAGTGCTCCTTTATTTTTATAGAACCCCTGTATTTTTACAGTATACAGGACAGGGCCACAGTGCTCCTTTATATTTACAGCACCCCTGTATTTTTACAGCATACAGGACAGAGCCACATCATTCCTTTAATTTTACAGCACCCGACAGGGCCACAGCATTCCTTTATTTTTACATCACCCAACAGGGCCACAGCATTCCTTTTACAGCACCCCTATATTTTTACAGCATACAGGACAGGGCCCTTTATTTTTACAGCATACAGAACCGTGCCCTTTATTTTTACAGCACACAGAACAGTGCCCATTTATTTTTACAGGACAGTGCCCCTGTATTTTCACAGCACACAGGACAGTGCCCCTTTATTTTTATAGCAAACAGAACAATGTCCCTTTATTTTTACAGCAACCCTGTATTTTTACAGCATACAGGATAGGGCCAGAGCATTCCTTTATTTTTACAGCACACAGGACAGGGCCACAGCATTCCTTTATTTTTACAGCACCCGACAGGGCTACAGCATTCCTTTATTTTTACAGCACCTGACAGGGCCACAGTGTTCCTTTATTTTTACAGCACCCAACAGGGCCAAAGCATTCCTTTATATTTATAGCACCTGACAGGGCCACAGCATTCCTTTATTTTTACAGCACCCAATAGGCCCACAGCGTTCCTTTATTTTTACAGCACCTCTGTATTTTTAAAGCATACAGAACAGGGCCCCTTTTTTTACAGCACACAGAACAGTGCCCCTTTATTTTTACAGGACACAGGACAGTGCCCCTGTATTTTCACAGCACACAGGACAGTGTCCCTTTATTTTTATAGAAAACAGAACAGTGTCCCTTCATTTTTACAGCAACCCTGTATTTTTACAGCATACATGATAGAGCCACAACATTCCTTTATTTTTACAGCACCTGATAGGGCCACAGTGTTCCTTTATTTTTACAGCACCCAACAGGGCCAAAGCGTTTCTTTATTTTTACAGCACCTGAAGGTCCACAGCGTTCCTTTATTTCTACAGTACCCGATATGCTCACAGCGTTCCTTTATTTTTACAGCATCTCTGTATTTTTACAGCATACAGGACAGGGCCACAGCATTCTTTTATTTTTATAGAACCCTACAGGGCTACAGCATTCCTTTATTTTTACAGCATCCCTGTATTTTTACAGCATACAGGACGGGGCCACAGCATTCCTTTATTTTTACAGCACCCGACAGGGACACAACATTCCTTTATTTCCACAGCACCCGACAAGGCACAGTGTTTCTTTATTGTTACAGCACCCCTTATATTTTTACAGCACACAGGATAGTAACCCTTTATTTTTACAGCACACAGGACAGCAGCCCCTAACAGCATAGGACACCACAGGACAGCACCACTGTACAGCACAGGACAGCACAGTATAGCAACACCCCTCTACAGCTCCCCAAATAGCAAAGGACACCCAATGACAGCACCCCTGTACAGCACCCCTAACAGCTTAGGACACCACAGGACAGCACCCCTAACAGCTTAGGACACCACAAGACAGCAGCCCTGTACAGCACCCCTAACAGCACCCCAGGACAGCATCCCTGTACAGCACAGGACAGCAACACCCATGTACAGCAGCTCTACCAGCACAGGACACCCCAGGACAGCACCCCTAACAGCACAGGACACCACAGGAGAGCACCACTGTACAGCACAGGACAGCACAGTAGAGCAACCCCCCTCTACAGCTCCCCAAACAGCACAGGACACCCCTGTACAGCACCTCTATCAGCACACAGGACAGCACCCCTAAAGAGCACACACTGACCCCACCCAACACCACCACCCACAGAGAGACAGAGGTCTGTCTCCCTCACTCTCCAAGTCCGGACACAGGGCTCCTTATATGGAATCCAAAACATGCGAGATCTGACAGCAGGATGAAGACGTTTTGCCTCATTCTGGGAAGTCCCAAGCCGGGCTCAAATCCTGAAGTCCAGGGTTTTTGGATCTCGGAGATCCTAACCCACTCATCTTAATTAAAAGTTATATTTTACTATAAGGAGAGTGCCCCTGACCTCCCTTATTTTCCTATTGTCAAGACGTTGCCTGATGACAACAATGTTGCCATAATAACTGTTGATATTGTGGCAGAGGCAGAACTCTGGGAGGCAACGGAGTCAGCTGCCGCCGGGCTCCTGCTTTGAAGGGGGGTACCTCTCCTCCTGTTTTATGTGTTCAGCGACATTAATCGATTAAGTTAATTGACAGCAGCCTGTATCTCTTCTGTAGCCGACTTCCCCACTAGTCACTACATAGATCTGCCTAGTTGCAATGGTTTTGTAATAGCTTCATATAGTTAGAATCTGCAGGCTTGCTATGCATGAGCAAATGTGTGTGTGTGTATATATATATATATATATATATATATATATATATATATATATATATATATATTATATACACACACACTGCTCAAAAAAATAAAGGGAACACTAAAATAACACATCCTAGATCTGAATGAATGGAATGTTCTTATTAAATACTTTGTTCTTTACATAGTTGAATGTGCTGACAACAAAATCACACACAAATTATCAATGGAAATCAAATTTATTAACCCATGGAGGTATGGATTTGGAGTCACACTCAAAATTAAAGTGGAAAAACACACTACAGGCTGATCCAACTTTGATGTAATGTCCTTAAAACAAGTCAAAATGAGGCTCAGTAGTGTGTGTGGCCTCCACGTGCCTGTATGACCTCCCTACAATGCCTGGGCATGCTCCTGATGAGGTGGTGGATGGTCTCCTGAGGGATCTCCTCCCAGACCTGGACTAAAGCATCCGCCAACTCCTGGACAGTCTGTGGTGCAACGTGGCGTTGGTGGATGGAGCGAGACATGATGTCCCAGATGTGCTCAATTGGATTCAGGTCTGGGGAACGGGCGGGCCAGTCCATAGCATCAATGGCTTCCTCTTTCAGGAACTGCTGACACACTCCAGCCACATGAGGTCTAGCATTGTCTTGCATTAGGAGGAACCTAGGGCCAACGCACCAGCATATGGTCTCACAAGGGGTCTGAGGATCTCATCTCGGTACCTAATGGCAGTCAGGGTACCTCTGGCGAGCACATGGAGGGCTGTGCGGCCCCCCAAAAAATGCCACCCCACACCATTACTGACCCACTGCCAAACCGGTCATGCTGGAGGATGTTGCAGGCAGCAGAACGTTCTCCTTGGCGTCTCCAGACTCTGTCACGTCTGTCACATGTGCTCAGTGAAAACCTGCTTTCATCTGTGAAGAGCACAGGGCGCCAGTGGCGAATTTGCCAATCTTGGTGTTCTCTGGCAAATGCCAAACGTCCTGCACGGTGTTGGGCTGTAAGCACAGCCCCCACCTGTGGACGTCGAGCCCTATTACCACCCTCATGGAGTCTGTTTCTGATCATTTGAGTAGACACATGCACATTTGTGGCATGCTGGAGGTAATTTTGCAGGGCTCTGGCAGTGCTCCTCCTGTTCCTCCTTGCACAAAGGCGGAGGTAGCGGTCCTGCTGCTGGGTTGTTGCCCTCCTACGGCCTCCCCCACATCTCCTGATGTACTGGCCTGTCTCCTGGTAGCGCTTCCATGCTCTGGACACTACGCTGACAGACACAGCAAACCTTCTTGCCACAGCTCGCATTGATGTGCCATCCTGGATGAGCTGCACTACCTGAGCCACTTGTGTGGGTTGTAGACTCCGTCTCATGCTACCACTATAGTGAAAGCACTGCCAGCTTTCAAAAGTGACCAAAACATCAGCCAGAAAGCATAGGAGCTGAGAAGTGGTCTGTGGTCACCACCTGCAGAACAACTCCTTTATTGGGGGTGTCTTGCTAATTGCCTATAATTTCCACCTGTTGTCTATTCCATTTGCACAACAGCATGTGAAATTGATTGTCAATCAGTGTTGCTTCCTAAGTGGACAGTTTGATTTCATAGAAGTGTGATTGACTTGGAGTCACATTGTGTTGTTTAAGTATTCCCTTTATTTTTTTGAGCAGTGTATATATGCACCAATATTTTCCTTGCCTCCGGGCAACTGGGTCAAACTTACGCCACTGTATTGTGGTGTCAACAATTTGAATGTAGACATTGTCATTGTCAACATTTTCACTACATCCCAAGAGATAGATATAAGCTAAAGAATTGATATATAGATAATTATTAGATGGATATTAGTGAAAAGAGTGGAGGAGTAAACCAGTGAAGAGCAAAGCAGAATTATCCTGTGAGCAACACATGGCTTGACAATTGTTGTCCGGATTTGTGGAGAAATAAATCCACACTGAAGAGGTGGATTTTTTGGTATTTTGACCAGGCATGACAATGGGCTTTTGCATCCCATGGACAACAACTGTCTCCAATGGTGCCTTATTTAAACAAACCACATCACCATCAGAATCCTCATCATCCATTTCCTCCACAGCGCCAGATACACCAATATCCTCCTCATCCTGGTGTGCTTCTACAGTGACATCATCAATCTCAATATCAGCAACTGGACTGGCGGTGCTCCTCCCAAAACTTGTAGCGTGCATGCAAATGGTGCTAGGAGCCTCCTCTTCCCATAAAGTCTTGGGAAGGTCAGGCCTAGACATCGCAACTGCGGACACACTTGGACTTTCCTTGTGGATTTGTGATATCTCTGAGTCTTAACACACATTTGTTTTTTCCTGTGCTTTAGCAAGCTTTTTTTTTTTTTTTTTCGAGAGGGAGCAGGGCTTCCATCTTCAAGAGAAGATGAACCAACAGTCATGAACATAGGGGGTCATTCCGAGATGATCATAGCTGTGCTAAATTTAGCACAGCTATGATCATTTACACTGACATGCGGGGGGACGCTCAACACAGGGCTATCCCACCCCGCATGTCATTGCCGTCCCCCCCCACAGAAGTGCAAAGGCATCGCACAGCGGTGATGCCTTTGCACTTCAAGAGTAGCTCCCGACCAGCGCAGCTTTAGTATGCTGGCTGGGAGCTACTCATCACTCCCCTGCCCGCAGCGGCTGCATGTGATGTCACGCAGCCGCTGCAGCCCGCCCCTCATTCGGTCCAGCCACGCCTGCATTGGCCGGACCGCACCCACGAAACAGCGGCCAAATGCCGCCGTTCCGCCCCCCTGACCAGCGACCGCCTCTGCCTGTCAATCAGCAGCGCCGGCGCATGCGCAGTTTTGACCCGATCGCACCGCTGCGATAAACTGCAGCATGCGATCGGGTCAGAATGACCACCATAAGCCAAGGCCTTAGCCTTTCTTTGCCACTTCGTGTCGTGAATGGCATAATGCCAATTTTACGTTTCTCATCAGATAATTTTTTTTTTTTTGTGGTTATTAATAAAAAAATTTGCTTCTTGGATTTTACAGGCTCTCTGTGACATTGGGCCTTAGCAGACAACATTGATGAAATTGCATCGTCATTGTCATGACTGGTGGCAGCAGCTTCAGAACTAGTTCTAGGAAGTGGTTCCTGATCTTTCACTATTTTTTTCTCCAAATTTTTGTTCTCCATTTCACAGGACAGCACTTCTTTATTTTTACAGCACAGAGGTCAGCGCCTCAGTGCCCCTATAATTTTACAGCACACAGGACAGTGCCCCTTTATTTTTGCAGCACACAGGACAGTGCCATAGTACCCCTATATTTTTACAGCACACAGGACAGGTCCACAGTGTTCCTTTATTTTTACAGCACCCTATAGGGCCATAGCGTTTCTTTATTCTTACAGCAACCTACAGGGTCACAGCGTTTCTTTATTTTACAGCACCTGAGAGGGCCACAGCATTCCTTTATTTTTACAGCACCCCTGTATTTTTACAGCATACAGGACAGGGCCACAGTGCTCCTTTATTTTTACAGCACCCCTGTATTTTTACAGTATACAGGACAGGGCCACAGTGCTCCTTTATATTTACAGCACCCCTGTATTTTTACAGCATACAGGACAGAGCCACATCATTCCTTTAATTTTACAGCACCCGACAGGGCCACAGCATTCCTTTATTTTTACATCACCCAACAGGGCCACAGCATTCCTTTGTTTTTACAGCACCCCTATATTTTTACAGCATACAGGACAGGGCCCTTTATTTTTACAGCATACAGAACAGTGCCCTTTATTTTTACAGCATACAGAACAGTGCCCATTTATTTTTACAGGACAGTGCCCCTGTATTTTCACAGCACACAGGACAGTGCCCCTTTATTTTTATAGCAAACAGAACAATGTCCCTTTATTTTTACAGCAACCCTGTATTTTTACAGCATACAGGATAGGGCCAGAGCATTCCTTTATTTTTACAGCACACAGGACAGGGCCACAGCATTCCTTTATTTTTACAGCACCTGACAGGGCTACAGCATTCCTTTATTTTTACAGCACCTGACAGGGCCACAGTGTTCCTTTATTTTTACAGCACCCAACAGGGCCAAAGCATTCCTTTATATTTATAGCACCTGACAGGGCCACAGCATTCCTTTATTTTTACAGCACCCAATAGGCCCACAGCGTTCCTTTATTTTTACAGCACCTCTGTATTTTTAAAGCATACAGAACAGGGCCCCTTTTTTTACAGCACACAGAACAGTGCCCCTTTATTTTTACAGGACACAGGACAGTGCCCCTGTATTTTCACAGCACACAGGACAGTGTCCCTTTATTTTTATAGAAAACAGAACAGTGTCCCTTCATTTTTACAGCAACCCTGTATTTTTACAGCATACATGATAGAGCCACAACATTCCTTTATTTTTACAGCACCTGACAGGGCCACAGTGTTCCTTTATTTTTACAGCACCCAACAGGGCCAAAGCGTTTCTTTATTTTTACAGCACCTGACAGGTCCACAGCGTTCCTTTATTTCTACAGTACCCGATATGCTCACAGCGTTCCTTTATTTTTACAGCATCTCTGTATTTTTACAGCATACAGGACAGGGCCACAGCATTCTTTTATTTTTATAGAACCCTACAGGGCTACAGCATTCCTTTATTTTTACAGCATCCCTGTATTTTTACAGCATACAGGACGGGGCCACAGCATTCCTTTATTTTTACAGCACCCGACAGGGACACAACATTCCTTTATTTCTACAGCACCCGACAAGGCACAGTGTTTCTTTATTGTTACAGCACCCCTTATATTTTTACAGCACACAGGATAGTAACCCTTTATTTTTACAGCACACAGGACAGCAGCCCCTAACAGCATAGGACACCACAGGACAGCACCACTGTACAGCACAGGACAGCACAGTAGAGCAACACCCCTCTACAGCTCCCCAAATAGCAAAGGACACCCAATGACAGCACCCCTGTACAGCACCCCTAACAGCTTAGGACACCACAGGACAGCACCGCTAACAGCTTAGGACACCACAAGACAGCAGCCCTGTACAGCACCCCTAACAGCACCCCAGGACAGCATCCCTGTACAGCACAGGACAGCAACACCCATGTACAGCAGCTCTACCAGCACAGGACACCCCAGGACAGCACCCCTAACAGCACAGGACACCACAGGAGAGCACCACTGTACAGCACAGGACAGCACAGTAGAGCAACCCCCCTCTACAGCTCCCCAAACAGCACAGGACACCCCTGTACAGCACCTCTATCAGCACACAGGACAGCACCCCTAAAGAGCACACACTGACCCCACCCAACACCACCACCCACAGAGAGACAGAGGTCTGTCTCCCTCACTCTCTAAGTCCGGACACAGGACTCCTTATATGGAATCCAAAACATGCGAGATCTGACAGCAGGATGAAGACGTTTTGCCTCATTCTGGGAAGTCCCAAGCCGGGCTCAAATCCTGAAGTCCAGGGTTTTTGGATCTCGGAGATCCTAACCCACTCATCTTAATTAAAAGTTATATTTTACTATAAGGAGAGTGCCCCTGACCTCCCTTATTTTCCTATTGTCAAGACGTTGCCTGATGACAACAATGTTGCCATAATAACTGTTGATATTGTGGCAGAGGCAGAACTCTGGGAGGCAACGGAGTCAGCTGCCGCCGGGCTCCTGCTTTGAAGGGGGGTACCTCTCCTCCTGTTCTATGTGTTCAGCGACATTAATCGATTAAGTTAATTGACAGCAGCCTGTATCTCTTCTGTAGCCGACTTCCCCACTAGTCACTACATAGATCTGCCTAGTTGCAATGGTTTTGTAATAGCTTCATATAGTTAGAATCTGCAGGCTTGCTATGCATGAGCAAATGTGTGTGTGTGTGTGTGTGTGTGTGTGTGTGTGTGTGTGTGTGTGTGTATATATATATATATATATATATATTATATACACACACACTGCTCAAAAAAATAAAGGGAACACTAAAATAACACATCCTAGATCTGAATGAATGGAATGTTCTTATTAAATACTTTGTTCTTTACATAGTTGAATGTGCTGACAACAAAATCACACACAAATTATCAATGGAAATCAAATGTATTAACCCATGGAGGTATGGATTTGGAGTCACACTCAAAATTAAAGTGGAAAAACACACTACAGGCTGATCCAACTTTGATGTAATGTCCTTAAAACAAGTCAAAATGAGGCTCAGTAGTGTGTGTGGCCTCCACGTGCCTGTATGACCTCCCTACAATGCCTGGGCATGCTCCTGATGAGGTGGTGGATGGTCTCCTGAGGGATCTCCTCCCAGACCTGGACTAAAGCATCCGCCAACTCCTGGACAGTCTGTGGTGCAACGTGGCGTTGGTGGATGGAGCGAGACATGATGTCCCAGATGTGCTCAATTGGATTCAGGTCTGGGGAACGGGCGGGCCAGTCCATAGCATCAATGGCTTCCTCTTTCAGGAACTGTTGACACACTCCAGCCACATGAGGTCTAGCATTGTCTTGCATTAGGAGGAACCTAGGGCCAACCGCACCAGCATATGGTCTCACAAGGGGTCTGAGGATCTCATCTCGGTACCTAATGGCAGTCAGGGTACCTCTGGCGAGCACATGGAGGGCTGTGCGGCCCCCCAAAAAATGCCACCCCACACCATTACTGACCCACTGCCAAACCGGTCATGCTGGAGGATGTTGCAGGCAGCAGAACGTTCTCCTTGGCGTCTCCAGACTCTGTCACGTCTGTCACATGTGCTCAGTGAAAACCTGCTTTCATCTGTGAAGAGCACAGGGCGCCAGTGGCGAATTTGCCAATCTTGGTGTTCTCTGGCAAATGCCAAACGTCCTGCACGGTGTTGGGCTGTAAGCACAGCCCCCACCTGTGGACGTCGAGCCCTATTACCACCCTCATGGAGTCTGTTTCTGATCATTTGAGTAGACACATGCACATTTGTGGCATGCTGGAGGTAATTTTGCAGGGCTCTGGCAGTGCTCCTCCTGTTCCTCCTTGCACAAAGGCGGAGGTAGCGGTCCTGCTGCTGGGTTGTTGCCCTCCTACGGCCTCCTCCACGTCTCCTGATGTACTGGCCTGTCTCCTGGTAGCGCTTCCATGCTCTGGACACTACGCTGACAGACACAGCAAACCTTCTTGCCACAGCTCGCATTGATGTGCCATCCTGGATGAGCTGCACTACCTGAGCCACTTGTGTGGGTTGTAGACTCCGTCTCATGCTACCACTATAGTGAAAGCACTGCCAGCTTTCAAAAGTGACCAAAACATCAGCCAGAAAGCATAGGAGCTGAGAAGTGGTCTGTGGTCACCACCTGCAGAACAACTCCTTTATTGGGGGTGTCTTGCTAATTGCCTATAATTTCCACCTGTTGTCTATTCCATTTGCACAACAGCATGTGAAATTGATTGTCAATCAGTGTTGCTTCCTAAGTGGACAGTTTGATTTCATAGAAGTGTGATTGACTTGGAGTCACATTGTGTTGTTTAAGTATTCCCTTTATTTTTTTGAGCAGTGTATATATGCACCAATATTTTCCTTGCCTCCGGGCAACTGGGTCAAACTTACGCCACTGTATTGTTGTGTCAACAATTTGAATGTAGACATTGTCATTGTCAACATTTTCACTACATCCCAAGAGATAGATATAAGCTAAAGAATTGATATATAGATAATTATTAGATGGATATTAGTGAAAAGAACTTATAAAGTTTATAAAAGTTTAAAAAATATTTTGTGTTTAATATGTGTAATGTTAAAAAAAAAAAAAAAAGTCATAATGTAACAAAAAAAGTTTAAAAAATTAAGCATTATTAATCTACAAAAAAAACAAAAAAGGCAAAATTTAAAACAGCATGGTCCAATCGTTGGTTCAATAGTGGTAAAATTACACCTAAGCCTCTGCTTTGTCTCTCTTCTATATCATTTTTTTGTTATTCTTTTTAAAATCCAGCAAAAATATGTTATCCAGCAAAGATATATTATCCAAAAACTAATTCAAAACTACAAAATGATTTGACGGTTCAAATGTGTCACACAAATTATTTAAACAGTTACAAAAATATCAAAAGCTGCAAAAACCTTAAAAATATATTTAACCAACACAAAAACGCACAGTCCGGCACAAAACAATCACTAAAAAAAGTGAAGACAGTGTTATGGTAAAAAGTTGCTTATGTTTTGGTTCCATTACAAATCGCATAAAATGGTCCTTAGCAAGTACCGCTGACTCTAATACAGCCGTTGCAAAGGCTGCAAAAAAAGAACACCTAAATCCATAAGCTTGCAATAAAATAAAAAGGTCAAAAACCAAAGCTTAAAAAAACCTAACACTAAAAACTATTGTATAAAGATACAATACAGAGACTGTTACTACTGTCACTACCACAAAGTTGTATTTAAATAAACCCTTCAATCAAAATCAAAATAATTATAATCATTAATAATAAACTATGTGCTTATAAGCTAATATCCTACAAAACTTTTAACTTTTCTAAAAGTATACAGGAGCAACGTTATTTATAACAGCATTAGAACTTAATTTATTTATTTTTCTTTAAAAAAAAAGCAAGCAAACGTGTGGTGTAGGTATAAGTACTCATCCATTATTGTAAATAAAAATTATTTCAATAAGACCCTTCCTCTTTTCTTTTCTAAGCAGGAAATCCAAAGGGATTTATGACTAGTGTAACAAACACACACTTTAAAAAAACGTGGTTGTGAGTATTATACTCCACTTAAAAACAAATGTATAAATTAATGCATGGATAATTTAAATAATTTAAAATATTATTCTAAAAAGTATCCAGTCCAGCAATACCATTAATTGTTAAAAATTTTTTAAGTACTGCAGCTATATAAATTGTATTGCTAATCATTATTTAAAACTATTATAATTGTTAAATATGTATACATAAACACTAGCAGGCCAAAGTTCTCTATGCAATTTACATTTAATGTAATTACCAAAACTTATAAAGTCGTAACTCGTGATAATAGTAAAACATGGTACATGTGTATAGATACAACAGTATCTCAAAAAAAAACCACTGGTAATAATATTAGCTACACATATCAGGTGTATTTCAGTTAGTAAAAATAAAATAAGTCAATAATAAAAAAATAAAAAAAAAATGATCTTATGTAAATAAAAAAGGTTAATTTAAAAAAATGTAAAAAAAGTGTTACAATATACTAACCTAAGGTTTCTAAATGTGCTAAATATAATAAGTTAGGTATATAAATAGTAATGGTTACATATGATGTTCATTAAAGTTTATAATGTAATATGTATTTTACTAAAAGTAAATTCAAAGGTTAAAAAAAAATATCATACATAACAAAAAATGGTAGTTGTCACCATGTCCTTAGGATATAATATATATTTGTTTACCTATTAATTCTAAAAATGTTTGTTATTTAAAAAAATTAATTTAGCAATTTTATACAAAAATATATTAACTTAAGAAAAGTTTTCTTGCAGGATAAACTATTCCTAAAAAAAGTAATTAACTCAGTAATCAGGAAACATGTTCCTGCCACCAAAGTATCAATAAAACCTTAAAGTAGTAAAGGTGGCTAATAAGTTCTCCTATAGCTAATAAAGTCGTATAATTAATCAACTAAAAGTTGACGTTTTATTTCAATTAAATTATTAATAACATAATTAATCTTTATAGTAAAATATTCCAAAACTGTAAACATTTATAATAATTCCAGAACATTAAACATAAACTATTACGATACCATATTGTTCTACATTTTTTTTAATACCACAAATTAAAAAATATTGTTAATTTCCAAAAACAGCACTTTAAGCTCACTGCTGTGCTTATTTAACCAAAAACATTACAAATCCTAATACGTGTAATGCCAAGTATATAAAAAGGTCCATAATATAAAAAAACTTTAACCAAAGCATTATAATATTAACTAAAAAAAATAAATGTTTAAATCCTAGTATTCAATTTTCAAAATTAAAAAAATGTTTTTTAAGTATATTGTATGTAATTGTATGTAATAATGTATTCTGTAATAAAGTTTATTCTTTGGTAACCCCAATGTAATTATAAACATTCATTTAATGTTCACCGCATAACAGGTGTGGCCTATGTTGTATTTAAAAGGCTACTGTCAAATGCAAAATAGCAATACTACATAAAATAATTATTAGCGAACTATACGTTCCCAAAAATTCTCTTAAAATGACAGGGCACATGTATAATGTCCCTGATCAAAGGGTGGAGCTGTCAAATACTGTAACTGAAGCAACCTGCTAAAGGCCTAACAGTTATGTGTGTGCACTACAAAATAGTACGTATATTATGTATACATCCAATAATCACAGTAGCAGAAGGTTCTGATATTCACTAGTAAAAGCATAAAAAAATCCATCTTGTTCCTAGCTAGATGATATAGCAAATTCATCTTAAACTTTTTACACACTAAAAAACAAAAAAAACAACTTTGTTGGCTAAGTATTAATTCCACATACGCACTTTCTAAAAGCTCATAAAAACCAAATGTAATTCCTAATATGGACACAGTTAAAGCTCACAAGTATCTTTAAGTATTCTTAACAATGGTCCTAATATTGCATAATAATATTACATAACAATATTGCCTAACACTGTATTCCTAAGGTATAAAATCATATGAAAAAAACATACAAAAGGGGCGTAACTGTGTATTATATAAAACTCATTGTTAATACGTGTATCTGGTTGTTGTTAAATAATTTAACACAGGACGAGAAAATGCTACCTCTCCCCTGTATACGGGCGTGGCCCTTTAAATAAATAATAATTAATTTTTATAAATCCATTTTCAATTCATTCTTTTACCTAACAACCCAAACAGCAACAAAATGGTTAATTTAGTTAATCCAAAAAAATTCAACAAGGAGTAAACCAGTGAAGAGCAAAGCAGAATTATCCTGTGAGCAGACTGCTGTTGTCAGTCAGCTCTATTGAACTTTCAGGATCACAGTGAATTATGGGGTAATTCTGAGTTGATCGCAGCAGGAACTTTGTTAGCAGTTGGGCAAAATCATGTGCACTGCAGGGGAGGCAGATATAACATGTGCAGAGAGAGTAAGATTTGGGTGTGGGCCCTCATTCCGAGTTGTTCGCTCGCTAGCTGCTTTTAGCAGCATTGCAAACGCTAGGCCGCCGCCCTCTGGGAGTGTATCTTAGCTTAGCAGAATAGCGAACGAAAGATTAGCAGAACTGCTACTAAATAGTTTCTGAGTAGCTCCAGACCTACTCCTAGATTGCGATCAGCTCGGTCCGTCTAGTTCCTGGTTTAACGTCACAAACACGCCCTGCGTTCGGCCAGCCACTCCCCCGTTTCCCCAGACACTCCCATATTTTTCCCTGACACGCCTGCATTTTTTAGCACACTCCCGGAAAACGCTCAGTTACCACCCAGAAATGCCCCTTTCCTGTCAATCATTCACCGATCAGCAGTGCGACTGAAAAGCGCCGCACGAACACCAGTAAATCTACTAAGTTTTGTGTAAAATAACTTAGCGCATGCGCTCTGCGTACCAGACGCATGCGCATTTAGCAACAAATCGCAGCATAGCGAAAATCGTCAACGAGCGAACAACTCGTAATGACCACCGTGGTGTCTTCAATCTTCAATCTAAATTGCAGTGTAAAAATAAAGCAGCCAGTATTTACCCTGCACAGAAACAAAATAACCCACCCAAATCTAACTCTCTCTGCACATGTTATATCTGCCTCCACTGCAGTGCACATGGGTTTGCCCAACTGCTAACAAAGTTCCTGCTGCGATCAACTCAGTATTGCCCCCAATATGTGTTTATAACACACACAAGGGGGTATATTTACTAAGGTCCCGATTTTGACCGATTTGGTGTTTTTTCTTCAAAGTGTCATCTCGGGAATTTACTAAGCACAAATCTCGGCAGTGATGAGGGCATTCGTATTTTTATTACGGCTGTGTAGTAAAAATACGAATGAATACACCATCGGTCAAACGCGGCTGTTTAGGTATAGAACTCGGTCATTTACTAAGCATTCGTATTTGAAATCTCTACCGTGAAAATGGAATTGCGGCCGTTAAAAAATACAAATCGTAAAAAAAGCCTAAAAAAAAGTAGACCTGCTTTTGATAAGCGTGTTTACATGTGTTTACAATTAGACATTACTCACACTTTAATTTTTTGACCTTTAAAAGGGACCCAAGCACATGTTTCAAATCTCTCACTCTGAAATGGCTGCTGCCGTGTGTAGTACAGATTTCTTGTTTGCTGGGGGATACCTGAGACTGCTCCAAGAGGCTACAATAAACCAGGGCCAGGAAACTGAACATGGTCAGCAGGTTGTACAAGTGCCGCGGAGGCTGCGCAGGCCTCGTTATTTTAGGAGGCGTTTAAACTTGAACGCATTGGCCGATGACCAGGTTATACAGATGTTCCGGCTAAATAGAAACAACATTTTCCATCTGTATGACCTTGTCAAACTGGACCTAGACCCTGAGACAGCACGCTCTCGCTCTGTCTCAGGCCTGCACAAACTCCTGGCTGTGTTGCACTTTATGGCTACTGGTAGCTTCCAGGCTGTGAGTGGCGATGTAATTGGTATCTCCCAGCCCACCTTTTCTAAATATTTAATTCAGGTGAGTTAAAACATACATACACGTCTATGTCTAAGTGGTGCTTCTGTTATGTAATATAACACACAATTGTATTTTGTACAGGTCATGACACTCACCTTATATTTTGTAATGTCCACACAGGTTTTAGATGTATTGGATCCCCACATAGATGCCTCTATCTGCTTCCCTACCCAGGAGTCGCAGTGGCATGCAGTCAGGGTAGCTTTCTATGAGCTTGCTGGCATGCCCAATGTGCTGGGTGCCATAGATTGCACACACGTTGAGCTGAGACCACCTAGGGGCAGGCAATATATTTATACGAGTAGACATATGGGCCAATCCACTAATGTCCAGGTGGTTTGTGATGCAAATTTAACAATTATGAGTGTTGTTGCGGGTTACCCTGGCGGCTGCCATGACTCCTTCATCCTCAGTCTGTCATCCCTCTTTGATAAGTTTGAGGCCGGACAAATGCCTGATGGCTGGCTGCTGGGTATGTTCCAAGTGTGTTGTGTGTATGTGTGGTAACTTTAACCTCCTCATTTTGTATTTTTATTTCCCATAAACCACATGTCCTAATGTTGCCTATATCTGTCTTTCAGGTGATGGTGGTTACGGCTGCTACTCTTGGCTCCTTACTCCATTGTCCCAACCTGATTCTCCTGCTGAACACAATTATAATAATGCACATAAGTCCACGCGGAATGTGATAGAAAGATGTTTTGGGGTGCTGAAATCTAGGTTTCGGTGTCTGGATAAGTCTGCAGGGCTTTTGTTGTATAGTCCCTCAAAGGTGACTAGGATTGTGTTCTGCTGCTGTTTTCTTTATAACATGTGTTTGCGACAACATCTGCCACATGTTGTTGATGAAGAAAACAGTCAGCAAGTAGGTGAGTTTGAAACATCTGGCGACTGTGAGTACAGATGTAGGGAGGTAGGTAAGGCAAGAAGTGATTATGCGTAATTTTAACGGTAAGTATTATTTAGTTATAAATAACCTTGGCTAACTACTATTCTAAAATGTTTTATAGGTCTTAATTCTGTTTGTGTTGCGTTATTGTTTGTTATTTCTCATGTTGTTTACAGTTAGCCAATAAAATGTATAACTTACACTGTAACTCATTAGAAAATTAATCAATATACATATTGCGTGTGAAAAATGTATTACCTTGAACACAGGCATATTTTATGAAACAATTCCCAAAACATTATTTGTAAAGTACTATTTGCTGCAGCCTTCAACATTTTTTTTTTTTGTGTGCTGGGTGCAGAGGATTGGCCTGGTTCGTTGGTCCGGGTTCTGCTGGAGCGTCTAACTGGGGAGGTAACTGGGGTCTGGCTTGGGGTGGTTGTTCCCGAACTTGAGCTTAGTTGGTGTGATGCCAACACATTAAGGCTTTGGCTCAGGTTGTTTAGGCTTGCAGTGAGTTGTGTATTAGCGGCAGTGTTGTTGGCAATAATTCGGGAGATGTTATCATTTATCAGTCGGTTGTGTTGAATAGTTTGAATGAGGGCTTGTTGCTGCCGCTGTTGTTCATCCAGGATTCTGACCAAATTGGCTTGCATTTGGCTGTTGTCTGCCCTCATCTGCTCCATTGAATTGGCAATTCTGCCAACCTGAACTATCAGTCTGCCTGAGTTCCGACTGAGTCTAGGCAGATGATGGGGCAGACTGGCACGGTATTGGGTGTGGCAGTTCAGGCAGGCATAGTGTTGCACCTGTTGTGTGGCCCAACTGCTCCAAAACTCTGGGGCCATTTGTTGCTGGGGTGGTGTTGTGCTCAATTGGGGGCTGTGGGATGTTTGGGGTGGTTGGGTTATGTCCTGCGGCGTGATTGGCTGGGTAGGATCTATCGCTTGCAGGTGTAGTGTGTACGTATCCTGCTGGTCACTTTCCTACTGGTCATCCTCGACCATGATGGGTGGTTCTGTATGGGGTTGAAGACAGCCACTATTTAGTCAATATTTAGCATTGATCTTTTTATAGCTTTACGTCAACATGCATTACTTGTTAATATTCATGTTGGAATTGATAAATAAATTGAGGCCTAAACTTAACTATGTAGCTCACCTTTTTGTAGAAATCTGTGGCTTCTAACGTTCCCTACTCAGTTTAAAAATATTAGAGGGAATTGTTGGACTCTGAGCCATAATTAATGTGCGAACACGAAGAACTCTAACAATTTCAAATTAAAACATTTACATATTGTGTATGAAGCTTCCTTTTGTAAAACACACACAATACAATAAATGTGTTGAGCAATACATTGTTCAAGGCAGTCAGTGGTCTTGCCAAAACCTTTACAAATATAGTGTGAAAAAATGTAAAATAATAAAATGGTTGCAAATGTCTTAAGGTGGCGTATGTTTAGAACTGGTGATGTTGGCCATGCTAAACAATTGTATTAGACTTAACATTTATGTAGCTGTTTCTACCAAATAAAAAAAATAAAAAAAATTGTTTGCTATGGCCAACATCACATCAGAAAATTAAACCAACAACAACAAAAAAAAAAAACCATGTGTTGGGGTGTTGGTGATTATTACAAGGATGACTGTTTATTTTTAACACATTTTTTTGGGCTGTGCACAAACAGTGGGGTAGATGTATTAACCTGGAGAAGGCATAAGGAAGTGATAAACCAGTGATATGTGCAAGATGATAAAGGCACCAGCCAAACAGCTCCAATATGTAAATTAACAGTTAGGATCTGTTTGGCTGCTGCCTTTATCACCTTGCACATATCACTGGTTTATCACTTACTTATGCCTTCTCCAGGTTAATACATCTACCCCACTGTTTTTTACATTATTTCCAATTATTTTTTATGTTTACTCACCAGACAGCTGAGGGGATTGTGGATCCTCGCTTTGCGGACTGGCCAAAATGGCTTGTGGTGGCAGGGACGACACTGTGGAGATGCGCCGTTGTGGTGGTGAGGATGCTGCTGGAGATTCAGCCTCAAGACGGCATCTCTTGGTAGGCATCCTATGGAGACTATCCGAGCCCTGTGATGTGCGCATTAGTGGAGGGGGGTTTGATGAAGAAGGACCTATGTGATAAGATAAACATTAACATTCTGCTTTTCTCTGTGTTTTCAGATTATGTGTATAGACTACATTCTTACCTGCATCGCCAGCATCTGCATCTCTTGGCAGTGTGGGTTGTGGCCTGGCTGTGCTGCGTCTCTTTCGTACTGTACAAATATGAAGAATGTCCTTATGAACATAATATTATGTTTATATGTTTATGCAAAATCCTTATTGTGATGTAAACATATGAGTAACCTGATGAGAAGTAAACAAAACTATGCTTATGCTTTTCTGTCTGACTTCATTGGGTGTGTATAGTTCAATTCTGAAACAATTACACAAAACAATCCAGACACAAAGGTGCAGTATTATCAATATTATACTACTTAAAACACAAATGTGGTAGCTTAACACAACCAGAATATTGCTCTGTATTTTTAATTTTTTTGATGCTAACAAACAAACACTACCCCCAAACATATTTGCGAAATTGTAAGCATCAAAAACAAATATGCATGAAAAATCACATCAACCACACAAAGGACAACCAAGAACAACACACAATAACCATAAGTCCATTGAAAATATTTAAATAAATAAAAATTGGAAAAACACATGACTCACACTTCTTTTAAAGACACCAACAACAATTGACTTTTGTATTAAAACACCATAAAAAGCCAAAGGCCACCTGCTAAATTGACAATACAAAGGCTAAAAACATAACTATTTGTGATAAAAACTACATCACCAACACATTAGAAGAATAAACCAACTTACAATCACAATTAGCTAGAAGACATTTCAGACAACTAAGGACAAAGCACAGATGTTTAAATTATAAATAAACCAAAAAATAAAACTCAACATCCTGCCTTGGGCGATCCGAATCCCGGACATGAGTCGCACCAACCACTTCTGGCGGAATCAGAGTACGCACAACCTCCTCCCAATCCCGATATGATGGTCGGAAGGGGTGTCCACCCCGTTTGGTGGGCTGATTTAGCCTCCTTAGACATCTTAGCCTAGACACGGCGCTTGATGTCGTAGAATCGCTTACGACACGTGTCCTCGGTCCTCCTCACCACACCCTCACTATTAACAGCCGCAACGACCTTCCCCCACAGAACAGTCTTCCTGCGTGATGACACCTTAGCAGCATCATGGCCAACCAACTGTCGATGATGCCTCATCAGCTCCCGCACCAAAGCCATATTCTCAGCGTAGCTGAATTTAACATTGCGGCCCGTCTTTGTAGTGGTGCGTGGCTGCGGAGCCACAGCACCATCACTGTCAGTATTACTGAAGGCCGCAGCAGCAACCTCCCCCTCCTCCTCACTAACCTCCTCCACCTCACTCACCTCCTCCCTCTCACTTACCTCCTCCCTCTCACTCACCTCCTCCACCTCACTCACCTCCTCCACCTCACTCACCTCCTCCCTCTCACTCACCTCCTCCACCTCACTCACCTCTGACTGGGAAATAATCAGGACAAACAACAAATAACACTGAGAAAAAAAAACAGTAAACACACTCCTCCACTACCACTATACACCTCACACCAAAGACACACACACACACACACACACACACACACACACACACACACACACACTCACAAACAATGACAATAGACGTGAAAAAATAAAAACAATGACAAAAAACTAGACAGACTTTTAAATAACTACACAACAAGTATGACAAGACTACTTACACACACAGTACAGCACTCAACAATCAACAAAAACCTCCTCAAATCCTCCACAAACTCCAAAAAAATCACCAACTCCGAACACACCTTCTTCTCACCTCTCCACTAGCTAAACCCACGAGGTGCGGAGGGTTGGGGGCGTTTTTATAGTAATGAGCACAGTCACTTCTCCATCACGAATCAAACCAATCACGGACGAGTGACAAAAACGAAACTTAGAAAAAAAACGCGCCCAGAAACGGAAAAACACTGCCGTAACCGAAATGTGACGCAGTCGTAAGAAAACCTCATAACACGGCTGCAAAACCACTAAATCGGCCGCATTCTACCTTACAAAACCACGATCGACATCGGAAAACACGAAAAATACAAATACGACAGCTTAGTAAATGAGGCGTAACAAATTTAAAAAGTTGCAAATTTACACATTCGATGTCATTCGTGATGAATCTCACTCCAAATCAGTACAAATACGAATTTTAGTAAATATACCCCAAGGTTTCATTGATAAAGCAGACTGGATCAGCGGAGAAGTAATAGCAACCAGTCAGCTCTGAGGTAGCATTTATCAAGTAGATTCTATAAATTCATAGGTATCAGCTGATTGGTTTACTGCTTCATACATCAACCCCAAGATCATTCCGAGGTGCACTCTCCCCCCCCCCCCCCCCATCCCCATTACTTTCAAGCTTGTAGAGCATATGAGTGTGGAGCCTTTATTTGATATACAGGAAGGACCTGTATTAAGCCTGGAGAAGTGATAAACTGGAAGGTGATAACTCACCAGCCAAAATGACAGGAGATAACTGGCTGGTGAGTTATCACTTTCCACTTTATCACTTCTCCAGGTTTAATACATCTGTCCCTAAGGCTAAAAGCCACAGTAATCTGAAAGTTCCTTCTCCCATATCAGCGCCACCTGGTGGCATCACCAAAGCCCCTGACACCTGGTGCTCATGGCAAGTGATTCTGTTTCCTTCGAGAGTTATGCCACTGGTGGGATCACATACAGTATGGTGCTTAATTGAATGTGTTATTGTAGTTTGTGACATACAGTATGGTTTCCAGAAAGACAATCTGTAATCAACAGCAGTGATTCAGATAACTTGCGTCAGCAGGTACAGCACAATCACAGCTTTGACTCCCCATAGTCATTAAGCCATCACCCTCTTCAAATAACACAGATAAATTATATGATCGTCAAGATTTTTTATTCTGCAGTATGACTCTAGGTAAATGGAACACCTGGTCAGACAGACAATATGCAACTGATATTCCAGGCTCTTACATCGTCTTCCTGCTGGTTTGGAAGTTTCATGTGCAAATTAGACTTATTTAGACGTCCCTAGGAGTTTCTTTTAAATTAAACATTAAATGAGAACTCCAGTCAAAGCAGTGATTGTGTCAGCAGCAAGATCACACAATATGCTAATCAGTCATACAGGAGACTGGAGGAACAAGTACAGAGATATCTGTCAGGTCCATTTTTAATGTGCTACGGAGATAGTCTTGTTTAATAAACCCTTATGCAACTACATTAGCACATTTTTATTTCCAAGTGTTCTGTATTATTATCAGAGCCGGCCCTAGCCAATTTGATGCCCTAGGCAAAATTTTGTCTGGTGCCCCCTAGCTCCGCCGCTAGTTCTGCATCTGTACCTGCAACGCTCAGGTAGTGGGGCCCACCGGGGGGTTACCCTGTGGGCCAGTTCAACTCTGCACAATGCCACACAGTAATGACCATAATACATATAATTCCACACAGTAAAGGAACCTTACACATATGCCCCACATTAGTAATGCCCATAATACACATAATGCCACACAGTAATGCACCTTACACATATGCCCCACATTAGTAATGCCAATAATACACATATACTGCCACAGATACTGCCACACTTGCTGGTTATACAAAAAGATCAGTATCAAACATGTAGAAACTGTCCATTCTCTTCACTATTCAGTGTGTTTGCTGGTGTCTGTTACTCCCGTTAACTGCATGCCCTTTACTTTATACTGTGGGAGCTAAATGCTCTGCCCTCCAGTCTGATGTGTCCAAAAGTCACGCTGCACTCATGTTTCATATAGAAATAGCACAACGCAACTTACTGACCACGTTACAGTGCTAGATGGCAGGGGAATTTTACGGCATGGACTGACAAGGAAATAAAGTGTGGGGAGAACACTGCCCATGTTATGTCCCTGCAGACACCTGGGGTTTGCACTAGAGATGAGCGTCGGAAATTTTTCGGGTTTTGTGTTTTGGTTTTGGGTTCGGTTCCGCGGCCGTGTTTTGGGTTCGACCGCGTTTTGGCAAAACCTAACCGAATTTTTTTTGTCGGATTCGGGTGTGTTTTGGATTCGGGGTGTTTTTTTCCAAAAAACCTAAAAAACAGCTTAAATCATAGAATTTGGGGGTCATTTTGATCCCAAAGTATTATTAACCTCAAAAACCATAATTTCCACTCATTTTCAGTCTATTCTGAATACCTCACACCTCACAATATTATTTTTAGTCCTAAAATTTGCACCGAGGTCGCTGGATGACTAAGCTAAGCGACCCTAGTGGCCGACACAAACACCTGGCCCATCTAGGAGTGGCACTGCAGTGTCACGCAGGATGTCCCTTCCAAAAAACCCTCCCCAAACAGCACATGACGCAAAGAAAAAAAGAGGCGCAATGAGGTAGCTGTGTGAGTAAGATAAGCGACCCTAGTGGCCGACACAAACACCGGGCCCATCTAGGAGTGTCACTGCAGTGTCACGCAGGATGTCCCTTCCAAAAAACCCTCCCCAAACAGCACATGACGCAAAGAAAAAAAGAGGCGCAATGAGGTAGCTGTGTGAGTAAGATAAGCGACCCTAGTGGCCGACACAAACACCGGGCCCATCTAGGAGTGTCACTGCAGTGTCACGCAGGATGTCCCTTCCAAAAAACCCTCCCCAAACAGCACATGACGCAAAGAAAAAAAGAGGCGCAATGAGGTAGCTGTGTGAGTAAGATAAGCGACCCTAGTGGCCGACACAAACACCGGGCCAATCTAGGAGTGTCACTGCAGTGTCACGCAGGATGTCCCTTGCAAAAAACCCTCCCCAAACAGCACATGATGCAAAGAAAAAAAGAGGCGCAATGAGGTAGCTGTGTGAGTAAGATAAGCGACCCTAGTGGCCGACACAAACACCGGGCCCATCTAGGAGTGGCACTGCAGTGTCACGCAGGATGTCCCTTCCAAAAAACCCTCCCCAAACAGCACATGACGCAAAGAAAAAAAGAGGCGCAATGAGGTAGCTGTGTGAGTAAGATAAGCGACCCTAGTGGCCGACACAAACACCGGGCCCATCTAGGAGTGTCACTGCAGTGTCACGCAGGATGTCCCTTCCAAAAAACCCTCCCCAAACAGCACATGACGCAAAGAAAAAAAGAGGCGCAATGAGGTAGCTGTGTGAGTAAGATAAGCGACCCTAGTGGCCGACACAAACACCGGGCCCATTTAGGAGTGTCACTGCAGTGTCACGCAGGATGTCCCTTCCAAAAAACCCTCCCCAAACAGCACATGACGCAAAGAAAAATTAAAGAAAAAAGAGGTGCAAGATGGAATTGTCTTTGGGCCCTCCCACCCACCCTTATGTTGTATAAACAGGACATGCACACTTTAACCAACCCATCATTTCAGTGACAGGGTCTGCCACACGACTGTGACTGATATGACGGGTTGGTTTGGACCCCCACCAAAAAAGAAGCAATTAATCTCTCCTTGCACAAACTGGCTCTACAGAGGCAAGATGTCCACCTCATCATCATCCTCCGATATATCACCGTGTACATCCCCCTCCTCACAGATTATCAATTCGTCCCCACTGGAATCCACCATCTCAGCTCCCTGTGTACTTTGTGGAGGCAATTGCTGCTGGTCAATGTCTCCGCGGAGGAATTGATTATAATTCATTTTAATGAACATCATCTTCTCCACATTTTCTGGATGTAACCTCGTACGCCGATTGCTGACAAGGTGAGCGGCGGCACTAAACACTCTTTCGGAGTACACACTTGTGGGAGGGCAACTTAGGTAGAATAAAGCCAGTTTGTGCAAGGGCCTCCAAATTGCCTCTTTTTCCTGCCAGTATAAGTACGGACTGTGTGACGTGCCTACTTGGATGTGGTCACTCATATAATCCTCCACCATTCTTTCAATGGGGAGAGAATCATATGCAGTGCCAGTAGACGACATGTCCGTATCCGTAATCGTTGTCAGGTCCTTCAGTCCGGACCGGATGTCAGCATCAGCAGTCGCTCCAGACTGCCCTGCATCACCGCCAGCGGGTGGGCTCGGAATTCGGAGCCTTTTCCTCGCACCCCCAGTTGCGGGAGAATGTGAAGGAGGAGATGTTGACAGGTCGCGTTCCGCTTGACTTGACAATTTTCTCACCAGCAGGTCTTTCAACCCCAGCAGACTTGTGTCTGCCGGAAAGAGAGATCCAAGGTAGGCTTTAAATCTAGGATCGAGCACGGTGGCCAAAATGTAGTGCTCTGATTTCAACAGATTGACCACCCGTGAATCCTTGTTAAGCGAATTAAGGGCTCCATCCACAAGTCCCACATGCCTAGCGGAATCGCTCCGTGTTAGCTCCTCCTTCAATGTCTCCAGCTTCTTCTGCAAAAGCCTGATGAGGGGAATGACCTGACTCAGGCTGGCAGTGTCTGAACTGACTTCACGTGTGGCAAGTTCAAAGGGCATCAGAACCTTGCACAACGTTGAAATCATTCTCCACTGCGCTTGAGACAGGTGCATTCCACCTCCTATATCGTGCTCAATTGTATAGGCTTGAATGGCCTTTTGCTGCTCCTCCAACCTCTGAAGCATATAGAGGGTTGAATTCCACCTCGTTACCACTTCTTGCTTCAGATGATGGCAGGGCAGGTTCAGTAGTTTTTGGTGGTGCTCCAGTCTTCTGTACGTGGTGCCTGTACGCCGAAAGTGTCCCGCAATTCTTCTGGCCACCGACAGCATCTCTTGCACGCCCCTGTCGTTTTTTAAAAAATTCTGCACCACCAAATTCAAGGTATGTGCAAAACATGGGACGTGCTGGAATTTGCCCATATTTAATGCACACACAATATTGCTGGCGTTGTCCGATGCCACAAATCCACAGGAGAGTCCAATTGGGGTAAGCCATTCCGCGATGATCTTCCTCAGTTGCCGTAAGAGGTTTTCAGCTGTGTGCGTATTCTGGAAACCGGTGATACAAAGCGTAGCCTGCCTAGGAAAGAGTTGGCGTTTGCGAGATGCTGCTACTGGTGCCGCCGCTGCTGTTCTTGCGGCGGGAGTCCATACATCTACCCAGTGGGCTGTCACAGTCATATAGTCCTGACCCTGCCCTGCTCCACTTGTCCACATGTCCGTGGTTAAGTGGACATTGGGTACAACTGCATTTTTTAGGACACTGGTGAGTCTTTTTCTGACGTCCGTGTACATTCTCGGTATCGCCTGCCTAGAGAAGTGGAACCTAGATGGTATTTGGTAACGGGGGCACACTGCCTCAATAAATTGTCTAGTTCCCTGTGAACTAACGGCGGATACCGGACGCACGTCTAACACCAACATAGTTGTCAAGGCCTCAGTTATCCGCTTTGCAGCAGGATGACTGCTGTGATATTTCATCTTCCTCGCAAAGGACTGTTGAACAGTCAATTGCTTACTGGAAGTAGTACAAGTGGGCTTACGACTTCCCCTCTGGGATGACCATCGACTCCCAGCAGCAACAACAGCAGCGCCAGCAGCAGTAGGCATTACACGCAAGGATGCATCGGAGGAATCCCAGGCAGGAGAGGACTCGTCAGAATTGCCAGTGACATGGCCTGCAGGACTATTGGCATTCCTGGGGAAGGAGGAAATTGACACTGAGGGAGTTGGTGGGGTGGTTTGCGTGAGCTTGGTTACAAGAGGAAGGGATTTACTGGTCAGTGGACTGCTTCCGCTGTCGCCCAAAGTTTTTGAACTTGTCACTGACTTATTATGAATGCGCTGCAGGTGACGTATAAGGGAGGATGTTCCGAGGTGGTTAACGTCCTTACCCCTACTTATTACAGGATGACAAAGGCAACACACGGCTTGATACCTGTTGTCCGCTTTTCTGTTGAAATACCTCCACACTGAAGAGCTGATTTTTTTGGTATTTTCACCAGGCATGTCAACGGCCATATTCCTCCCACGGACAACAGGTGTCTCCCCGGGTGCCTGACTTAAACAAACCACCTCACCATCAGAATCCTCCTGGTCAATTTCCTCCCCAGCGCCAGCAACACCCATATCCTCCTCATCCTGGTGTACTTCAACACTGACATCTTCAATCTGACTATCAGGAACTGGACTGCGGGTGCTCCTTCCAGCACTTGCAGGGGGCGTGCAAATGGTGGAAGGCGCATGCTCTTCACGTCCAGTGTTGGGAAGGTCAGGCATCGCAACCGACACAATTGGACTCTCCTTGTGGATTTGGGATTTCGAAGAACGCACAGTTCTTTGCGGTGCTTTTGCCAGCTTGAGTCTTTTCAGTTTTCTAGCGAGAGGGTGAGTGCTTCCATCCTCATGTGAAGCTGAACCACTAGCCATGAACATAGGCCAGGGCCTCAGCCGTTCCTTGCCACTCCGTGTGGTAAATGGCATATTGGCAAGTTTACGCTTCTCCTCCGACAATTTTATTTTAGGTTTTGGAGTCCTTTTTTTACTGATATTTGGTGTTTTGGATTTGACATGCTCTGTACTATGACATTGGGCATCGGCCTTGGCAGACGACGTTGCTGGCATTTCATCGTCTCGGCCATGACTAGTGGCAGCAGCTTCAGCACGAGGTGGAAGTGGATCTTGATCTTTCCCTAATTTTGGAACCTCAACATTTTTGTTCTCCATATTTTAATAGGCACAACTAAAAGGCACCTCAGGTAAACAATGGAGATGGATGGATACTAGTATACAATTATGGATGGACTGCCGAGTGCCGACACAGAGGTAGCTACAGCCGTGGACTACCGTACTGTACTGTGTCTGCTGCTAATATAGACTGGATGATAATGAGATGTAGTATGTATAAAGAAGAAAGAAAAAAAAAACCACGGGTAGGTGGTATACAATTATGGATGGACTGCCGAGTGCCGACACAGAGGTAGCTACAGCCGTGGACTACCGTACTGTACTGTGTCTGCTGCTAATATAGACTGGATGATAATGAGATGTAGTATGTATAAAGAAGAAAGAAAAAAAAAACCACGGGTAGGTGGTATACAATTATGGATGGACTGCCGAGTGCCGACACAGAGGTAGCTACAGCCGTGGACTACCGTACTGTACTGTGTCTGCTGCTAATATAGACTGGATGATAATGAGATGTAGTATGTATAAAGAAGAAAGAAAAAAAAAACCACGGGTAGGTGGTATACAATTATGGATGGACTGCCGAGTGCCGACACAGAGGTAGCTACAGCCGTGGACTACCGTACTGTACTGTGTCTGCTGCTAATATAGACTGGATGATAATGAGATGTAGTATGTATAAAGAAGAAAGAAAAAAAAAACACGGGTAGGTGGTATACAATTATGGATGGACTGCCGAGTGCCGACACAGAGGTAGCTACAGCCGTGGACTACCGTACTGTACTGTGTCTGCTGCTAATATAGACTGGATGATAATGAGATGTAGTATGTATAAAGAAGAAAGAAAAAAAAAACAACGGGTAGGTGGTATACAATTATGGATGGACTGCCGAGTGCCGACATAGAGATAGCTACAGCCGTGGACAACCGTACTGTACTGTGTCTGCTGCTAATATAGACTGGATGATAATGAGATGTAGTATGTATAAAGAAGAAAGAAAAAAAAAACCACGGGTAGGTGGTATACAATTATGGATGGACTGCCGAGTGCTGACACAGAGGTAGCTACAGCCGTGGACTACCGTACTGTACTGTGTCTGCTGCTAATATAGACTGGATGATAATGAGATGTAGTATGTATAAAGAAGAAAGAAAAAAAAACCACGGGTAGGTGGTATACAATTATGGATGGACTGCCGAGTGCCGACACAGAGGTAGCTACAGCCGTGGACTACCGTACTGTACTGTGTCTGCTGCTAATATAGACTGGATGATAATGAGATGTAGTATGTATAAAGAAGAAAGAAAAAAAAAACCACGGGTAGGTGGTATACAATTATGGATGGACTGCCGAGTGCCGACACAGAGGTAGCTACAGCCGTGAACTACCGTACTGTGTCTGCTGCTAGTATAGACTGGATGATAAATAATGATATAAAAAATATATATATATCACTACTGCAGCCGGACAGGTATATATTATATAATGACGGACCTGCTGGACACTGTCTGTCAGCAGAATGAGTTTTTTAATTTTTATAGAATAAAAAAACACCACACAAGTCACACGACGAGTGTACTTTTTCAGGCAGACATTCAATCACAATATACTATACTGGTGGTCAGTGTGGTCAGGTCACTGGTCACAGTGGTCAGTGGTCAGTCACACTGGCAGTGGCACTCTGGCAGCAAAAGTGGTGCACTGTTTAATATGTACTCCTGGCTCCTGCTATAACCTATAACTGCTCCCCAGTCTCCCCCACAATTAAGCTGTGTGAGCACAGTCAGATATTATACATAGATGATGCAGCACACTGGGCTGAGCACAGATATGGTATGTGAGTGTGACTGAGTCACTGTGTATCGTTTTTTTCAGGCAGAGAACAAGAACAGAACGGATTATTAAATAATAATAAATTATAAAACTGCACTGGTGGTCAGGTCACTGGTCAGTGGTCATCAGTCACTAGTATAACTCCTCCTAAGCTCCAGTAAGTAAATGAAGTGTCTCACTCTCACTCTCATATCTATTTTAATTTCTAAACGGAGAGGACGCCAGCCACGTCCTCTCCCTATCAATCTCAATGCACGTGTGAAAATGGCCGCGACGCGCGGCTCCTTATATAGAATCCGAGTCTCGCGATAGAATCCGAGCCTCGCGAGAATCCGACAGCGTGATGATGACGTTCGGGCGCGCTCGGGTTAACCGAGCAAGGCGGGAAGATCCGAGTCGCTCGGACCCGTGTAAAAAAACATGAAGTTCGGGCGGGTTCGGATTCAGAGAAACCGAACCCGCTCATCTCTAGTTTGCACAGGGATAAGGGACACACACAGGATGGCAGGGTCCCCCTCCCCCATGTGCACAAGCAGTATAGGTGATGTCAGGTTTCTGTGAAGCAGTCTTCCAAAATACACATGTGTTATCATAAGAAGCCATCCAGTAATAACCTTATATAGTCAGTAAAAATGTCACAGGTCCAGGAATTGCATTTACTGGGCTTCTGCTGTCTGTCTGAGGTCTCACAAGTCAGGGGCATTCAAGCATGTCAGAGGAAGTTTAAGGCACAGTGTGCATTTTTTTGACAAATGTAAACAGCAGTGTACTGTATACAAGTACTGATTGAATACATTTGGAAAGTAACAGTTAGTTTGCGGACTGTCCCTCTCAGCATGAGATACTGCAGGGACATGCTTGGATGCCCCTAGACATGCTTGAATGCCCTAGGCAAATGCCTAGCCTGCCTATAGCTAAGGCCGGCTCTGATTATTATATAGAAATAGCAATTATGAGTGGGGAAATTGTGGCAACTTAAAAGTCATTAAAGGAACTTGTTAAAAAAAAAAAAAATCCTAGCATCGTATTTACTTTTATTTACATTTTTTTACATCCACTACTATAGATTTCACCAAATATATTGCCTTATATTTTTTGCTTGCTTCTGTGCCTATAGTCATGCATTTAAATGGAATGTAGTCAGGCGACTGGCAGTCGGGATCCCGGCGGTCAGCATACACAACACCCATAGAGTGGGAATAGAACCTGTGGTGAGCGCTGCAAGCCACCGAGCCCGCAATGGGATTTGTTGCTCTCGCTCCCTGCAAGCATCCTGACGGCTGGGATCCCAGCAGTCAGGATGGCAGTGCCATCACCAAAGAACAAGACAATCTGAAAGTGTAAACACCTATAACTGTTTGCATGATAAAAACCAGTCTGTACCATCTTAATGTATGGGCACCCTGGGCAGCTTTTCTAGGGGACCTTGAAGGGACTAGAGCTTCTTGGGGGGCATGTAGAACATGCTAACTAGATGCCCTGATTGCTATACTCCACAATCAGAGAGGCCAGGAAGCATCTTTCTCTGCTTGCCTCTCAGCTGGAAGCCCTACATGGAGTGTGTGGTTGCTCACTCTGTGCATAGGGTAGCCTTGTGATTGGTTGGTAGCTTGACCTATCTACCAATCAGAGTATAGCATTCTCTACCTGGCAATGAATGGCTGTCAGCATGCTGATTTGTGGCTGGCTGGAGCTATAGATTAATCATAGAGCAGCATTCTGTACTTGACTCCCAGCCTATAGCCATACAGTGAATGGCTGTCAGCATGCTGACTGGTGGAGGGCTGGAGCTAGCCATCAATCAGGATCTCATCAGGATCCCAATGGTTGGGATCCCAACAGTTGAAATGCCAATGCCAGAATCCTGACACTGCTCTGAATGCTGGCGCCGGTATCTCAAATAAATTAACAATCTTTGTTCCAGCATTCCAACAGCTGGAATCCTGAACAAGTGATTGTCAGGCTGCCGGACAGGAAAGCTGCATGGTGATGGGGGTGACGGGGGGGAGGGGGGGGGGGGGTTAGGTTTAGGGGGCAGGGTTAATTTACTGATATTTTTCAGTGATTTGCAGATTGTTTTCCGCAAATACAGATCTGCCAATCTTCAAAGGCTCATCAGTTTACTAGGAACAGTCTGCAAATCTGCTAATTGCTACCATATACTAGCAATCTACAGCCCCATTTGATCTGTGAAATTCAACATGTCAATCAACCTGATTTAACAATCCCAATCACATTTTGGTTGGAATCTGTGATTTGTGAACCCCATACTTGGAGATTTAAATTGTCCCAAATTGGTTGCTAATGTATGGGGGCCTTCAGCCTCATCAAGCTAAGACGACAAATAACAATTTTAATGATTGAAATTAAATATGCTGCTTTAGTGGTAAAGGAGATTTACAGTATATAAGAGCCATTTCCAAAAAGTATGCAGCCTTTGGGTATATTTGTCTGAGAGTGAAAATTATGTATGGAAAAGGGAGAGATCATATATCTACCAATTAGGAAAAAAATAACTCCTAGTTGTAGATTTACCATACTATCCCTTTAATCTGGGACACTCATGAGTTACACAGGTTCTGTGGCTGGCTTAATTCAAGCCTGCATTTTACCTGGTTTTAATCAGCCATAGTACCTGTGTAATTCATGAGTGTCCTGGTTTAAAGGCATAGTATGGTAAGCCTACCTAGTTGAAAATCAATCCCGTGACCTTCTACTTATACCCTTTTCACAGAAGTTCTACCCAGTAATTTGCTGATAAAGACGGGTCTGTTTTCTGTGTGAAAGGGTCAACCTGGGCTGTAAATCCCGGGACTTCGACCCAAGAATTTACCAGGGTTGGAGACCCGGGAATTTCTAACTGGTTTGACCTTTTTACACAGGCAAAATACCCGCGTTGATCCACAAATTACCGGGTAGAAATTCTTGACCCGGTAATTTGCTTCTCTGTGTGAAAGGGGGTCAAGGCAGAGACCGGCAAAATGACCCGGCAATGAAATGCCAGGTAATTGCCAGAATTTGTGTCTGAAAAGTGTATATCTGATATGTTGCCTTAGACCACCAAGCAAACACAGCCTTATCTAAGGAATTAAGAGATATTGGGTGGTATTCAATTGTTTGAAAAGTCAGTTGGGTGTCTGTTTTTTTTCCTATCTGGTAGACAGGAAAAAATAGACATCCAACCAACTTTTCAAACAATTGAATTCCCCCACAGTGTTCATAGGGGGTCATTCTGACCTGATTGCACGCTAGGATTTTTTGCTGCACTGCGATCAGGTCACTACTGCACATGCACCGCAATGCGCAGGCGCGTCGTACGGGTACAAAGCGGATCGTTGCTGAGCGATGGATTTAACGAAGTATCCATTCACACAGCCAATCGCAAGGAGATTGACAGGAAGAGGGCATTTGTGGCTGGCAACTGACAGTTTCCTGGGAGTGTTTGTAAAATTGCAGGCGTGTCCAAGCGTTTGCAGGGCGGGTGTCTGACGTCAAATCCGGCCCCGGGCAGGCTGACGTGATCGCAGCGGCAGTAAGTTCTGAGCTACTCAGAAACTGCACAAAACTTTTTTGTAGTGCTCGGCTGTACATGCGATCGCATGCTTGCAAAGCAAAAATACACTCCCCTCTAGGTGGCGACTATCTGTTTGCAGCGCTGCAAAAAATAGCTAGCGAGTGATCAACTTGGACTGACCCCCATAGTCCTTTCTGTTATGTATAAGAAGTTGCTAATAATCTGTTTCCTAAGTGATGCCTTTATATGTTATGTTTTATTATCTTTTTTTTATGTGATATATATTTTTAGTTATGAGAAATATATATATATATATATATATATATATATACACACACACACACATATATATATATATATATATATATATAGTCCTTGCGTGGTGCCTTCAGTGAGAATTAAGTACAGTATCCAAAAGAAAGTCTGCATAAAAAAAGTGACTAAAAGACATTACATCCAAGTCATGTGACGACGTTTTTTCAAGACTGACAAAAGATGTGCAAGATAAGATAACAATAAAGAACTAACCTAAATTGGCATGGTCCGGTTACACAGTGGCGTAACTACTGCCCCCGCAGTCCTCGCGGTGGCTTGGGGGCGAGGGGCTGCGGGGGCGCCACTGATTACAGCAGACTGACATGCGGACGAGCACCCGCATGTCAGTCTGCTTTCTCCTTCCCGCCGCCGCTTGTTGGAGGGACACGGACGGCACAGCGTGTGCCTCTCCTGTGTCCCTCCTGCATCATCTCCAGCGGCCGCGGGTCTAATAGGGGGAAGTGCCGTCCGTGAGCTCTAATTGGCTCACGGACGGCACTTCCCCCTATTAGACCCGCGGCCGCCGGAGATGATGCAGCAGGAGGGACACAGGAGAGGCGATCTGTGCCCTCCGTGTCCCTCCAATAAGCGGCGGCAGCGGCGACGGCACTGGGGGGAATATCTGGCACTGGGGGGGGGGATGTCTGGCACTAGGGGGGATATCTGGCACTGGGGGGGGATGTCTGGCACTAGGGGGGATATCTGGCACTGGGGCATATATGGCACTGGGGGGGATGTCTGGCACTAGGGGGGATATCTGGCACTGGGGCATATATGGCACTGGGGGGGATGTCTGGCACTAGGGGGGATATCTGGCACTGGGGCATATATGGCACTGGGGGGGGGATATCTGGCACTGGGGGGGGATGTCTGGCACTGGGGGGGATATCTGGCACTGGGGGGGGGGTGTCTGGCACTGGGGCATATATGGCACTGGGGGGAAGATGTCTGGCACTAGGGGGGATATCTGGCACTGGGGCATATATGGCACTGGGGGGGGGATATCTGGCACTGGGGGGGGGATGTCTGGCACTGGGGGGGATAACTGGCACTGGGGGGGGGGATGTCTGGCACTGGGGCATATATGGCACTGGGGGGGATGTCTGGCACTGGGGCATATATGGCACTGGGGGGGGGATGTCTGGCACTGGGGGGGATGTCTGGCACTAGGGGGGATATCTGGCACTGGGGGAATATCTGGCACTGGGGGCATATGTGGCACTGGGGGGGAATATATGGCACTGGCGGCATATCTGGCACGGGGGGAATATCTGGCACTGGGGGCATATGTGGCACTGGGGGGGAATATCTGGCACTGGGGGCATATGTGGCACTGGGGGGGGGTATATGTGTACCTGGCACATGGGGGGGCTATATTTGGCACCGGGGGCATGTGAGTACCTGGCACCGTGGGGGAATATCTGGCACTGGGGTCATATGTGGCACTGGGAGCACAGCCCTAGCAACAAGGACTACCTCCTAGCAACGAGCATGACACCCAGTGCATGAAACACCTGACAACGAGCATGACACCCAGTGCATGAAACACCTGGCAACGAGCATGACACCCAGTGCATGAAACCCCTGACAACGAGAAGGTAATTGAAAAGTAATTAGAAGCCTTACTGTAGGACTTAATGTGTAATGGGCATTACGGTGTGTGGCATAATGTATCACGGACATTGCGGTGTGTGTCATAATGTGTCACAGGCATTACGGTGTATGGTATACTATATCGCGGGCATTGTGATATGTGGTATAATGTCTCAGGGTCATTGCAGTGTGTGGCATAATGTATCACGGACATTGCGGTGTGTGTCATAATGTGTCAGGCATTACGGTGTGTGGTATACTATATCACGGGCATTGTGGTATGTGGTATAATGTCTCAGGGTCATTGCAGTGTGGCATAATACATAACGGGCATTGCGGTGTGTGGCATAGGGTATAACGGGCAGGGCATTGCGGTATGTGTCACAGGCATTACGGTGTATGGTATACTATATCACGGGCATTGTGGTATAATGTCTCAAGGTCATTGCGGTGTGTGTCATAATGTGTCACAGGCATTGTATGTGCTATAATGTATCAGGGGCATTGCAGTGTGTAGCATAATGTATAACGGGCATTGCGATTCCTGTCATAATGTGTCGGGGGCATTACGGTGTGTGGCATAATGTGTCACAGGCATTACGGTGTGTGGCATAATGTGTCACAGGCATTACGGTGTGTGGCATAATGTGTCACAGGCATTACGGTGTGTGGCATAATGTGTCGGGGGCATTATGGTGTGTGGCATAATGTGTCATGTGCATTATTGTGTGTGGAATAATGTCTAAGGGCCATTGCAGTATGTGGCATAATGTATACTGGGCATTACTATAAGGAGGAAAAATGACAAATAATGTAAGGGGCATGAATCAGGATTATTTTTCTTTCCTGTGGTGGCTAACGTCTGGGCGTGCAGGTTGCAAAACTGGGGTATAAGGTAGTCTTTTCCAGCAATACCACGCCCCTTTATGAGAAACCACGCCCATTCCAACAAAACCACGCCCCTTTTTTTGCAGCGCGCGCATATTTATCCCTTTCTTGCTCCCAATTATGCGGCAGGTGGGGGTGGGGGGGGGGGGGGGGGGCGCCAAATAATTTTTTGGCTTGGGGGAGAAAAATTTCTAGTTACGCCACTGGTCCGGTATCTGCAAGTGGTACCTCCGATCAACCAGTGGCATGTCACTTTTTACAAGCTGCCCATCCTTTGTCGTCACTAATGCATATGCTAATGGTTCACATCCCGCAGTCATTACGAGGAGATCGTAACAGAAAATTGTTACGATGTGAAAGTGCATGGATTCACTGCTTGAATTCAGTACATCCAGCGGGTCTCAATGTGCCTTATAATTGGAATGCTTTTTTATGAAAGACCACTTCCCTTTGAGAGAGACTGTAATATAGTTGGACACCAACCTTCTAACATAACAGTCCAGTCTGTAGCAGCGAGTTGATGTGCATTGGTGAAAAGCTAGTGTCCATCATATTATGGTTACCGCTCTAGGGGACATTGACAGTACAGTTATATATATTTATCCTGTTTTTTTGTCCCTCATTTTTGTTTCTCTCTATCAGTTTTTGTCCCTTCTTCTGTCCCTGCATCTCCTTTATATCCAACACTAGTGTTTTTTGTACACAGGATTGGATTGCTGTACATATGGTATACTCTCACACGATGTAACACGGCCAGTGCTGCATTAGCATAGTAATATCATAGGCCAGCGCTAAATGTTATTTGTTTAAAAGTAGTCACGTTTACACAGCCATCTGGTTACACACTTTGTGTTTCCCCTTATCTGCAGTGGGGGCAAGGGAGGCATCTCAGCGTCCCAATGCAGGTCCATAGTAACGACGCACCTGTTGCTAGCAACAAATTGGTAACCAAGTACTGATGTCACCGGAAGTGACGCCCGCAACCAGAAGTACCGGCAGACGCGATCCAGACCCGGGTCCCACCGCAGATACCGGACCATGCCTATTTAGGTAAGTTCTTTATTGTTGTCTTATCTTGCACATCTTTTGTCAGTCTTGAAAAAGGTGCTTTAGCAGCACCGAAGCGTTGTCACATCACTTGGATGTAATGTATTTTATACACTAAATTATACTTTGAAATATTGGGAGTGCCGCAGCCTTTCTTTTGGATACTGTGTATATATATATATATATATATATATATATATATATATATACACACACACACACACATACAGATATATCTTGAGAAACTTGAGGAAAAAAATACTTATATATATATATATATATATATATATATCTTATTTGAAACATGAATCTGATGATCCCTAGAGACTATAACAGTGGTCTTTTTCACCTATGCACAGGTGTTTGTGATGATATTGATTTGTGCAGAAAATAATAGGTTGATGGAGGTTTAAATATCTCACCTGTGAATGACTTAAACTGGGCATACACTATAAAATTATCATGCAGATAATCTTCCAGATCTGGCTGGTTGGAATGAAAATCTGGTAATGGATGAGAGCAAATGACAATAGACCATTTGCTCCCAAACACTAGAAAATGGACAAAACCTGTTGGTGATTTAACCAACTTGCATGAACAACAGTTTTTGTATGCTTTCCAGTATTTGGGAGCAAATGGTCAATTGCCATTTGCTCTCATCCATTACCAGATTTTCATTCCAACCAGTCAGATCTGGCAAATGATTTGCCAGATAATTATACAGTATATGCCCAGCTTAAAGCTGTGCATACACTATACAATTATCTGTTAGATAATGTGCCAGATCTGGCTGGTTATAATGAAAATCTGGTAATCAACCATTTGCTCCCATACTCTGGAAAAAAGGGGAAAAAAAATCTTTCAAAGTAGTTAAATCCTTTATGTAACCAATTTGTCTGAATGACAGATTTTGCCTTTTTTATAGTGTTTGTGAGCAAATGGTCAATTCCAACCAGTCTGATATGGCAGATGATCTGCCGGGATGTATTTGGCATCCCATGATAAGGGATGCTGGCGGACAGGAGGCCGACACCTGCTGGAATGCAGACACCAGAATCCCTGATGTAGGTATGCCAGGGAAGATTAAGGTTACCTGTGGGAGGGCAGGGTTAGGGTTAGGCTGCAGTTGGAGGGAGTGTTAAGGTTAGGCAGCAGAAAGGGAGGGTTGGGGTTAGGTTGTGGGGGGAAGGTGTCAAATACTGTGACAGAGGCAACATTCTAAAGTCCTAACAGCTATATATTTGTACTACGGGATAGTACGTATATTATGCATACACATAATAATCACAATATCAAAGGTGACCTCATATTCACCATTATAGTCCAAAAGCATAAGAGAATCCATTTTGTTTCAAGCTAATGAGAAAGCAGATTCATATGAACTTTATACAGACTAAGAGTCAGCTGAAGAGCCACGTACACAGATCCTAAAAGCTCCGGGAGTCCAGTTTAATTCCTAATAAGGACACATGGTTAAAATCACGAGTCAGCCTCATCACAAGAATATATTGGCTAAATATCTCTTGGTTGTCTTTGCCAATTGACCTAATATTGCATAACACTGTACTCAAGATGCATGAAATCATATGGGAGGGTTATAAGAATGGGGCGTAACTGTATGTCGTAAAAATCATTGTATTGACATGTTTCTGGGTTGATTCATTTTGACCCAGGCTGAGAGAATGTAGTCTCTCGACCTGTATATGGGCGTGGTCCTTAAAAATAAATATTCACTTGCTTTTCTAAATCTGACTTCCATACAGTCATTTACTTAACATTAACACAAACAACAACAACATGGTTAAAGTAGTATTTAACAATTTGGGGGCTCGTCCGTCAGCGCAGCTGTCCGTCTTATGGTGCACTACAGGCACCAGGAATGCTCTCTCCCCCTCCGGTTTCATTCCTCCCCCCTCAAAGCGTATATTGAAATCTGCAAGATATTGAAGTTTGCATACTGTGTTTCTTTTATTATTTAATTTATGGGCGCCCAACGTATAACGTATATACGGATTGCAGAGTAATATGAGTAATGAAACTCAGAATTTTAAACTAAGCACAAACTCAGTTACAGCACGATATGAAAATGAAATACTGTACGTCGGGCTGGAAATAAAAAAAGGAGAGGTTAACATAAATAAACTTATGAAAAAAGACTATAAAACTATGGTATTAAATGACCCACCTGCGCTTGCAAAACTGTATGTCATTTTGTGTTTTATGGTGTCTTGTATGTCGGACATGAAAGTTCAGTGTTTGTTCTGCTAAGTATATTCTCAGATTTGTGTTTAACACAGAAACATTCTGTCTGTGACTGTTTGGCCTGTTTACAAGTCTTGTGAATAATGTTTATATATGTGTTGAACTTAGGAAAGAAAAAGACTTAAAGATTTGAGAATGTCCGTGTTCAAATGGTTTTTGGCAGATCTAAACTAAGAATGATTAAAAATGTGTGTTTATCTGATGTTACTATTTAATTATGAAGTGAAGTTTTCCATATGGTATTGTTTTAATACGTAAATATTCTTTAATGCAATATATTGTGAGAAGGTTTGCCAGCAAATTAATGGCTGGATGGCGTGTGTTGTATTGCGATATAAAGAAGAAAAAAGTTTTCCCTGTAAAATAAGTAAAAAGGCTTCAGTTTCCAAAACAGTGTAGCACGGAGAGCTAGGGAGCTGTAATAGCCCAGACTCGCATAAGGCCATGACGTAGTGAAGAGAAAAAAAGAAAAAAAAGTGTGCAGTGAGTTTTGATTTTTTTTTTCATCTAATGAGATGGATTATAATAAGCATAAGTATGCTAGATATGTTTTGTGCTACAAATGCTGTTGGAAGACAATGATTTGTAATTTTAAATGTTTGTTATACAAACGATCTACTCTATTTTTAAGATAAGAACTAATTTAGTAAACTCATATCTTAAACAGATAGTCTGTAAAGAGAGCTGCCAATAATTTTTTTTTTTAAAAGGGTGTTGTTACAGGAACATAACTATAATCAGGAAAAATCCCAGCAGCATATACAGGCTAGAAATGTCAGCGCTAACAGCGTTATCGCTAACATATGTGCATCTGGTGGACAGTCAAGAAGACTACGCCCCATCGCTGCAAACAGATTTCTCCCTCTCAGCGGTGGGCTGTACGTGGGGAGTTTTCGAAGCTGCTGCAGCTAAAATCATAGGGAAAGATAAAGTATATTATATTATATGTAAAGTACATTCTGTAAATCACAGATTGCTACAAGCAATTAATCACTACGCTTCCAGTATTAACATACTTTTAGGCAATTCTTCAAATTTACTTGGAAGAAACCTAATTTGTAAGTTACAGTGTAAAATATACTGTATCACGGATAAGGTATTTCTACAGATTCCAGAAAGTATAGAGTAGGGACAGATTCAGTTGGATACATAGCATATATATATATATATATATATATATATATATATCACTTACCCTGTGATTCTATGAATGGGAGTAAAGGATATGCTTGCTAAAATGCATAACAAAGTATAGGCATTGATATATTAGATATAGATTGCAAAGGTTCTTAGTGGACTGCACAATATGCAGTGATGAACCAAGTTCCGTAGCCAGATAATGTGAGTGGTTTTGATAATTTTGTCTGAATAAGTACGTTTTCAGGGAATGCTTGTATGTGGCAAGGCATTCCATAGAATGGATGCAGTCCAAGGAAAGTTGTAGTTGTGCATGGAAGCAAGTAATGAGTGTGGATGAGAGACATAGATCTTGTGAAGAGTGGACTGAGTGGACTGGCCAGTCTGAGAGATATTTTGAGAGAAGCAAAGAAATGTATAGTATGTTGATGTAGTATGATTACTAACCTAGTGTGTAAGTAATGGTAGAATACAGACTACCCAATGAGAACAATTTGATATAGATGGAATAAATTACACTGTATTGGACTAGATTAAGCAAAAGATTTATAGACAATCTTTCTTTGTACTTGCAAAAATAACCTGCATTCTTTTGTACCTACAGATGGTTTACCCAATATGTGGATGATCTACTGTGGTGCTATAAATTATTTGAAGTGTTGGTGTCAGATACTAAACAGTTGTGTTTTCTTGCAGAACAGGACACAAGGTGTCGCAAGACAAAATTCAATGGTGTGCTGACAAAATTAACTACCTAGGTCATTATTTGGCACTAGGCCAAAGACAGTTAAACCCTCAGAGGGTGGAGCCTTGGTACACATGTATTAAGAGATATATATATGTATGACCAGATGATAAATCTCTGAATACAGTAATTTTTTATTTTTTTGTAAGTGCTATGTGCATGCATTCAAGTTCATAACCAAAGAATTTATAGAAGGTAATACAATATATTACACTTTATCATGAATAAGACATTATGGATACACAGTCAGAGCCAAACCATCAACTTATGTATAAGCAAAACAAAAAAAATGATGTTTAGAACTGTGGTTAAGCAGTAGATTTTGTATGATGTGTACATTTTACCTCTGGCAGTATACAACTTTGATACAGCTGCATACTTGTCTTCCTCACCCCCAAAAGTGGGGAGTATAGGGAATATAATGTGGATGAGTAAGACAATTATAATTATTACATTGCATTTTTACATTGAATTTAAAAAACAAACTGACAGTAACAGGAGAGTACTTTCTCTAGCATCCATAGGGGATACTGGGATGGTGAATTACAGTCACAGTGCATTAACTGAAATTAGTATGTGAATTAGTGAATTATTATTAGTAATAGTAAAGCGTTGCTGCCAACTTTTGCTATGGGAAATGTCATGAGTTATGCAAGGGTAACTAGCATGAAATAGATTCACAAGCTTTCTATGGTAGGATGAAGTTTAATGGAGAAATATACATTGTGTTCTGGCATTTGACCAAAATAAATTATGTGATAATGAGAGGGATAGTGATGGTGATAAAGAAAGCTATAGCATGTTTACTGCGGATGTTTTTGGGTTGATTAAAAACAACATTGTTTTAATACAACATAGTTTAATGCTAAAAAGGAACTATAGTATGTGTAACAGGTGTTAAGGGGTAAAGTAAAGCAACGGAGTTTGCTGCGCTATTTGAGAAATTAATAATAAGGCCAGATGTGTGGTCTATTGTTTCAAAGGCAGTAAAGTTTCTTTACTGATAGAAAGTTTATAGGAGTTTGGAAAATATTTTTCAATTAATATGTGTAATGTTGAGAATAAAAAAAAGTCATAATTTGACAGGGAAGGTTTAAAGAATTAAGCATTATTAATCTACAAAGGAGACAGGAATGGCAGAATTTGAATCATGGCATGGTCCAATCATTGGTTCAATAGTGGTAGAATTACACCTAAACCTATGCTTAGTCTCTCTTCTATATAATTTTTTTGTTATTCTTTTTGGAATCCAGCAAAGATATATTATCCAGAGACTGATTCAAAACTACAAAATGATTTAACGGTTCAAATGTGTCACTCAAATTTTTTAAACAGTTACAAGAATATCAAAAGCTGCAAGAATTTTGGAAGGATATTTAACCAACAGGAACACTCAGTCCGGCACAGGACAAATCACTGAGAGAGTGGAGACGGTGTTATGGTGAGAAGCTGCTTATGTTTCGGTTCCATTACAGATTGCATAGGATGGTCCTTGGCAAGTACTGCTGACTACTGATACAGCCGTTGCAAAGGCTGCAGAAGAAGGACACATAGATTCATGAGCTCGCATTGGAATGAAAAGGTCAGAGACCGGAGGTTAAAGGAACCTAAAACTAAAAACAATTGTATGGAGATACAGAGACTTTTACTACTGTTACTACCACAGAGTTGTATTTGAATGAACCCTTCAATCGAGATGGAGATGATTATGATCATTGATAATAGACTATGTGCTTATAAGCTAATATCCTACAGAACTTTTAACATTTTTGAAAGTGTACTGGGAGTGATGTTATTTATAACAGCATTAGGACTTGATTTCTTTTTTCTTTGAAGAGAGAGCGAGCAGACGTGTGGTGTAGGTATGAGTACTCATCCATTATTGTGGATGGGAATTATTTCAATAAGACCCTTCCTTCCTCTTTTCTAAGCAGGAAATCCAGAGAGATTTATGACCGGTGTAAAGATCACCCTGTGAAAAAACGTGGTTGTAAGTATTATACTCCACTTGAAGAGAGATGTATAGATTAATGTATGGATAATTTAATAATTTAGGATATTATTCTGAGGAGTATGCAGTCCAGCAATACCATTAATTGTTGGAAAGATTTTGGGTACTGCTGCTATATAATAATAATTATTATTATAATTGTTAGATATGTATACAAAGACACCAGCATTGTGTAGTAACAGGCCAAAGTTCTCTATGTAAGTTACATTTGATGTGATTACCAAAACTTTATAGAGTTGTGATAATAGTGAAACAGGTACATGTGTATAGATACAACAGTATTTCAAGATAGAACTACTAGTGATAATATCAGCTACACATATGGAGTGTATTTCATTTAGTGGAAATAAAATAGGTCAATAATACAGGAAAAATTAACTTATGCAGATACGAGAGGTTGATTTAAGGAAATGTGAAAGGATTGTTACCATATACAAACCTAATGTTTCTAGATGTGCTAGATATAATGAGTTAGGTATATAAAAAGTAATGGTTACATAGGATGTTCATTAAAGTTTATGATTTAGTAAATGTACTTTACCAGGAGTAGATTCAAAGGCTAAAGGAGATATCATACATAACAGAGAATGTTAGTTGTCACTATGTCCTTAGGATATGATATACAATTGGTTACCTATTAATTCTAAAGATGTTTATTATTTAAGAAGATTAATTTAGCAATTTTATACAAAAAACACATAATAACTTGAGAAAAGTTTTCTTACAGGATGAACTATTCCTAAAAAGAGTAATTGACCCAGTAATCAGGAAACATGTTCCTGTCACCAGAGCATCAATAAAACCTCGAATTGGTGGAGGTGGCTAATAAGTTCTCCTATGGCTAATGGAGTCTTTTTATTAATCAACTGGGAGTTGACATTTTATTTCATCTAAACGTTATTGATAACATGACTGAACTTTATGATAAGACATTCCAGGACATTGGACATGAACTATTATAATACCACATTGTTCTACATTCTTTAATACCACAAATTGGAGGATATTGTTTGATTTCCGGAACAGCACTTTGAGTTCACTGCTGTGCTTATTTGACCAATGACATTACAGATCCGGATATGTGTATTGCCAAGTATATAAAGGAGGCCCAAGATATAAAAGAAGAACTTTAACAAAGACATTATGATATGGACTGGAAAGGATAAAAGTCTAAATCCTAGTATTCAATGTTCAGGATTAGGAAAATGTTTTTTAAGTATATTGTATATGATGATGTATTCTGTGATGAGGTTTATTCTTGTGATCATTATAGCCATTCTTTTAATATACACTGTTCACAGGTGTGGCCTATGCTGTATTTAGAAGGCTACTGCCAGATGCAGAACAGCAATACTACATGAAATGATCATCAGTGAACTATATGTTCCCAGAAATTCCCCTGAGATGACAGGGCACATGGATAATGTCCCTGATCAGAGGGTAGAACTGTCAAATACTGTGACAGAGGCAACATTCTAAAGGCCTAACAGCTATACATATGTACTACGGGATAGTACGTATATTATGCATACACATAATAATCACAATATCAAAGGTGACCTCATATTCACCATTATAGTCCAAAAGCATAAGAGAATCCATTTTGTTTCTAGCTAAATGAGAAAGCAGATTCATATGAACGTTATACAGACTAAGAGTCAGCTGAAGAGCCACGTACACACATCCTAAAAATCCGGGAGTCCAGTTTAATTCCTAATAAGGACACATGGTTAAAATCACGAGTCAGCCTCATCACGAGGGTATATTGGCTAAATATCTCTTGGTTGTCTTTGCCAATTGTCCTAATATTGCATAACACTGTACTCAAGATGCATGAAATCATATGGGAGGGTTATAAGAATGACTGTATGTTATAAAAATCATTGTATTGACATGTTTCTGGGTTGATTCATTTTGACCCAGGCTGAGAGAATGTAGTCTCTCGACCTGTATATGGGCGTGGTCCTTAAAAATAAATATTCACTTGCTTTTCTAAATCTGACTTCCATACAGTCATTTACTTAACATTAACACAAACAACAACATGGTTAAAGTAGTATTTAACAAGGGTTAGGGGAAGAGTTAGGAATAGGGTTACTTAAAGTGCACCCCTGTCTGGATTATGGCAGTCGGGGTGCCGGGGTAAGTATTCTGACCGCTATCATCCTAACTGTTGGCATCCTGTACGCAACCCGATCTAACAGATAATTGTATAGTAAATGCCCAGCTTAACATTTTTAAAAAATCCCTCAGAAGAAACAGTCGAGAAACATATTAGGGTGCCTTTAATAATCCTCCTGGGACCCTATTTAAAGTCAGTCTGCCATTGCATTCATCTGCCTGCCCGTTGGATTGCTACAGTGACCATGCTCTTCCTCCATGGTGCCATCATAAGGAACATCCAGACTGCAGTACTGGTCTCCTAGCTGGGGTAAGAAAATAGCCAGAATTCCATAAAGGACTGTATGCTGACTGTTACATTGCATGAGGTGTTATCTGGAAGCAACAATTGATAGGCATCTGTAAGTAGAGATGTGCTGGCTCAAATATCAGAGATCTGAGACCACTTGAACTTTGCTGATCCAAGTGAATCTGAGTGGTGGCTCTGGTTTTCCCACCTTGCTTAGATTCCAAAACAAGTCAAAATATCATCATCCCAGCATCAAATTCTTGTGGATTTGGATTCTATATAAGGACCATGTGGTGGTGACTCAGTGCCATTTCTCACTGTCCATGCTGCTCTGCTGTCTGCTGGGCTGTGTCATGTCCAGTGGCTGCTGTGCTATGTGTTCATATGCTCACTCAAGTGGTTGTGCTGTATCCAGTGGCTGCTGTGCTGTGTCCATCAACTCCCTGTGTCCAGCAGCTGCTGCTGTGTCCATCAACTCAAGTGGCTGTACTGTGGGCCTAGTTCAGACCTGATCGAACCTCTGTGAATTAGCTGAGGTTTGAGATCGGATAGTCGCTGCCCAGACAGAGTGAAATACTGCCCCGTGCAAGTCTGCATACGCTGTGCGTAAAGCTTTGCAAATGGGGGTCAGCTGCAAATCCGTTGACAAGTCTCTCACCATCAAATGATTTTTCCTGTCTGTGCAGTCTGTGTGTAGCCCAGTACTTACTCCTACAGTGTGAAAGAAACAGGCTGATCGGGCTGGAGCTGACGTCACTCACTCTCCCTGAAAATTCTTGGGAACACCTGCGTTTTTCCAGGCACTCCCAGAAAACTGTCAGTTACCACCCGCATCCATCTACTCAAGTCCAGTGGCTGTTGCTGTGTCCATCCACTACCTGTTTAAGTCCACTCCAATGGCTGTACTGTGTCCAGTGACTGCTGTGTTGTGTCCATCCACTTCCTATGTCCAGTGGTTGATGCTGTGTCCATCCAATCAAGTGGCTGTGCTATGTCCAGTGGCAATGCAACCAAAGTACAGTATAAAGCCCTTATCTAGTGTGCATGTGCAGTGCTAATCGTCTACCAGATAAAAACAGTCTCTAGAACTGCTGTGCATCCTTCTGAGGAATCTTCTAATCAGCAGGAGCGACAGATATACACATAAAGGAGTGCAGCAACAAGGAGCCGATGGATGCATACAACCTTATTCTAAGTGGGTTGCTGACAGTGTGCTAGCACAGACTTTCAACTTGGACATTTGGGATCGCTCTGCTAAACTGCATTATCGGAATCCATAAGCAGCTAGGAGAATCCAAAAGTCACTGCTAAGTACTACTAAAGTATAATTGCTGTCCGTGATTCTGTGCCGGTCTCTCCTGAGTGGTGTCGGAATTCCGGCATTGGTCACATGAACGCCAGCATTCAAACAGCCAAGAAGCTAAATGCTTCCCATTCTAAATACCTATTAACAAAGTTACACCTGAGTTCTTTCTAACCTGAGTTCTATTCCTGTGCATGGACAATTACTGTTCTTCTGGTTAGATGATTACAGTGACTGCTGACTAATAACCAATTAATGTGCGTGTTGTTTTAAAATTTTATGTCTATGTTACACTGGCCTGATGTTGGTATATACTGTATAGATTATATAATTTTAAAATATTTTCTTAAATCATTTTTTAATCTAACAACTAGTGCTTTATACCATATATGTGTTGTCTTGCCTTAATAGGGGGCTTTTTGAAACTGCAGGCTGTCAGAATTTGAACTGGCACCTAGATATTTCTTTATATTTGTCCCTCTGTGAACTGGTTATCGCCAGAACATTCTAGGGGGATAGCCTGCAGTGCATGAGCTCAGCAGGAAGGAGCTGGCATGTGCAGGGGAAGAGTGACAGAGACTACAAATAGAGGCTCTCCCCAATGGCCGGCGCACTGTGTGAGGAGAGGTTAGAATAGAGCAGGCCTAGGGATGGCCATCAACCATTGTTGATTTAAAATCATTGATGGTTTTTGGCCAATGTCAAATATTTTTGTCATCGATGTGTGTGAATTATATGGTTTCCTGCCATTGATGCTACAGAACCACGCGATGGTTCTTTATTTTCTTTTCTTTTTAAACAAGGTGCCGGGACACAGACCATAGCTGTGCCCTCCGACACCTGTGAAGCCCTGCCCCCTGGTTCTGATTGGCCCATGGGCCAGTCATTAAAGGAATAGGGATGCCCTGAAGTGGTACCTGCCGTCCTGAGGTGACCGGCAGGTGGCAGCACTGGTTCAGAGGTCCAGCTGTAACAGTGTGCCCTAGCAGTGACAGAGAGATGAGTTTCCTCCAGCACTTGCAGCAGTGCCCTCCTCTAAAGCAGTGGTTCTCAACCTCGACCTCAAGTACCCTCAACAGTTCATGTTTTCCAGGTCTCCGCACAGGATTGCAAGTGAAATAATTTGCTCCACCTGTGGGTCTTTTATAATGTGTCAGTGAGTAATGAATACACCTGTTCAACTGCTAGGTGACCTGGAAAACATGAACTGAGGTTGAGAACCACTGCTCTAAAGGAAGGCTGTGGGTGGTGATTGATAGACAAGAGAACAGTGCAGTGAAAGGGCTATTGGAAGCTAATGCAGAGCTAGTCCTGCAGAGTGAGAGAGGAGCTGTCCAGGTGCTGATTGTCTGGAGATGTACAACAAAAGCAAACCACCCCTTGTAAATAACATCTCTCTAGCCACTCTTCTATCCCCAAAGCTTTTATTGATGTAGCATAGAGCTTTGTGCTACATAGAAAACTTCAGTTAATAACAGGCAGCAGAATATCTACTGTAAATTGTGTTACAGACTATTTGCAGATATTTACAAGGAAACAATTATAAATTCTTCTTCACCCCTTCTTATTACTGCCAATTCTCTAAAGACTGTTTTAAAATATAGATATTTACAGTAGGCTGCTTGCGGCTAGAAACACCAGCAAACAGTAACAGGATATATCTATTAACTGCTGTACAGAGGGCTGTTTAGCTGACATGTAGCCATGATCAGTGTGGCTACATCTGTAATTATGTACATGTCTGTCTAGGCTATCCTTGGTGCAGTTGAGGTACTGTCGTAATACAACTTTGTCTCAGAAAAAAAAACCGCTACAGTACTTATGCTGTTATGCAGGTTGTCTGACTCTGCTGAGGTAACGTAAGTATTCCTCATGGCCTGGCTCCATATATAGCTAAACAGCCCTCTGTACAGCAGTCAATGGATACATTCTGTCACTTTCTTTCAATTCAAACAGCTGCAGATCCAGAGTTCCAGCACAATAAACTAATTTACTTATTGTTGGACTTAACATGAATGTCATTTTCTGAAGTTGTTATTGTAACTGTGAGCAACTAAAATTAATTGAAGGCCAGTGTTATTCTAAATATAGCAAAAAATGTAACCCAAAAACACACCTGTTGGGGTACAACATTACTGTCTATTTGAAATTATTGTCTGATTTGTTTTTTTACTGTTATTTCTGTTATAATATATATTTACTATATTTTATATATTTACTGTTATAATAATAATAATAATAATAATAATAATAATAATAATAATAATAATAATATTAATAATAATAATAATAATAATAATAATCTTGTGTTGGGCATGTAATAGACAGGTCCTATGAGTGCAGTGATAATATATTGTACAGCAACTATAAGGTCACCTAAAATGAAACAGAGATGTGAGTAGTCAGGATTTACAGCAATGCATCATTATCCTCTACTATGTGATTGCTGGTATGTTTCGTGTTTGGTGCACAAAACGCATGCACAGTAGGCACTATAATATATAATGTTGGATGTAGCTGGTTAATTGAACTCTGTTTTCTAGATCATTTTTTTCACAGCATATTCCAATATCCTGTAGCCATATAATATATTCATCCTGAATTTAATAACTTGTCTCGTGCATAATCTCCATGGGGCCAGTAAACCTGTTCTGAAACTGCATTTATATATTCCCATTAATGGTAACCTATTTCTCCAATTCTCTAGGTATTACTGTATAGTATAACATGCACAGTTCCGTCGTACAGTATGTATGTTATAGAAAGATGCCTCCTGCAACATTACTATAAATTCTCCATTCCGTTATGACCGGCAGCACCAACCACCTGTGAATAAAGGCCTGACTACTGTTAAACCAAGATTTGTTTAACAGTGACAATACATATTGTAATATACAGGCTACAAAGGAAATCAGTATGTTATTGAAAATATATTACATATACATTATGTGCAATAACTGGGATGTTCCATCCTTTACTCCCACAGGAAACTTGTACAACATAAGCACAATGCAGATATTCCACTCAAATTACTAAGGTTTTTAAAAACCAATAAATGACTTACAGTATCATGTAAGCTACTTCTGGAACAATCCAATATCTTGCATCACAGAACTCCACAAATAAAACAGCATAGGCAATAAAAAGATTAAAACAATAAACCATAAAATAAATACATTTAATTCTCATTTAGGATGGTATTAGGTTTGCAGCAGAAATCACAAGGTGTGTTTACAATAAAGATAACAGCTTTGTTAATATGATAAACACAGGATGAACAGATGAATCTTGATTGTGATTATTCAGAATGGATAAACAAGTGTTGGTAAGTATCAGTAAGCCTAGTATATCCTGTTAGCTGAAACACAGAACCTTAGCAATGACCCAAGACACGATGCCCAGATGCATCATCGCTTGGAAAGTGAAAAAATCAGTAGCGCATGCAGGGGGGGTTTCCGAGTACCTGGAACATTATTGGATATGGTGTGCAAGTGACATTGCTGTAAGAAGGCACCGGGCATAACTGCTGTTTAAGTCTGGGAGTGCCAAATATATTGGATTATACTGTATATACACTGCTCAAAAAAATAAAGGCAACACTAAAATAACACATCCTAGATCTGAATGAATGAAATGTTCTTATTAAATACTTTGTTCTTTACAAAGTTGAATGTGCTGACAACAAAATCACACAAAAATTATCAATGGAAATCAAATTTATTAACCCATGGAGGTCTGGATTTGGAGTCACACTCAAAATTAAAGTGGAAAAACACACTACAGGCTGATCCAACTTTGATGTAATGTCCTTAAAACTAGAGATGTGCACTTGAAATTTTTCGGGTTTTGTGTTTTGGTTTTGGGTTCGGTTCAGCGGCCGTGTTTTGGGTTCGACCGCGTTTTGGCAAAACCTCACCGAATTTTTTTTGTCGGATTCGGGTGTGTTTTGGATTCGGGTGTTTTTTCAAAAAACACTAAAAAACAGCTTAAATCATAGAATTTGGGGGTCATTTTGATCCCAAAGTATTATTAACCTCAAAAACCATAATTTCCACTCATTTTCAGTCTATACTGAATACCTCACACCTCACAATATTATTTTTAGTCCTAAAATTTGCACGGAGGTCGCTGGATGACTAAGCTAAGCGACCCTAGTGGCCGACACAAACACCTGGCCCATCTAGGAGTGGCACTGCAGTGTCACGCAGGATGGCCCTTCCAAAAAACACTCCCCAAACAGCACATGACGCAAAGAAAAAAAGAGGCGCAATGAGGTAGCTGTGTGAGTAAGATAAGCGACCCTAGTGGCCGACACAAACACCTGGCCCATCTAGGAGTGGCACTGCAGTGTCACGCAGGATGGCCCTTCCAAAAAACACTCCCCAAACAGCACATGACGCAAAGAAAAAAAGAGGCACAATGAGGTAGCTGTGTGAGTAAGATAAGCGACCCTAGTGGCCGACACAAACACCTGGCCCATCTAGGAGTGGCACTGCAGTGTCACGCAGGATGGCCCTTGCAAAAAACACTCCCCAAACAGCACATGACGCAAAGAAAAAAAGAGGCGCAATGAGGTAGCTGTGTGAGTAAGATAAGCGACCCTAGTGGCCGACACAAACACCTGGCCCATCTAGGAGTGGCACTGCAGTGTCACGCAGGATGGCCATTCCAAAAAACACTCCCCAAACAGCACATGACGCAAAGAAAAAAAGAGGCGCAATGAGGTAGCTGTGTGAGTAAGATAAGCGACCCTAGTGGCTGACACAAACACCTGGCCCATCTAGGAGTGGCACTGCAGTGTCACGCAGTATGGCCCTTCCAAAAAACACTCCCCAAACAGCACATGACGCAAAGAAAAAAAGAGGCGCAATGAGGTAGCTGTGTGAGTAAGATAAGCGACCCTAGTGGCCGACACAAACACCTGGCCCATCTAGGAGTGGCACTGCAGTGTCACGCAGGATGGCCCTTCCAAAAAACACTCCCCAAACAGCACATGACGCAAAGAAAAAAAGAGGCGCAATGAGGTAGCTGTGTGAGTAAGATAAGCGACCCTAGTGGCCGACACAAACACCTGGCCCATCTAGGAGTGGCACTGCAGTGTCACGCAGGATGGCCCTTCCAAAAAACACTCCCCAAACAGCACATGACGCAAAGAAAAAAAGAGGCGCAATGAGGTAGCTGTGTGAGTAAGATAAGCGACCCTAGTGGCCGACACAAACACCTGGCCCATCTAGGAGTGGCACTGCAGTGTCACGCAGGATGGCCTTCCAAAAAACACTCCCCAAACAGCACATGACGCAAAGAAGAAAAGAGGCGCAATGAGGTAGCTGTGTGAGTAAGATAAGCGACCCTAGTGGCCGACACAAACACCTGGCCCATCTAGGAGTGGCACTGCAGTGTCACGCAGGATGGCCCTTCCAAAAAACACTCCCCAAACAGCACATGACGCAAAGAAAAAAAGAGGCGCAATGAGGTAGCTGTGTGAGTAAGATAAGCGACCCTAGTGGCCGACACAAACACCTGGCCCATCTAGGAGTGGCACTGCAGTGTCACGCAGGATGGCCCTTCCAAAAAACACTCCCCAAACAGCACATGACGCAAAGAAAAAAAGAGGCGCAATGAGGTAGCTGTGTGAGTAAGATAAGCGACCCTAGTGGCCGACACAAACACCTGGCCCATCTAGGAGTGGCACTGCAGTGTCACGCAGGATGGCCCTTCCAAAAAACACTCCCCAAACAGCACATGACGCAAAGAAGAAAAAAAGAAAAAAGAGGTGCAAGATGGATTTGTCCTTGGGCCCTCCCACCCACCCTTATGTTGTATAAACAGGACATGCACACTTTAACCAACCCATCATTTCAGTGACAGGGTCTGCCACACGACTGTGACTGAAATGACGGGTTGGTTTGGACCCCCACCAAAAAAGAAGCAATTAATCTCTCCTTGCACAAACTGGCTCTACAGAGGCAAGATGTCCACCTCATCATCATCCTCCGATATATCACCGTGTACATCCCCCTCCTCACAGATTATCAATTCGTCCCCACTGGAATCCACCATCTCAGCTCCCTGTGTACTTTGTGGAGGCAATTGCTGCTGGTCAATGTCTCCACGGAGGAATTGATTATAATTCATTTTAATGAACATCATCTTCTCCACATTTTCTGGAAGTAACCTCGTACGCCGATTGCTGACAAGGTGAGCGGCGGCACTAAACACTCTTTCGGAGTACACACTTGTGGGAGGGCAACTTAGGTAGAATAAAGCCAGTTTGTGCAAGGGCCTCCAAATTGCCTCTTTTTCCTGCCAGTATAAGTACGGACTGTGTGACGTGCCTACTTGGATGCGGTCACTCATATAATCCTCCACCATTCTTTCAATGGGGAGAGAATCATATGCAGTGACAGTAGACGACATGTCCGTAATCGTTGTCAGGTCCTTCAGTCCGGACCAGATGTCAGCATCAGCAGTCGCTCCAGACTGCCCTGCATCACCGCCAGCAGGTGGGCTCGGAATTCTGAGCCTTTTCCTCGCACCCCCAGTTGCGGGAGAATGTGAAGGAGGAGTTGTTGACAGGTCGCGTTCCGCTTGACTTGACAATTTTCTCACCAGCAGGTCTTTGAACCCCAGCAGACTTGTGTCTGCCGGAAAGAGAGATCCAAGGTAGGTTTTAAATCTAGGATCGAGCACGGTGACCAAAATGTAGTGCTCTGATTTCAACAGATTGACCACCCGTGAATCCTTGTTAAGCGAATTAAGGGCTCCATCCACAAGTCCCACATGCCTAGCGGAATCGCTCCGTGTTAGCTCCTCCTTCAATGTCTCCAGCTTCTTCTGCAAAAGCCTGATGAGGGGAATGACCTGACTCAGGCTGGTAGTGTCTGAACTGACTTCACGTGTCGCAAGTTCAAAGGGCAGCAGAACCTTGCACAACGTTGAAATCATTCTCCACTGCGCTTGAGACAGGTGCATTCCACCTCCTATATTGTACTGAATTGTATAGGCTTGAATGGCCTTTTGCTGCTCCTCCAACCTCTGAAGCATATATAGGGTTGAATTCCACCTCGTTACCACTTCTTGCTTCAGATGATGGCAGGGCAGGTTCAGGCGTTTTTGGTGTTGCTCCAGTCTTCTGTACGTGGTGTCTGTACGCCGAAAGTGTCCCACAATTCTTCTGGCCACCGACAGCATCTCTTGCACGCCCCTGTCGTTTTTAAAAAAATTCTGCACCACCAAATTCAAGGTATGTGCAAAACATGGGACGTGCTGGAATTTGCCCATATTTAATGCACACACAATATTGCTGGCGTTGTCCGATGCCACAAATCCACAGGAGAGTCCAATTGGGGTAAGCCATTCCGCGATGATCTTCCTCAGTTGCCGTAAGAGGTTTTCAGCTGTGTGCGTATTCTGGAAACCGGTGATACAAAGCGTAGCCTGCCTAGGAAAGAGTTGGCGTTTGCGAGATGCTGCTACTGGTGCCGCCGCTGCTGTTCTTGCGGCGGGAGTCCATACATCTACCCAGTGGGCTGTCACAGTCATATAGTCCTGACCCTGCCTTGCTCCACTTGTCCACATGTCCGTGGTTAAGTGGACATTGGGTACAACTGCATTTTTTAGGACACTGGTGAGTCTTTTTCTGACGTCCGTGTACATTCTCGGTATCGCCTGCCTAGAGAAGTGGAACCTAGATGGTATTTGGTAACGGGGGCACACTACCTCAAGAAATTGTCTAGTTCCCTGTGAACTAACGGCGGATACCGGACGCACGTCTAACACCAACATAGTTGTCAAGGCCTCAGTTATCCGCTTTGCAGCAGGATGACTGCTGTGATATTTCATCTTCCTCGCAAAGGACTGTTGGACAGTCAATTGCTTACTGGAAGTAGTACAAGTGGGCTTACGACTTCCCCTCTGGGATGACCATCGACTCCCAGCAGCAACAACAGCAGCGCCAGCAGCAGTAGGCGTTACACGCAAGGATGCATCGGAGGAATCCCAGGCAGGAGAGGAATCATCAGAATTGCCAGTGACATGGCCTGCAGGACTATTGGCATTCCTGGGGAAGGAGGAAATTGACACTGAGGGAGTTGGTGGGGTGGTTTGCGTGAGCTTGGTTACAAGAGGAAGGGATTTACTGGTCAGTGGACTGCTTCCGCTGTCGCCCAAAGTTTTTGAACTTGTCACTGACTTATTATGAATGCGCTGCAGGTGACGTATAAGGGAGGATGTTCCGAGGTGGTTAACGTCCTTACCCCTACTTATTACAGCTTGACAAAGGCAACACATGGCTTGACAAATGTTGTCCGCATTTCTGTTGAAATACTTCCACACCGAAGAGCTAATTTTTTTGGTATTTTCACCAGGCATGTCAACGGCCATATTCCTCCCACGGACAACAGGTGTCTCCCCGGGTGCCTGACTTAAACAAACCACCTCACCATCAGAATCCTCCTTGTCAATTTCCTCCCCAGCGCCAGCAACACCCATATCCTCCTCATCCTGGTGTACTTCAACACTGACATCTTCAATCTGACTATCAGGAACTGGACTGCGGGTGCTCCTTCCAGCACTTGCAGGGGGCGTGCAAATGGTGGAAGGCGCATGCTCTTCACGTCCAGTGTTGGGAAGGTCAGGCATCCCAACCGACACAATTGGACTCTCCTTGTGGATTTGGGATTTCGAAGAACGCACAGTTCTTTGCGGTGCTTTTGCCAGCTTGAGTCTTTTCATTTTTCTAGCGAGAGGCTGAGTGCTTCCATCCTCATGTGAAGCTGAACCACTAGCCATGAACATAGGCCAGGGCCTCAGCCGTTCCTTGCCACTCCGTGTGGTAAATGGCATATTGGCAAGTTTACGCTTCTCCTCTGACAATTTTATTTTAGATTTTGGAGTCCTTTTTTTACTGATATTTGGTGTTTTGGATTTTACATGCTCTGTACTATGACATTGGGCATCGGCCTTGGCAGACGACGTTGCTGGCATTTCATCGTCTTGGCCATGACTAGTGGCAGCAGCTTCAGCACGAGGTGGAAGTGGATCTTGATCTTTCCCTAATTTTGGAACCTCAACATTTTTGTTCTCCATATTTTAATAGGCACAACTAAAAGGCACCTCAGGTAAACAATGGAGATGGATGGATACTAGTATACATATGGATGGACGAGCGACTGCCGACACAGAGGTAGCTACAGCCGTGGACTACCGTACTGTGTCTGCTGCTAATATAGACTGGATGATAATGAGATGAAATTAATATATATATATATAATATCACTAGTACTGCAGCCGGACAGGTATATATATTTATTATGTAATGACTGATGACGGACCTGCTGGACACTGTCAGCTCAGCAGCACCGCAGACTGCTACAGTAAGCTACTATAGTAGTATGTATCAAGAAGAAAGAAAGAAAAAAAAAACCACGGGTAGGTGGTATACAATTATGGATGGACGAGCGACTGCCGACACAGAGGTAGCTACAGCCGTGGACTACCGTACTGTGTCTGCTGCTAATATAGACTGGATGATAATGAGATGAAATTAATATATATATATATATATATATAATATCACTAGTACTGCAGCCGGACAGGTATATATATTTATTATGTAATGACTGATGACGGACCTGCTGGACACTGTCAGCTCAGCAGCACCGCAGACTGCTACAGTAAGCTACTATAGTAGTATGTATCAAGAAGAAAGAAAGAAAAAAAAAACCACGGGTAGGTGGTATACAATTATGGATGGACGAGCGACTGCCGACACAGAGGTAGCTACAGCCGTGGACTACCGTACTGTGTCTGCTGCTAATATAGACTGGATGATAATGAGATGAAATTAATATATATATATATATAATATCACTAGTACTGCAGCCGGACAGGTATATATATTTATTATGTAATGACTGATGACGGACCTGCTGGACACTGTCAGCTCAGCAGCACCGCAGACTGCTACAGTAAGCTACTATAGTAGTATGTATCAAGAAGAAAGAAAAAAAAAAAAAAACCACGGGTAGGTGGTATACAATTATGGATGGACGAGCGACTGCCGACACAGAGGTAGCTACAGCCGTGGACTACCGTACTGTGTCTGCTGCTAATATAGACTGGATGATAATGAGATGAAATTAATATATATATATATATATATATATAATATCACTAGTACTGCAGCCGGACAGGTATATATATTTATTATGTAATGACTGATGACGGACCTGCTGGACACTGTCAGCTCAGCAGCACCGCAGACTGCTACAGTAAGCTACTATAGTAGTATGTATCAAGAAGAAAGAAAGAAAAAAAAACCACAGGTAGGTGGTATACAATTATGGATGGACGAGCGACTGCCGACACAGAGGTAGCTACAGCCGTGGACTACCGTACTGTGTCTGCTGCTAATATAGACTGGATGATAATGAGATGAAATTAATATATATATATATATATATATATATATAATATCACTAGTACTGCAGCCGGACAGGTATATATATATTTATTATGTAATGACTGATGACGGACCTGCTGGACACTGTCAGCTCAGCAGCACCGCAGACTGCTACAGTAAGCTACTATAGTAGTATGTATCAAGAAGAAAGAAAGAAAAAAAAAACACGGGTAGGTGGTATACAATTATGGATGGACGAGCGACTGCCTACACAGAGGTAGCTACAGCCGTGGACTACCGTACTGTGTCTGCTGCTAATATAGACTGGATGATAATGAGATTAAATTAATATATATATATATATATATATATATATAATATCACTAGTACTGCAGCCGGACAGGTATATATATTTATTATGTAATGACTGATGACGGACCTGCTGGACACTGTCAGCTCAGCAGCACAGCAGACTGCTACAGTAAGCTACTATAGTAGTATGTATCAAGAAGAAAGAAAGAAAAAAAAAACACGGGTAGGTGGTATACAATTATGGATGGACGAGCGACTGCCGACACAGAGGTAGCTACAGCCGTGGACTACCGTACTGTGTCTGCTGCTAATATAGACTGGATGATAATGAAATGAAATTAATATATATATATATATATAATATCACTAGTACTGCAGCCGGACGGCAGACAGGTATATATATTTATTATGTAATGACTGATGACGGACCTGCTGGACACTATCAGCTCAGCAGCACCGCAGACTGCTACAGTAAGCTACTATAGTAGTATGTATCAAGAAGAAAGAAAAAAAAAAAAACCACGGGTAGGTGGTATACAATTATATATATATTATATACAATTATATATATATATATATATATATATATATATATATTAAACTGGTGGTGATTAATTAAACTGGTGGTCAGGTCACTGGTCACACTATCAGCAACTTGCAAGTAGTACTCCTAAGCAGACAATCACAATATATACTGGTGGTCAGTGTGGTCACAATGGCAGTGTGGCACTCTGGCAGCAAAAGTGTGCACTGTACGTTAAAATATGTACTCCTGCTCTCAGACTCTAACTGCTCCCCACTGTCTCCCCCACAAGTCAGATATACAGTCACACTATCACTTCAGCAAGTAGTAGTACTCCTCCTAATGCTCCCCAAAATTACTAAAGTAAATACTGTGTCTCTCTCTACTCTAGTCTCACTCTCTTCTCTATAAACGGAGAGGACGCCAGCCACATCCTCTCCCTATGAATCTCAATGCACGTGTGAAAATGGCGGCGACGCGCGGCTCCTTATATAGAATCCGAGTCTCGCGATAGAATCCGAGCCTCGCGAGAATCCGACAGCGGGATGATGACGTTCGGGCGCGCTCGGGTTAACCGAGCAAGGCGGGAAGATCCGAGTCGCTCGGCCCCGTGTAAAAAAAACTGAAGTTCGGGCGGGTTCGGATTCCGAGGAACCGAACCCGCTCATCTCTACTTAAAACAAGTCAAAATGAGGCTCAGTAGTGTGGGTGGCCTCCACGTGCCTGTTTGACCTCCCTACAACCCAGACAAGTGGCTCAGGTAGTGCAGCTCATCGAGGATGGCACATCAATGCGAGCTGTGGCAAGAAGGTTTGCTGTGTCTGTCAGCGTAGTGTCCAGAGCATGGAGGCGCTACCATGTGTGTGTGTGTGTGTGTGTGTGTGTGTGTGTGTGTGTGTATATTAGTGATGTGCACCGGACATTTTTCGGGTTTTGTGTTTTGGTTTTGGATTCGGTTCTGCGGCCGTGTTTTGGATTCGGACGTGTTTTGGCAAAACCTCCCTGAAAATTTTTTGTCGGATTCGGGTGTGTTTTGGATTCGGGTGTTTTTTTTTACAAAAAAACCTCAAAAACAGCTTAAATCATAGAATTTGGGGATAATTTTGATCCCATAGTATTATTAACCTCAATAACCATAATTTCCACTCATTTCCAGTCTATTCTGAACACCTCACAATATTATTTTTAGTCCAAAAATTTGCACCGTGATCGCTGAATGACTAAGCTAAGCGACCCAAGTAGCCGACACAAACACCTGGCCCATCTAGGGGTGGCACTGCAGTGTCAGACAGGATGGCACTTCAAAAAATTGTCCCCAAACAGCACATGATGCAAAGAAAAAAAGAGGTGCACCAAGGTCGCTGTGTAACTAAGCTAAGCGACCCAGGTGGCCGACACAAACACCTGGCCCATCTAGGAGTGGCACTGCAGTGTCAGACAGGATGGCAGATTTAAAAAATAGTCCCCAAACAGCATATGATGTAAAGAAAAAAAGAGGTGCAATGAGGTAGCTGTGTGGCTAAGCTAAGCGACCCAAGTGGCCGACACAAACACCTGGCCCATCTAGGAGTGGCACTGCAGTGTCAGACAGGATGGCAGATTTAAAAAATAGCCCCCAAACAGCACATGATGCAGAGAAAAAAAGAGGTGCAATGAGGTAGCTGTGTGACTAAGCTAAGCGACCCAAGTGGCCGACACAAACACCTGGCCCATCTAGGAGTGGCACTGCAGTGTCAGACAGGATGGCACTTCAAAAAATAGTCCCCAAACAGCACATGATGCAAAGAAAAAAAGAGGTGCACCAAGGTCGCTGTGTGACTAAGCTAAGCAACCCAAGTGGCCGACACAAACACCTGGCCCATCTAGGAGTGGCACTGCAGTGTCAGACAGGATGGCAGATTTAAAAAATAGTCCCCAAACAGCACATGATGCAAAGAAAAAAAGAGATGCAATGAGGTAGCTGTGTGGCTAAGCTAAGCGACCCAAGTGGCCGACACAAACACTTGGCCCATCTAGGAGTGGCACTGCAGTGTCAGACAGGATGGCAGATTTAAAAAATAGTCCCCAAACAGCACATGATACAAAGAAAAAAAGAGGTGCAATGAGGTAGCTGTGTGACTAAGCTAAGCGACCCAAGTGGCCGACACAAACACCTGGCCCATCTAGGAGTGGCACTGCAGTGTCAGACAGGATGGCACTTCAAAAAATAGTCCCCAAACAGCACATGATGCAAAGAAAAAAAGAGGTGCACCAAGGTCGCTGTGTGACTAAGCTAAGCGACCCAAGTGGTCGACACAAACACCTGGCCCATCTAGGAGTGGCACTGCAGTGTCAGACAGGATAGCAGATTTAAAAAATAGTCCCCAAACAGCACATGATGCAAAGAAAAAAAGAGGTGCAATGAGGTAGCTGTGTGGCTAAGCTAAGCGACCCAAGTGGCCAACACAAACACCTGGCCCATCTAGGAGTGGCACTGCAGTTTTCTAACGAGAGGATGAGTGCTTCCATCCTCATGTGAATCTGAACCACTAGCCATGAACATAGGCCAGGGCCTCAGCTGTTCCTTGCCACTCCGTGTCGTAAATGGCATATTGGCAAGTTTACACTTCTCATCAGACGCTTTTAATTTAGATTTTTGTGTCATTTTACTGAACTTTTGTTTTTTGGATTTTACATGCTCTCTACTATGACATTGGGCATCGGCCTTGGCAGACGACGTTGATGGCATTTCAACGTCTTGGCCATGACTAGTGGCAGCAGCTTCAGCACGAGGTGGAAGTGGATCTTGATCTTTCCCTATTTTACCCTCCACATTTTTGTTCTCCATTTTTTAATGTGTGGAATTATATGCCAGTAATATATCAATAGCAATGGCCTACTGTACTGTACTGCTATATATTATATACTGGTGGTCAGCAAAATTATGCACTGTCCTTCTACTAATGCGCACAACAACTAGAATGCACCACAGGTATGGATGGATAGTATACTTGACGACACAGAGGTAGGTAGAGAAGTGGACTACTGTACCGTACTGCTATATATTATATACTGGTGGTCAGCAAAATTCTACAATGTCCTCCTACTACTGCACACAACTAAAATGCACCACAGGTATGGATGGATAGTATACTTGACGACACAGAGGTAGGTAGATCAGTGGACTACTGTACCGTACTGCTATATATTATATACTGGTGGTCAGCAAAATTATGCACTGTCCTACTACTGCGCACAACAACTAAAATGCACCACAGGTATGGATGGATAGTTTACTTGATGACACAGAGGTAGGTAGAGCAGTGGACTACTGTACCGTACTGCTATATATTATATACTGGTGGTCAGCAAAATTATGCACTGTCCTCCTACTACTGCGCAAAACTTAAATGCACCACAGGTATGGATGGATAGTATACTTGACGACACAGAGGTAGGTAGAGCAGTGGACTACTGTACCGTACTGCTATATATTATATACTGGTGGTCAGCAAAATGATCCACTGTCCTCCTACTACTGCGCACAACAACTTAAATGCACCACAGGTATGGATGGATAGTATACTTGACGACATAGAGGTAGGTAGAGCAGTGGACTACTGTACCGTACTGCTATATATTATATACTGGTCAGCAAAATTATGCACTGTCCTCCTACTACTGCGCACAACAACTTAAATGCACCACAGGTATGGATGGATAGTATACTTGACGACACAGAGGTAGGTAGAGCAGTGGACTACTGTACCGTACTGCTATATATTATATACTGGTGGTCAGCAAAATTATGCACTGTCCTCCTACTACTGCGCACAACAACTAAAATGCACCACAGGTATGGATGGATAGTATACTTGACGACACAGAGGTAGATAGAGCAGTGGACTACTGTACCGTACTGATATAATACTGGTGGTCACTGGCACTGCACTGTCCTCCTACTATATACTACAATGCAGCACAGATATGGAGCATTTTTCAGGCAGAGAACGTAGATATTTTCAGCACACTGAGCACAGATATTTGCAAGCACACTGAGCACAGATATTTGCAGCACACTGAGCACAGATATGGAGCGTTTTTCAGGCAGAGAATGTAGATATTTTCAGCACACTGAGCACAGATATTTGCAGCACACTGAGCACAGATATTTGCAACACACTGAACACAACTGAGAGAACGCTGCACACGTCCTCTCCCTATCATCGCCAATGCACGAGTGAAAGTGGCGGCGACGCATGGCTCCTTATATAGAATACGAATCTCGCGAGAATCCGACAACGGGATGATGACGTTCGGGTGCGCTCAGGTTAACCGAGAAAGGCGGGAGGATCCGAGTCTGCCTCGGTCCCGTGTAAAATGGGTGAAGTTCGGGGGGTTCGGATTCAGAGGAACCGAACCGGCTCATCTCTAGTGTATATATATATATATATATATATATAAAGCATCAATGCAGCCGGCACTCCCCTTGCTAGTATAACATCTGCTCCGGTGCCCTCCATGAGATGAAACATCCAGGAATAATGAAGAAAATCTGGCGGCACTCAGGAGACTTTTCAACCAGTGATTGATTTAATGGAGTAACATCCAACAATTGTTTCGGGCCTCATCCCTGACGACGGGCGGAGGCCCGAAACAATTGTTGGATGTTACTCCATTAAATCAATCACTGGTTGAAAAGTCTCCTGAGTGCCGCCAGATTTTCTTCATTATATATATATATATATATATATATATATATATATATATATAACAGTCCACTGTAGGCGGCACACTGGTCACAAAAGGTACAAAACAGCAGGTTGCAGCAACAACGTTTCGAAGTTTATTCTTCGTCCTCATGTTACAAAATAACAGAGAAAGACATACCTTTTTATTCCCCCCACACATGTGCAGTGAGCTCCAGAGTGGTTCTGGCATTCTGACGCCCATTAGTGACATCATCCAGCCTCCCCGCCTACCAGAAGCATCACATTGCGATAGTATCAAAATACTATCAACAAGTAGTATAGTGAAAATGACTCACCTTACATTTAAAAACATTTCAGGACTCAGTTAAAAACAACACATAAGACAGAGACAGATGCGGTGTATATACAAAACAGCATGTGCAGTCACCATCTAAACTCCACAGCTACCCCCACAGGTGCTGATGATCGTCAAAGACTTGCTCATTAACTCATTCAATGCTGCACATGATGGATACTCACTACATGGGCTATAAGAAACTATGTAAACCCAGAGATTCATTAAGCCCTTTAGGTGCTAGGGTCTGCAACTCATAAATCCATTTAGATTCTTTTTGCAACAAACGTAAAGATCTGTTGCCCCCTCTTAATCTAGCTGGTTCATAATCAATAATCATATATTTTAGGCAGGCTATGCTGTGCCTAGCCTGCATAAAATGACGAGCGACCGGCTGGTCACTTGTACCATGTTGAATTGCATTCCTGATGGCCATTTTATGATTAGCCATACGCTCCCTCAATGTACGGTCGGTTTTACCGACATAATGAAGTCCGCAAGGACAACTGATCAGATAGATGATAAATTTAGTAGTACATGTGACTCTATAATTAATACTATATTTCCTACCACTAAACGGATGATTAAAGGTATTGCCATTCAGAAGAGACCTACAAGTGATGCAATTTAAACATCTAAAACAACCCTTGCGCAGGGACAAAAACATATTTTGTTCACTTTGACTGGATTGTAACCCCGTTACATCTGTTTTGACTACCCAATCCCTTAAATTTCTTCCTCTCGTATAAGTGGGCATGATAGTGATATCCGTCAGATTTAGATCTTTGTCGGTCTGTACAATTGGCCACAACGCTGGCAGGGGAATAGCGGCTCCGCAGGAGACAGGGCACAAAAGTAAAAGCTTTAGGATCAGGTGGTGTGCACTGGCTCCTCCCCCTATGACCCTCCTCCAAGCCTCAGTTAGGATACTGTGCCCGGACGAGCGTACACAATAAGGAAGAATTTTGAATCCCGGGTAAGACTCCTACCAGCCACACCAATCACACTGTACAACCTGTGATCTGAACCCAGTTAACAGCATGATAACAGCGGAGCCTCTGAAAAGATGGCTCACAACAATAATAACCCGATTTTTGTAACAATAACTATGTACAAGTATTGCAGACAATCCGCACTTGGGATGGGCGCCCAGCATCCACTACGGACTACGAGAAATAGATTTATCGGTAAGTAAAATCTTATTTTCTCTGACGTCCTAGTGGATGCTGGGGACTCCGTCAGGACCATGGGGATTATACCAAAGCTCCCAAACGGGCGGGAGAGTGCGGATGACTCTGCAGCACCGAATGAGAGAACTCCAGGTCCTCTTTAGCCAGGGTATCAAATTTGTAGAATTTTACAAACGTGTTCTCCCCCGACCACGTAGCTGCTCGGCAGAGTTGTAATGCCGAGACCCCTCGGGCAGCCGCCCAGGATGAGCCCACCTTCCTTGTGGAATGGGCCTTGACAGATTTAGGCTGTGGCAGGCCTGCCACAGAATGTGCAAGTTGAAATGTGCTACAAATCCAACGAGCAGTTGTCTGCTTAGAAGCAAGAGCACCCAGTTTTTTGGGTGCATACAGGATAACAGCGAGTCAGTTTTCCTGACTCCAGCCGTCCTGGAAACCTATATTTTCAGGGCCCTGACAACATCTAGCAACTTGGAGTCCTCCAAGTCCCAAGTAGCCGCAGGTACCACAATAAGCTGGTTCAGGTGAAACGCTGACACCACCTTAGGAAGAAACTGGGGACGAGTCCGCAGTTCTGCCCTGTCCGAATGGACAATCAGATATGGCTTTTGTAAGACAAAGCCGCCAATTCTGACACTCGCCTGGCCGAGGCCAGGGCCAACAGCATGGTCACTTTCCATGTGAGATATTTCAAATCCACAGATTTGAGCGGTTTAAAATGTGATTTGAGGAATCCCAGAACTACGTTGAGATCCCACAGTGCCACTGGAGGCACAAAAAGGGGGTTGTATATGCAATACTCCCTTGACAAACTTCTGGACTTCAGGAACTGAAGCCAATTCTTTCTGGAAGAAAATTTACAGGGCCGAAATTTGAACCTTAATGGACCCCAATTTGAGGCCCATAGACACTCCTGTTTGCAGGAAATGCAGGAATCGACCGAGTTGAAATTTCTTCGTGGGGCCTTCCTGGCCTCACACCACGCAACATATTTTCGCCACATGTGGTGATAATGTTTTGCGGTCACCTCCTTCCTGGCTTTGACCAGGGTAGGAATGACCTCTTCCGTAATGCCTTTTTCCCTTAGGATCTGGCGTTCCACCGCCATGCCGTCAAACGCAGCCGCGGTAAGTCTTGGAACAGACCTGGTACTTGCTGAAGCAAGTCCCTTCTTAGCGGCAGAGGCCATGAGTCCTCTGTGAGCATTTCTTGAAGTTCCGGGTGCCACGTCCTTCTTGGCCAATCCGGAGCCACGAGTATAGTTCTTACTCCTCTACGTCTTATAATTCTCAGTACCTTGGTTATGAGAAGCAGAGGAGGGAACACATACACCGACTGGTACACCCACGGTGTTACCAGAACGTCCACAGATATTGCTTGAGGGTCTCTTGACCTGGCGCAATACCTGTCCAGTTTTTTGTTCAGGCGGGACGCCATCATGTCCACCTTTGGTCTTTCCCAACGGTTCACAATCATGTGGAATACTTCCCGATGAAGTCCCCACTCTCCCGGGTGGAGGTCGTGCCTGCTGAGGAAGTCTGCTTCCCAGTTGTCCACTCCCGGAATGAACACTGCTGACAGTGCTATCACATGATTTTTCGCCCAGCGAAGAATCCTTGCAGTTTCTGCCATTGCCCTCCTGCTTCTTGTGCCGCCCTGTCTGTTTACGTGGGCGACTGCCGTGATGTTGTCCCACTGGATCAATACCGGCTGACCTTGAAGCAGAGGTCTTGCTAAGCTTAGAACATTGTAAATTGCCCTTAGCTCCAGTATATTTATGTGGAGAGAAGTCTCCAGACTTGATCACACTCCCTGGAAATTTTTTCCCTGTGTGACTGCTCCCCAGCCTCTCAGGCTGGCATCCGTGGTCACCAGGACCCAGTCCTGAATGCCGAGTCTGCGGCCCTTTAGTAGATGAGCACTCTGCAGCCACCGCAGAAGAAACACCCTTGTCCTTGGAGACAGGGTTATCCGCTGATGCATCTGAAGATGCGATCCGGACCATTTTTCCAGCAGATCCCACTGAAAAGTTCTTGCGTGAAATCTACCGAATGGAATCGCTTCGTAAGAAGCCACCATTTTTCCCAGGACCCTTGTGCAATGATGCACTGACACTTTTCCTGGTTTTAGGAGGTTCCTGACTAGCTCGGATAACTCCCTGGCTTTCTTCTCCGGGAGAAACACCTTTTTCTGGACTGTGTCCAGAATCATCCCTAGGAACAGCAGACGTGTCGTCGGAAACAGCTGCGGTTTTGGAATATTTAGAATCCACCCGTGCTGTCGTAGAACTACTTGAGATAGTGCTACTCCGACCTCCAACTGTTCTCTGGACCTTGCCCCTATCAGGAGATCGTCCATTTTCTTTGAAGAAGAATCATCATTTCGGCCATTACCTTGGTAAGGACCCGGGGTGCCGTGGACAATCCAACCGGCAGCGTCTGAAACTGATAGTGACAGTTCTGTACCACGAACCTGAGGTACCCTTGGTGAGAAGGGCAAATTGGGTCATGGAGTTAAGCATCCCTGATGTCCCGGGACACCATATAGTCCCCTTCTTCCTGGTTCGCTATCACTGCTCTGAGTGACTCCATCTTGATTTGAACCTTTGTATGTAAGTGTTCAACTATTTCAGATTTAGAATAGGTCTCACCGAGCCGTCTGGCTTCAGTACCACAATATAGTGTGGAATAATACCCCTTTCCTTGTTGTAGGAGGGGTACTTTGATTATCACCTGCTGGGAATACAGCTTGTGAATTGTTTCCACTACTGCCTCCCTGTCGGAGGGAGACGTTGGTAAAGCAGACTTCAGGAACCTGCGAGGGGGAGACGTCTCGAATTTCCAATCTGTACCCCTGGGATACTACTTGTAGGATCCAGGGGTCCACTTGCGAGTGAGCCCACTGCGTGCTGAAACTCTTGAGACGACCCCCCCAACCGCACCTGAGTCCGCTTGTACGGCCCCAGCGTCATGCTGAGGACTTGGCAGAAGCGGTGGAGGGCTTCTGTTTCTGGGAATGGGCTGCCTGCTGCAGTCTTCTTCCCTTTCCTCTATCCCATGGCAGATATGACTGGCCTTTTGCCCGCTTGCCCTTATGGGGACGAAAGGACTGAGGCTGAAAAGACGTTGTCTTTTTCTCCTTTATACGGCAATACTTCCATGTGCCGTTTGGAATCTGCATCACCTGACCACTGTCGTGTTCATAAACAACTTCTGGCAGATATGGACATCGCACTTACTCTTGATGCCAGAGTGCAAATATCCCTCTGTGCATCTCGCATATATAGAAATGCATCCTTTAAATGCTCTATAGTCAATAAAATACTGTCCCTGTCAAGGGTATCAATATTTTCAGTCAGGGAATCCGACCAAGCCACCCCAGCGCTGCACATCCAGGCTGAGGCGATCGCTGGTCGCAGTATAACACCAGTATGTGTGTATATACTTTTTAGGATATTTTCCAGCCTCCTATCAGCTGGCTCCTTGAGGGCGGCGCTATCTGGAGACGGTACCGCCACTTGTTTTGATAAGCGTGTGAGCGCCTTATCCACCCTAAGGGGTGTTTCCCAACGCGCCCTAACTTCTGGCGGGAAAGGGTATACCGCCAATAATTTTCTATCGGGGGAAACCCACGCATCATCACACACTTCATTTAATTTATCTGATTCAGGAAAAACTACAGGTAGTTTTTTCACACTCCACATAATACCCTTTTTTGTGGTACTTGTAGTATCAGAAATATGTAACACCTCCTTCATTGCCCTTAACAAGTAACGTGTGGCCCTAAAGGAAAATACGTTTGTTTCTTCACCGTCGACACTGGAGTCAGTGTCCGTGTCTGTGTCTGTGTCGACCGACTGAGGTAAAAGGACGTTTTAACGCCCCTGACAGTGTTTGAGACGCCTGGACAGGTACTAATTGGTTTGCCGGCCGTCTCATGTCGTCAACCGACCTTGCAGCGTGTTGACATTATCACGTAATTCCTTAAATAAGCCATCCATTCCGCTGTCGACTCCCTAGAGAGTGACATCACCATTACAGGCAATTGCTCCGCCTCCTCAACAACATCGTCCTCATACATGTCGACACACACGTACCGACACACAGCACACACACAGGGAATGCTCTGATAGAGGACAGGACCCCACTAGCCCTTTGGGGAGACAGAGGGAGAGTTTGCCAGCACACACCAAAAACGCTATAATTATACAGGGACAACCTTTATATAAGTGTTTTTCCCTTATAGCATTTTAATATATATATACATATCGCCAAATAAGTGCCCCCCCTCTCTGTTTTAACCCTGTTTCTGTCGTGCAGTGCAGGAGAGAGCATGGGAGCCTTCCCACCAGCATTTCTGTGAGGGAAAATGGCGCTGTGTGCTGAGGAGAATAGGCCCCGCCCCCTTTTCGGCGGGCTTCTTCTCCCGTTTTTCTGAGACCTGGCAGGGGTTAAATACATCCATATAGCCCCCAGGGGCTATATGTGATGTATTTTTAGCCAGAATAAGGTACTATCATTGCTGCCCAGGGCGCCCCCCCCAGCGCCCTGCACCCTCAGTGACCGCTGCTATGAAGTGTGCTGACAACAATGGCGCACAGCTGCAGTGCTGTGCGCTACCTTATGAAGACTGAAGAGTCTTCTGCCGCCGTTTCTGGACCTCTTCACTTTTCGGCATCTGCAAGGGGGGTCGGCGGCGCGGCTCCGGGACGAACCCCAGGGTGAGACCTGTGTTCCGACTCCCTCTGGAGCTAATGGTGTCCAGTAGCCTAAGAAGCCAATCCATCCTGCACGCAGGTGAGTTCACTTCTCTCCCCTAAGTCCCTCGTAGCAGTGAGCCTGTTGCCAGCAGGACTCACTGAAAATAAAAAACCTAACAAACTTTTACTCTAAGCAGCTCTTTAGGAGAGCCACCTAGATTGCACCCTTCTCGGCCGGGCACAAAAATCTAACTGAGGCTTGGAGGAGGGTCATAGGGGGAGGAGCCAGTGCACACCACCTGATCCTAAAGCTTTTACTTTTGTGCCCTGTCTCCTGCGGAGCCGCTAATCCCCATGGTCCTGACGGAGTCCCCAGCATCCACTTAGGACGTCAGAGAAAATAAGAATTTACTTACCGATAATTCTATTTCTCGTAGTCCGTAGTGGATGCTGGGGACTCTGTCAGGACCATGGGGATTAGCGGCTCCGCAGGAGACAGGGCACAAAAGTAAAAGCTTTAGGATCAGGTGGTGTGCACTGGCTCCTCCCCCTATGACCCTCCTCCAAGCCTCAGTTAGGATACTGTGCCCGGACGAGCGTACACAATAAGGAAGGATTTTGAATCCCGGGTAAGACTCATACCAGCCACACCAATCACACTGTACAACCTGTGATCTGAACCCAGTTAACAGCATGATAACAGCGGAGCCTCTGAAAAGATGGCTCACAACAATAATAACCCGATTTTTGTAACAATAACTATGTACAAGTATTGCAGACAATCCGCACTTGGGATGGGCGCCCAGCATCCACTACGGACTACGAGAAATAGAATTATCGGTAAGTAAATTCTTATTTTCTCTGACGTCCTAAGTGGATGCTGGGGACTCCGTCAGGACCATGGGGATTATACCAAAGCTCCCAAACGGGCGGGAGAGTGCGGATGACTCTGCAGCACCGAATGAGAGAACTCCAGGTCCTCCTCAGTCAGGGTGTGCCCCTGACCAAGTATCAGCTCGGCAAAGTTGTAAAGCCGAGACCCCTCGGGCAGCCGCCCAAGATGAGCCCACCTTCCTTGTGGAATGGGCATTTACATATTTTGGCTGTGGCAGGCCTGCCACAGAATGTGCAAGCTGAATTGTACTACACATCCAACTAGCAATCGTCTGCTTAGAAGCAAGAGCACCCAGTTTGTTGGGTGCATACAGGATAACAGCAAGTCAGTTTTCCTGACTCCAGCCGTCCTGGAAACTATATTTTCAGGGCCCTGACAACATCTAGCAACTTGGAGTCCTCCAAGTCCCTAGTAGCCGCAGGTACCACAATAAGCTGGTTCGGGTGAAACACTGACACCACCTTAGGGAGAAACTGGGGATGAGTCCGCAGCTCTGCCCTGTCCGAATGGACAATCAGATATGGGCTTTTTTGAGACAAACGCCGCCAATTCTGACACTCGCCTGGCCGAGGCCAGGGCCAACAGCATGGTCACTTTCCCTGTGAGATATTTCAAATCCACAGATTTGAGCGGTTTAAACCAATGTGATTTTAGGAATCCCAGAACTACGTTGAGATCCCACAGTGCCACTGGAGGCACAAAAGGGGGTTGTATATGCAGTACTCCCTTGACAAACTTCTGGACTTCAGGAACTGAAGCCAATTCTTTCTGGAAGAAAATCGACAGGGCCGAAATTTGAACCTTAATGGACCCCAATTTGAGGCCCATAGACACTCCTGTTTGCAGGAAATGCAGGAAACGACCGAGTTGAATTTTCTTCATGGGGCCTTCCTGGCCTCACACCACGCAACATATTTTCGCCACATGTGGTGATAATGTTGTGCGGTCACCTCCTTCCTGGCTTTGACCAGGGTAGGAATGACCTCTTCCGGAATGCCTTTTTCCCTTAGGATCCGGCGTTCAACCGCCATGCCGTCAAACGCAGCCGCGGTAAGTCTTGGAACAGACATGGTACTTGCTGAAGCAAGTCCCTTCTTAGCGGCAGAGGCCATGAGTCCTCTGTGAGCATCTCTTGAAGTTCCGGGTACCAAGTCCTTCTTGGCCAATCCGGAGCCACGAGTATAGTTCTTACTCCTCTACGTCTTAAAATTCTCAATACCTTGGGTATGAGAAGCAGAGGAGGGAAGACATACACCGACTGGTACACCCACGGTGTTACCAGAACGTCCACAGCTATTGCCTGAGGGTCTTTTGACCTGGCGCAATACTTGTCCGGTTTTTTGTTCAGGCGGGACGCCATCATGTCCACCTTTGGTCTTTTCCAACGGTTCACAATCATGTGGAAGACTTCCCGATGAAGTCCCCACTCTCCCGGGTGGAGGTTGTGCCTGCTGAGGAAGTCTGCTTCCCAGTTGTCCACTCCCGGAATGAACACTGTTTACAGTGCTATCACATGATTTTCCGCCCAGCGAAAAATCCTTGCAGTTTCTGCCATTGCCCTCCTGCTTCTTGTGCCGCCCTGTCTGTTTACGTGGGCGACTGCCGTGATGTTGTCCCACTGGATCAATACCGGCTGACCTTGAAGCAGAGGTCTTGCGAAGCTTAGAGCATTGTCAATTGCCCTTAGCTCCAGTATATTTATGTGGAGAAAAATCTCCAGACTTGATCACACTCCCTGGAAATTTTTTCCCTGTGTGACTGCTCCCCAGCCTCTCAGGCTGGCCTCCGTGGTCACCAGCATCCAATCCTGAATGCCGAATCTGCGGCCCTCTAGAAGATGAGCACTCTGTAACCACCACAGGAGAGACACCCTTGTCCTTGGAGATAGGGTTATCCGCTGATGCATCTGAAAATGCGATCCGGACCATTTGTCCAGCAGATCCCACTGAAAAGTTCTTGCGTGGAATCTGCCGAATGGAATCGCTTCGTAATAAGCCACCATTTTTCCCAGGACTCTTGTGCAATGATGCACTGACACTTTTCCTGGTTTTAGGAGGTTCCTGACTAGCTCGGATAACTCCCTGGCTTTCTCCTCCGGGAGAAACACCTTTTTCTGGACTGTGTCCAGAACCATCCCTAGGAACAGCAGACGTGTCGTCGGAAACGGCTGCGATTTTGGATATTTAGAATCCACCCGTGCTGTCGTAGAACTACTTGAGATAGTGCTACTCCGACTTCCAACTGTTCACTGGACCTTGCCCTTATCAGGAGATCGTCCAAGTAAGGGATAATTAAGACGCCTTTTCTTTGAAGAAGAATCATCATTTCGGCCATTACTTTGGTAAAGACCCGGGGTGCCGTGGACAATCCAAACGGCAGCGTCTGAAACTGATAGTGACAGTTCCGTACCACGAACCTGAGGTACCCTTGGTGAGAAGGGCAATTTGGGACATGGAGGTAAGCATCCTTGATGTCCAGGGACACCATATAGTCCCCTTCTTCCTGGTTCGCTATCACTGCTCTGAGTGACTCCATCTTGATTTGAACCTTTGTATGTAAGTGTTCAAAGATTCCTCATTTAGAATAGGTCACACCGAGCCGTCTGGCTTCAGTACCACAATATAGTGTGGAATAATACCCCTTTCCTTGTTGTAGGAGGGGTACTTTGATTATCACCTGCTGGGAATACAGCTTGTGAATTGTTTCCAATACTGCCTCCCTGTCGGAGGAAGACGTTGGTAAAGCAGACATCAGGAGCCTGCGAGGGGGAGACGTCTCGAATTTCCAGTCTGTACCCCTGGGATACTACTTGTAGGATCCAGGGGTCCACTTGCGAGTGAGCCTACTACGCGCTGAAACTCTTGAGACGACCCCCCACCGCACTTGAGTCCGCTTGTACGGCCCCAGCGTCATGCTGAGGACTTGGCAGAAGCTGTGGAGGGCTTCTGTTCCTGGGAATGGGCTGCCTGCTGCAGTCTTCTTCCCTTTCCTCTATCCCTGGGCAGATATGACTGGCCTTTTGCCCGCTTGCCCTTATGGGGACGAAAGGACTGAGGCTGAAAAGACGGTGTCTTTTTCTGCTGAGATGTGATTTGGGGTAAAAAAGGTGGATTTTCCAGCTGTTGCCGAGGCCACCAGGTCCGATGGACCGACCCCAAATAACTCCTCCCCTTTATACGGCAATACTTCCATGTGCCGTTTGGAATCTGCATCACCTGACCACTGTCGTGTCCATAAACATCTTCTGGCAGATATGGACATCGCACTTACTCTTGATGCCAGAGTGCAAATATCCCTCTGTGCATCTCGCATATATAGAAATGCATCCTTTAAATGCTCTATAGTCAATAAAATACTGTCCCTGTCAAGGGTATCAATATTTTCAGTCAGGGAATCCGACCAAGCCACCCCAGCGCTGCACATCCAGGCTGAGGCGATCGCTGGTCGCAGTATAACACCAGTATGTGTGTATATACCTTTTTAGGATATTTTCCAGCCTCTCAGCTGGCTCCTTGAGGGCGGCCCTATCTGGAGACGGTACCGCCACTTGTTTTGATAAGCGTGTGAGCGCCTTATCCACCCTAAAGGGTGTTTCCCAACGCGCCCTAACTTCTGGCGGGAAAGGGTATACCGCCAATAATTTTCTATCGGGGGAAACCCACGCATCATCACACACTTCATTTAATTTATCTGATTCAGGAAAAACTACAGGTAGTTTTTTCACACCCCACATAATACCCTTCTTGTGGTACTTGTAGTATCAGAAATATGTAACACCTCCTTCATTGCCCTTAACATGTAACGTGTGGCCCTAAAGGAAAATACGTTTGTGTCTTCACCGTCGACACTGGAGTCAGTGTCCGTGTCTGTGTCGACCGACTGAGGTAAATGAGCGTTTTACAGCCCCTGACGGTGTTTGAGACGCCTGGACAGGTACTAATTTTTTTGCCGGCCGTCTCATGTCGTCAACCGACCTTGCAGCGTGTTGACATTATCACGTAATTCCTTAAATAAGCCATCCATTCCGGTGTCGACTCCCTAGAGAGTGACATCACCATTTCAGGCAATTGCTCCGCCTCCTCACCAACATCGTCCTCATACATGTCGACACACACGTACCGACACACAGCACACACACAGGGAATGCTCTGATAGAGGACAGGACCCCACTAGCCCTTTGGGGAGACAGAGGGAGAGTTTGCCAGCACACACCAAAAACGCTATAATTATACAGGGACAACCTTTATATAAGTGTTTTTCCCTTATAGCATTTTAATATATATATACATATCGCCAAATAAGTGCCCCCCCTCTCTGTTTTAACCCTGTTTCTGTAGTGCAGTGCAGGGGAGAGCCTGGGAGCCTTCCCACCAGCATTTCTGTGAGGGAAAATGGCGCTGTGTGCTGAGGAGAATAGGCCCCGCCCCCTTTTCGGCTGGCTTCTTCTCCCGTTTTTCTGAGACCTGGCAGGGGTTAAATACATCCATATAGCCCCCAGGGGCTATATGTGATGTATTTTTAGCCAGAATAAGGTACTATCATTGCTGCCCAGGGCGCCCCCCCCAGCGCCCTGCACCCTCAGTGACCGCTGCTATGAAGTGTGCTGACAACAATGGCGCACAGCTGCAGTGCTGTGCGCTACCTTATGAAGACTGAAGAGTCTTCTGCCGCCGTTTCTGGACCTCTTCACTTTTCGGCATCTGCAAGGGGGGTCGGCGGCGCGGCTCCGGGACGAACCCCAGGATCAGACCTGTGTTCCGACTCCCTCTGGAGCTAATGGTGTCCAGTAGCCTAAGAAGCCAATCCATCCTGCACGCAGGTGAGTTCACTTCTCTCCCCTAAGTCCCTCGATGCAGTGAGCCTGTTGCCAGCAGGACTCACTGAAAATAAAAAACCTAACAAAACTTTTACTCTAAGCAGCTCTTTAGGAGAGCCACCTAGATTGCACCCTTCTCGGCCGGGCACAAAAATCTAACTGAGGCTTGGAGGAGGGTCATAGGGGGAGGAGCCAGTGCACACCACCTGATCCTAAAGCTTTTACTTTTGTGCCCTGTCTCCTGCGGAGCCGCTATTCCCCATGGTCCTGACGGAGTCCCCAGCATCCACTAGGACGTCAGAGAAATAATTAATTCTGTTTTGGAAATGTTGAGTTTGAGGTGGCGAGATGACATCCAAGATGAAATGGCAGACAGGCATCCAGTACACGAGCCAATACAGATGGTGGCAAATCTGGGGAGGATAGGTAGATTTGAGTATCATCAGCGTACAAATGATACTGAAATCCGAAGGAGCTGATTAGTTTACCAAGAGAGGAGGTATAGATTGAGAAAAGCAGAGGACCTAAGACTGAGCCTTGCGGTACTCCAACTGATAGAGGTAGAGAAGAGGAGGTAGAATCAGAGAAGTGAACACTGAAAGAGCGATTAGATAGGTAGGATGAGAACCAAGTAAGGGCTGTGTCCTGAAGACCTAGGGATTGTAGTGTTTGTATGAGAAGAGAGTGGTCAACAGTGTCAAAAGCAGCATAGAGATCTAGAAGAATAAGTAGTGTGTAATGGCCTTTTGAGCTAGCAGTGACTAGATCATTCACTACTTTGGTTAGTGCCGTCTCTGTGGAGTGTTGGGCACGAAAGCCTGACTGAAGTGGGTCCAATAAGTTGTGGGAGTTAAGAAAGTGTGTAAGGCGAGTGTAGGCAAGTCTCTCAAGTAGCTTGGAGGGACTGGGTAGCTGAGAAATGGGACGGTAGTTAGAGAGTGTGTTTGGGTCAGAGTTGTGTTTTTTTAGAATGGGAGTAATCACTGCATGTTTAAACAGAGAGGGAAAGATACCAGTAGAGAGAGAGATTACAGATTTTAGTTAAGGTTGGGATAAGCACAGGAGACAAAGTTTTACTGACCTGTGAGGGTATAGGATCAAGAGGAGAGGTAGTGGAGTAGGAGGATGAAAATAGTGTTGATACTTCATCTTCACTTGTGGGATCAAATGAAGAGAAAGTACCAGAGGGTTCAGGTAGGGAATTTAGCAGGTCACTGGCTGAGTTAGAGCATCCCATTTCATCTCGGATTTTATCAATCTTATCCTTGAAGTAGGAAGAAAGTTCTTGTGCACTGATAGTAGCTAGTGGGGGAGGTGAGGGAGGGTAAAGAAGTGATTTAAATGTATTCAAAAGTTGCTTGGGGTTGGTGGCATGATAAGATATGAGAGATTGGAAATATGTTTGTTTGGCAGTGTCTAGGGCCTGATGATAGGTAGTCTTATAAGTGAGAAAGTCATTTGGATTCTGAGATTTCCACCACTGACGATCTACTTTACGTGACAGTTTTTGTAGGTGTCTTGTTGATTTAGAGTGCCATGGTTGGCATCTAAGCCTACATGGAGTGCGATGGGTAGCTGGAGCCACTTCATCAAGGGCACTCTCTAGGTTCTGGTGCAGGTGGGATACAGCAGTGTCAGGTGTGTGGAATGTAGAGATTGGTGAAAGGAGTTGTTGCAGAGAAGTGGAAAGTTGTTGAAAATTTATATTGTTAGCATTTCTGCGGGTTAGAGGAGGCTTGCTTGGTTTTAGTGTCCTAGAATTTAAAGTAATAGAAGAGATTGTGAAGGTGATCAGGTTGTGATCAGAGAGAGGGAAAGGAGTGTTAATGAATTCGGAAACCGAGCAGAGCCTGGTGAACACAAGATCAAGGCAGTGGCCCTACTGGTGAGTAGAGGAGTCGGACCATTGGGTTAGGCCAAGAGAGGAGGTTAGAGAGAGGAGTTTGGATGCATGAACAGATTGTGGACTGTCAAGAGCTATATTGAAATCACCCATAATGATGGTGGAGATGTCAGAGGATAAGAAGTGTGGGAGCCAGGCCGAAAAATCTTCTAGAAATTGTTGTTTAGGTTGCCCAGGAGGGCGATAGATAGCTGCAACACGCAGAGAGAAGGGGGTGAAAATCCTGATAGAGTGAACTTCAAATGAATGCGAGTGAACTTCAAGTGAATGCGAGTGATGGAACCTGAGGTAGAACAGTGTATGTGAAAAACTGTGACAGTAAGATTCCAACCCCACCACCTTTACTATTATTAGGCCTAGATGTGTGTGTGAAGTGGAAACCACCGTGTGACAGTGCTGCAGGGGAGACCGTGTCTGATTGTGTGAGCCATGTTTCTGTTATAGCCAGCAGATTAAAGTTGTGAGATATGAAGATATGAAGTAATGCAACAGTGATTAAATGTAAGCACTGGTATGATGTTACAATCTAAAGCAAATTCACAGATCACTACTCCATATGTTTGTGGTTCTCTCTGTTGATAAATTCTTATCTCTAAACAGTATGAAACTGTCTCAGTAGAGATGTCCCGGGAACAAGGTGCAGACGCTATGTTCCCAGGTAACTGTGCGAGGAATTTCTGAAAGGAGATACTGCACTTGCCATAGGCTGGTGCAAGTGTTGATGGTGCATACCATGGTTCATCAATGGTGGAGTATTCAGGACCACCAGCGGAGCTGCAATAGCCATGGGCACTGAAAGTGAATGTCTCAGTTCTTGCACAGTGCAGCACATGCTAGTACACAAAGACAAGGCTGAATCTGGCATTCTGCAAAAAGTCCCCGCCATGCAAGCATTAATAATAATAATAATAATAATAATAATTTTATTTAACTAGTGCTCTTCCTTCAACAGGACTCTACAGACATCATCTAAAACAATGCACATAATACAGAAGATTTAATAATACCGCAACAGACAGTCCACACAGAAATTAAAAAAAGAAAGAAATTGAACATCGAAATCGGATTTCTCTGAAAATCAACTATCGGACAAACATCAATGTTTTTCCATAGTCAAATATAGCATCCCTTAATTTACTAACATTCTAAATTCTTTACTAAAATTTAACTTAAAATCCCCAAATAAAAAGAATAATGAGAGACATTCGATTTGAGCTTCTAAACACCATTCTATTGGTTGGAAATTGACAGTGATGCCTTTAAAAGTTCCCAAAAGCATGTGGGGCAGTCTAGCTGTAGGAATAATGGCTTCTCAAGACTATGCTATGCTGTGCACGTACCTGGCATGCAAATCACCACCTGACTGAGAGAACCCAGGAGCATCAATCAGAACAACATCAGCAGCTTCAGGAGGTACCCTACAATCTATGCAGGGCTAGGTTATCTTCACTGTTGGATAAACCTCAATACTGCTCATCAATACTCAGCGTGAGCCGGACACTGCACGGTCACATGCAGTATCAAGGCTGCACAAGCTGCTGTGTGCTTTACATTTTTTTGCTACAGGCTCCTTTCAGTCATTTTTAGGTAGAGTGCTAGGTATTTCCCAGCCTACCTTTAGCAGACACCTGACCCAAGTCATGCGGGCACTGATCCCCCTGGCACCTGTGCAATCAGTCTGGGAAGATGCTGCAGATTGGAAACTAGTATGCACAGCAAAAACTGGCATTAGAGAGTGAAGCAAGGCTAAGCAAACTCTGGGATACTACAGGATATCCTGGCCTGCTAGACGCAGGAGACCTCCTGTCAGGGGACCCGACAGACCCCCCATCGCACCTGCAGTGACACTGTGTGGACCAGAAAGTATGTGAAAAGGTCACACCACCACAAGGATAAGGATATTTGTAGACAAAGAAATTTTTGGGGAGAGGACATTGACAATCCTTTTACGCATTGAAACAATCTCTTTGAGAAGTTATTACTGAGACTAAACATACATGATCCCAGGAATTCGCACGACTGCAAGTATCTGACTTTATTTTAAATCTTTCTGGGGTGTCGGTGACCACCCCTGCATTTGTTGCTGCACTATTGTTTGGAGTGCTCATTTTTCATTTTTTTGTTGTATTTGCACTGATCCCCATGTGTAACACCTATATCTGCTCTCTTAACCAGGAATAACAGTGGAATGAACTTAAGGAAGCTTCCTATAGTCTCTCAGGCATGCCTAATGTCCTGGAAACAATAGCTGCACACACATTGGGCTGAGAGCACCCAGGAATATTGCACATGTCTGTACCAACAAACATTCATATTCCATGTATGTGCAGATGGTCTTTGATGCAAAACTAAAAATCATGAGTGTTGTGACTGGCTATCCTGGTTCATGCTATGATGCCTAAATCCTCAGCAATTCATGCCTCTCTGCAAAATTTGAGGTGGGTCAAAAGCCAGAGCGATGGTTGTTGGGTACATTTACCTGTATGTGTTAATTAAGCAGCTAATAGTACAAGTTACTATAATGTTCTATTTTTTCCAACAGGTGATTCAGGCTATGGCTGTTTCTCCTGGCTTCTTATAAGTATAACGAGGCACATATAGTCATTCAATCTATGATAGAATGCACCCTTGGGCCATTAAAAACAAGGTTCAGGTGTTTTGATAAATGGGGCACCATATTATTATATCATCCAGCAAAATTGTCTTATTTTGTGCTCTGTTGCTATCTATTGCATAATCTTGCATTAAATCAGTCACTCCCCGAGATTATGCAATAGACAGCGAGCAGGCAGAGTTTTTGTTAACAACAACTGACTATGTGGGCACAGAAAGTTGAAGGCAGATTAGGGCTACACTTATTGCCAACTATTTCAGCAGTAAATATTTATTTTTGTAACTTAAGTACCACAAATTTAGATTCTTCAGATGGTTGTTCATGTATAAATCAGTGTAAAGACAGAAGAATCTGTAATTCTCTAATTTTGTATGGGCCAAAAAATAACCACTTTAAAAGTATATGTTAATCTAAAATTAAGCAACAAACATTTCTTTTGTATGGTTATCTAAACAAAATGTTATGTCTTTAAGAGTATACACCTTCAGGCATTCAATTATTATTTGTTGGTCTATTAAAACAAAACAAAAAAATGAAATAATGTGGATAAAATTATAAATTTTTATTAATTTACATTTTTAGCAAACATGGCCATTTTTTCGACTCAGGGGTCAATCCAATTAGCTGTGAAGGGTGCGAAGTGCCATTGACACGATGTTGAAACGCTGGCAATGGCACCCGATCTCTCACCCTTTGCAGCCTGGATTCTGCCTGAATTCACACAAATTGCTCACTACCCTAGGAGGTAAAGAGCACTTTTAAGCAAGTTTGGGCTGCTGTAAAGTGCGGGCGCTGCTGCGACAATTCTCTCCCACGATATCATCGTGGCTAATTGTATTGACCCTTAAGTGTCTAAATCGACAAATGTTTACACAAAATAAACAATGCAAAAAAACAATATCTGAACACCTTATAAACAGAAATAACTTTTGTCCCTCTTAGGATATGGTACAGGGGTGACTGATCTGCAGGTCTGAAGCTTAGGCAACAACATGTTTGGAGGCCACGTCTTGGAGGTGTGGGTGATGTGCTTGCACTTGGTATACTGCTAGCTGAAGTTGACCCTGTTTGTATATGTAACCTTGCCAAGATTTGTGAGCTATTGTTGTTATAGTTTCAGTTAGTTGATTCATTGTATTGGTTTGCAATGTTTGGTTTCTATTGTTATCTTCGTTTTGAATGTCTATTGATGTACTCTGCTGCCCTATGTTACTTCTAATTTGAGCTAAGACTGAAGTTAGTCTCCTTACTTTTCTATTAGTATGTGAGTTTTGCTGATATTGTTGGATGGCTTGGATGACCACCTGCGGATGTGGTAAATCTTCAGGCGGTGGTGATATAGGGGGTCATTCCGAGTTGATCGTAGCTGTGCTAAATTTAGCACAGCTACGATTATGTTCCCAGACATGTGGGGGGACGCCCAGCACAGGGCTAGTCTGCCCCGCATGTCTGTCCGCCCCCCGCACAAGTACAAAAGCATTGCACAGCGGCGATGCTTTTGTACTTGTTGAGTAACTCATCGCTGCCCCTGGTCGCAGCGGCTGCGTGTGACATCATGCAGCCACTGCGGCCCGCCCCCCGCATGGTCCGACCATGCCCCTCCCACCCAGCGTCAATCAGGCAGAGGTGATCGCTAGAGAAGGACGGCCTTCGGCCGTCCGGCGTTACGACCCGATCGCTGCGATAAACTGCAGCGAGCGATCGGGTTGGAATGACCCCCCTAGGCCACAAATGCAGGGTGAAGATCTCTTCCTCATCACCTGCCACTGGCTGTGGTATGGGACACTCCTCCTCCAAAAGTAAGAGATCAAAATCTGCATACCAAAAAATCACGTATATTTACTTTACATTTTTGCTTTTTTTTAATGTTGACCTCAATTACCAAAAATCTTCTTAAAAAAAACTTAGTATATTCACAATTACTACTATTTAGGATTTTTTTTAAATGTATGCTTATTTTTTTTAAAACAAATATAGATTTGATTTCCCTTACCAGAATCCAGTTCAGAAGCCAGGTATGTGCATAATTGTGTTGATGGCAGATCCACATTACTTGCCACTTCAGTTGTTGGGACCTCAGTAGCGATGTGCTGGGCCAATGCAGATGGTGCTATTTTATGTTGTGGGTGATAAATTGTCAGAAATGTACAGTATTATTAATAATAACAATAATAATTAATAATTGAACTATGGGGGTAATTCAGACCTGATCGCTGCTGTGCGTTTTCACACAGCAGGCGATCAGATCTGAACTGCGCATGCGTATGCACGGCAATGTGCCGGCGCGTCGGATGACTGCACTGGGCATCGGTGCCTAGCTACGGAATGGGGCAAAAATTTCGAACGCACAGGCATTTGCAAGGTGATTGACAGGAAGAGGCCGTTTGTGGGTGACAACTGACCGTTTTACAGGAGTGTCTGGAAAAACGCAGGTGCGATCAGCCTTTTTCAGGGAGGGTGTCTGACGTCAGCTCCGGCCCCAATCAATTTGAAACAATCGTAGCGGCTGAGTAAGTCCTGAGAAGTGCAGAGACTGCACAAACTGATGTTTGTGCAGTTCTGCTACAAAAGCGATTGTACACCTGCACAGACCTTTCCCCTCCCCCTGTGTAGGCGGCGACTATCTGATCGCAGGGCAGCAAAAAAACGCAGCCCAGCGATCAGGTCTGAATTACCCCCTATATCCCTTGTTTACTGGCTTGCATGGTACATGGTACACAGATTATTCTGAAACTCTTGTATTTTTAATTCCAACTTTTTTTTTCTTTTTTTTTTCTTTCTTTTTTTTTTTGGGGGGGGGGAGATTGTGAAGACCTACATGTTTTGATGGTCTGCTGTGTTCTGTGACTCTTGTCTCATTACCTCTATGGTTGAAGATGCATTTAAAATAATGTTCTTTTAGGTATAGTACCCCCCCCCCCCCTTTTTTTTTCCTTTCTATTTATGAACCGTCTTCTGTTAAATTGTTTGCTATAGTCCATCAGAAGATTGGACCTCTACAATCCATAACTATTTTTTTATATCTGCGGTATACTGTAGTACACATTATTTTCATAATATTTAATGGTGTAGTTTACATTTTTTACCTCCCAAAGGCTATTTGTTAAATGTAGAAAAATAATAACCAGCACCTTCATCACGTGGTCTGGATTGTACTGCAGAAGGTCTTCTTCTTGGCTGTGCTGTAAACATTAAGTTTAGATTATTGACATGTGCACAAAGGGCAAACAGTGTGTGTTCTTGTATTGAGTAATTTAAATGCAACATGTTTAAAAAAAAATAGGTAACATGTTATTATTGCTTTAAGCTGGGTTTTTGCAGATTACTCACCAGACTCTGGCGGACATGGTGGTGCATCTGTGTCATGCAGCTTTACTCCAGATATCACTTCCTGAGAAATGAAGCCTCTCATCTGCTCCTCATATTCATTGAACAAGATGTTCATAGGTGACCCTCCACAGGGCTGCAACTATGGGGGGGGGGGGGGGGGAGGTGTGTGTGTGACCTAAGGGGGCATGTGCCCCGGGTGCTGGATTTCAGGGGGCACTGAGACCTCCATCTGGCTACCTGAGCCAGGTGCCCCTCCTCCCCATGCCCAGCGCTGGCTCGGGGTTAGTGGTGGATCCATGCAAGCACTTTACTCCATTTATCCAGACTCTGGCAGACTTTAGAATCAATCTATAATCCTCACGGCAAAGTACTGCTTGACAATCAGGATTTTAGATTGATTGTATAGTCTGCCACAGTCTGAATGAATCAAGTGCTGAACAAAGCACATGATCCTGTAGGAGCAGTGGGTTTGCCCCCTAGTGACATCTGAGGTCCTTTCCCCAACTTGGTTTTAGCCATACTCGCAGTGGGTTGTGTGCAGGCACCCTCTCCTGGATCCTAGATTATGCCTGCTCTTGTTGGCATCAGCTGGGTGCTGTGACTGGTGGCAGCCTGCATCTTCATCAATGATTCAGTGTGTGGTAACTGGTAAGTATCTGTTTAGTTTAATTACCATTCCAAGCCTGGGCTTGCTCTCTCTCCCTCTCTGTCTCTCCTCGCTCTCTCTCTCCATCTCTCTCTTCTCTCTCTCTCCCCTTCACCACTCCCCCATCTCTCTCTCTCCTCCCTCTCCATGTTATGAGTTGCAGCAGCAGCTCATCCCTGCTTGCTGATCTAGCTGTCTCCTAGCAACCTGGAGACTAGCTTCTGTGTGTTGCAGCACACCTGTTTGGGAGTGCTTCGTTGCCTGACTTTAGCATGTGGTTCTTGTTTAAGTCAGGAGCCTGGGTGATGTGCAGTAGCACAGTTGTACTGAGTTAATAATTAAAGGGGGTCGGGCTGCATTAAACCTTGCTATTGATTGGTGCTCTCTTTAAAATTCCTAGTCTGCCCATTACTCCCTGCTGGTCATAGGTCCTATTTGCCATGGAAGCCTTTAGCTCTCAATTTCATATTCTTGTCCTATGAGATCCTGTACTAAAGTTTCCTTGCCAGACCCAGTCCTGTCTGGTTCCTGTCTGTCTTGGCTTTAGCTGCAGTAGGGATTTCTCCACACTATACTTGTTATTTGTCTTGTATGAATCTTGGTCTTTCTGTTGTTATCCAGTATCGATTCATTTGCATACAGCTGCTTTACACATACCACCACCTGTGTCTCTATTTCCACAGTCCCATTCCACTACAGTCTCTCTCTGGCCTGTTTCTCAGTGTACATTGTCACAGTGATATTGGTCTGTTCTCTGAACTATTCCTTGTCTCAGTCGTCTTTGCGCCTTTGTGTTGGTACTGCGGTTGCCAGGAGTAACATCCACTGGCCTGGAGCATTCTGTGCTGTTTGTATGTCTGTTCTGCTTTCCCTGTCTGTATTCTATTGTCATGCATTTCTGTTGTTGCCAGTAGCAACCACTGTGAGTTTAGTGCATTCCCTGCTATTTATGTACCATTTGATTTATGTTTCTTGCTTGTCTCTTTAATTAGATCACCCAGCCTGCTAGTCTGTTATTGCCTTCTCTCCTTACCACTTCCCTGTTGCTATTACCATCACTCCTTCTCTGTCTCTCAATACCCAGATGTTTCATTAGTACCTTTACCTTATTACCATACCTAGTTATTAATTCATTATTCTCTTGTCTTGTTCTTGTCTTTTGGTATTCTTGGTCTTGTCCTTGTCTAGTGTGTGCCAGTCTGTCCAGCCTTAACCCACTCCCTGTCAGGTGGGTTCTGCTCCAGCATATTTTCTTGCACTTGCCCAGCGTCCAATAGTTTCTTTGTCCACATTAAGACCTGGTGGCATCTGAGTAACGGGTGGACTTAATCCACCTAGGAAAGGGGGCTGCTAAAGGTGAAGCTTTAGAACGCAGGAGACTTGAGGATTGCTGGGCTTGAGTAACACTCCATCCAGATACATTCCCCAGATCATTTCAATCAACACTCTGTCCAGATATACTCCCCAGATCGTAACACTCCATCTCCCATCTCTCTATTCCTCTCTCCTTTCCCTCTCCATCCCCCTTTCTATCTCCCTCACCTATCTCCCTCACCTATCTCCCTCACCTATCTCTCTCTCTCTCTCTCTCTCTCTCTCTCTCTCTCTTCTATCTCTCTCTCTCTCTCTCTTCCATCTCTCTCTTCTCTCTCCCATCTCTGTCTTCCCAATCTCCCCCAACTTCCCCTATGGTCTCATATTCTGAACTGAAGTCAAAAGGCATTACTCCTGTGTGGCATTATGTATATAAGGTGCATTATTTCCGTGTAGTATAAGATGTATAAGTGATACTAATATGTGGAATAATGTGCTATAAAGGGCATTAATACTGTGTGGCATATTGTGAATAAGGAACTCTATTGTGTAACATAGCGTGTTGTGTAATTTATTTATTTTTTGTGTGTCTGTGGGGGGTACAAAATGACTGCCTTGCCCCGGGTGCCAAACATCCTAGTTTTGGCGCTGCCCACCACCAGTTGCACATGCTACTCTACTTTCCTTGGCCATCTCTGCTTTGACAACTTTTCTTATGTCACGTAAAATGCTTGATGCACTGGGATATAGAGCATGTCAAGGTCCCAGTGCTATTCACTGTATCGATAGCCTCCTGTGACATTATATTTTTTGCCTACTTGAGGTTTGCTGTACCTGCCCACCAAATAATAATTTTACAAGGACCATCACCAAGATACAATTTTCATCATAACAAAAACCCAGTACACATGGGCAGAGATGTGTGCTGAGCGATTTATCACTGACCGCTCAGCACACATCTCTCCCCCGTTCAGCACACAGCGTGATGTGTTCCGAGCGAGGGGGATAGGGATGGGGGGGGGGGCACTCATTTCATCCAGCGGGTGAAATGAGCGATGTGCTAGATTGTGCAGGCCAACCTAGCACCAGTGATAGCGATGCGTGGGACCGTGCATCGCTATCGCTGTGGGGCTTACACATGGAGAGACCCGTGCTTAACTTCTAAGCAATCTAGTCAGACTGCTTAGACTGTAAGCATGGATCTCTCCATGTGTATCCCCCTTTAATCTGACATTACAGCCAGATTTAGTTTTCCTAGGCTGAGGCTCCTCACCAAGGTTTGATTGTTGGCCCTCTTGAATATACTCACCATGTGCAGGAGAACTCTCTTCCACCCTCCTCTGCTGCATTCCCCTTCTCCTATCAGCTGCCATACTCATAAATGCTGAAAATTTGGATACAATACTTTCTGCCCTATGGTTTTTTTTTTAGTACGGATTGCAAATTCTGCTAAAAAGCAGAATTTGCAATCCATTCTTTCACCAGCTGTGGCCTCAATTTACATTTACTCAACCTGTTTTCTCTGCGCCGCCCCTGCAAAGCTCCATCCCCGCCCTGTGAATGCCTCTGCCTGTCAATGAGGCAGAGGCATTCGCACCCACTGCAACCCGAATGCTGTCAGCACCCACTCATTTCAGGACAGTACCTGCAGGTGTGCACTGCCGCCAAGCAGTGCCAGATTAAGGTCCACATACTGTAGGCCTGGACATGAAATTGCAGAAGGGCCTATTGTGTGCTACCACAGGGGTATGACCAGTGCTGTGGTGGCATGACTAGTGATGTGGGGGTGTGTCCTGTGCTGTGGGGCGGCTTCCAGGGGTGTCCATATGTGCCTATGTCTGCATGTGCTTCTCTTTGTCCATAGGTGCCTATGTCTGTTTGTGCTTCTCTATGTTCGTATGTGTTCCTCTATGTCTGTATGTGCTCCTGTATGTCCGCATGTGCCTGTAGTATACCTATATGTGCCCCACTATGTCTTTATGTACCTATGTCTGTATGTGCTCCGCTATGTCCGTATGTGAATATGTCTGTATGTGCCCCTCTATAAGTTGGGTATGGGATCCCAACAGTGAGGAGGCCGGCAGTCAGAATACTGACACTTCTTGGTAAGTAAACTAACCCTATTCTTTTCCTAACACTCCTCATGGAGTCTATCCCTAACCTTCCCCTTCCACAGCCTAATTCTAACCCCCCCCTCCCGCAGCCTAACACTAACCTTCACCCTAGTGCCTAACCCTAACCTCCCTTCCAGTAGCCTAACCCTAACCTTCCCTGCCATACTTATATTAGTGAAAGGGGAGAAAGAAGGGAGACAGAGAGAGAGAGAGAGAGAGAGAGAGAAGGGGTAGACAGAGATAGAGAGAGAGGGGGGTAGACAGAGAGCAGGGGGAGAAGGGGGGTAGAGACAGAAAGGGAGTAGGTGCAGAGAGAGAGAGATAGAACGAGTGAAGGGAGAGACACAAAGAGAGAAAGGGGTAGACAAAGAAAGGGAGAGATAAGGCAGAGATACAGAGATAGAGATAGAAGGCAGAGATACAGAGAGAAAGAGAGGGAGAAGTGGGAGACAGAGAGAGAGTGAAGGGGAGGAGGCAGAGAGAGAGAGAGAGAGAGAGAGAGACACATATACACACACACAGAAGGGGGAGACAGAGAGAGAGAGAGGGGGGAGAGAGGTGAGAGAGAGGGTGAGGGGGAGAGGAGAGAGAGAAGGGGGAGACACACAGAGAGAGAGAGAGAGAGAAAGGGGAGACACGGAGAGAGAGAAGGGGAGACACAGAGAGAGAGAGAGAGAGAGAGAGAGAAAGAAAGGGGAGACACGGAGAGAGAGAAGGGGGAGACAGAGCGAGGGGGGAGAAGGGGGAAGACAGAGAGAGAGAGAAGGGAAGGAGATACACAGAGAGAGAGAATGGAGAGACACAGAGAAGGGGAAAGATACAGAGAGAGAGAGAGAAGGGGAAAGATGCAGGGAGAGAGAGGGGGGGAGAGGGGGTATGGGGAGAAGAGAGAGAGAGAGAGAGACAGAGGGGGGAGACAGAGAGAGAGAGGGGGTGACAGAGAGAGAAAGGGAGAAGTTTGAGAGAGAGAGAAGGGGAGAGGAGAGAGAGCGGGAAGAGAGAAGGGGGAAACAGACAGAGAGAGAAGGGGGGATACAGAGAGAGAAAAGGGGATACAGAGAGAGAAGGCAGAGACAGAGAGAGAGAAGGGGAGAAGGGAGGAGATACAGAGAAGGGGGAGACAGAGAGAGAGAAGGAGGTAGACACAGAGTGAAAGACGGGGGTAGACATACTGAGAGAAGGGGGAGACAGAGAGAGATGGGGGAGGGAGGGAGAAAGGGAGGGAGAGAAGGGGAAAGAGAGGGTGAGGAGACAGTGAGGGAGGGTTGAGACAGGCATCTAACATGTGACCAGGCATGCCCTAACCCCCCCTCTTCTTCTCCCCGTACAGGCGGCACTTTGTACCTTCCATAGCAGCAGGTCCCCGTCATTAACGCAGCAGAGGATCCCCTTAATTAGCACCAGCAGGAACAGTGGATCCCCGACATTGGCAGCAGCGGTGGGTCCCCATCATTGGTGCCGGCATAGTGGGTCCCCGCCTTTGGCACCAGAAGCAGTGGCGGGTCCCCATCATTCACGCTGGTGTCAGCGTGTCCCCGTCATTTGGATCTTGCAGCTTTGAGCCGTGGCAACAGCACACTGTAGCATCCAAGAGAAGGAGGGGGAGGAAACATAAGTGAAGGGGAGGGGCTGGACCAGAGAGAAAGCACCCCTTTCAGATTCAGCTGACAGAGAGCTCGTGGCATGCCTCAGCCCGTGGCCTGCCTCTTAGCAGTGCATCCACATTCCGCATCCTCACAGAGGCACAGCGAGTTCATTTAGCTGCGTCGTGAAGTGTACTGTATGTGTGGGCACTAGGTGGGGTGGAGGGGGTGAGCGAGGGAATGGGCGGGGCTTCGGATGGCCAGTAAAGGTGTTGAAAGAAAAAAAAATCTTGTCACCAATATCTACAAGTCCAGCACGGTTTGGGCCAATTCTCATGGGGGGGCCAGGAGCTGCAGCTCCACCCGCCCCATTGTTAATCCGACCCTGCCGCCAAGGATGGAGTTATTGCAGTGATGCAACCTGAATAACCCCCTAAGCACAGAACTGACAACTCCCTTTCACTTTCAGTTTCACTTTTCTAGAGTGTGCACAAGTGATTTTTTTTCTCCCTGTTAGTATGCATGTGATATATTTGGCCTAATGGAAAGTAATAAAGAAGTTGAATTTGATTTTGAATTAGATTATACAATACATTTGATTTTAATGGGGATTTGAGTTTTGATTTTGGAAGGAATTTCATAAAATTGAAATCGAATTTGAAAATCGACCAAAACCGAATTGAATTTAAAAATCGGATGCTAAATTGAATATTAGTAAATACGGAATTTTGCAGTTCAATTTTGATTTGATTTCAGTTGATATATAGATTCATAAAATTGAATACCAAATCATTTACATTTTATTACATTTACCACAAGTGAGGCAGCTGCCTTGGGCACACTTTGTAAGATTACCGTGGATGGAATAATCTACCCCTAGAAGATATGACACAAAATGTCCAAACACTCAGAGTAGGGTCCCAACAAAACCGACAATTCCATGTATTTTTAATCCCATCCACAGACAAGGGAGCCATGTTGGGCGCACTAAGTAGGTTATACTGTGGGATGTGAGCCATACAAGGGCCCAAGACATATATCAGAAAACTGACACTTGTGTAGTAGTATGATATATCCTGTACAGAAAGATCCATGTGACGCAGATCCTGCCCATGGAGGAACCATCTGGGGCCTTAGCATCCACCTCTGAATCAGCCAACTTCAGAGAGCATAGGCCCTCATTCCGAGTTGTTCGCTCGCAAGCTGCTTTTAGCAGCTTTACACACGCTAAGCCGCCGCCTACTGGGAGTGAATCTTAGCTTCTTAAAATTGCGAACGACGTATTCGCAATATTGCGATTACACCTCTCTTAGCAGTTTCTGAGTAGCTCCAGACTTACTCGGCATCTGCTATCAGTTCAGTGCTTGTCGTTCCTGGTTTGACGTCACAAACACACCCAGCGTTCGCCCAGACACTCCTCCGTTTCTCCAGCCACTCCCGCGTTTTTCCCAGAAACAGTAGCGTTTTTCCGCACACACCCATAAAACGTCCAGTTTCCGCCCAGTAACAGCCACTTCCTGTCAATCACACTACGATCACCAGAACGATGAAAAAGCCATGAGTAAAATTCCTAACTGCATAGCAAATTTACTTGGCGCAGTCGCACTGCGGACATTGCGCATGCGCACTAAGCGGAAAATCGCTGCGATGCGAAAAAAAAAATACAGAGCGAACAACTCGGAATGACCCCCATAAGTAAACTGCCTGGGTTCCCAAACTTTTTTGAACCACGGCACCCTAGAGTAAGTAAGATATGTATAAACATTTTAGTTACTGTATTTCAGTTATCTATTTTTTTTAGTTCAACACAAAACAAACTCAATTACTAATTTACATTCAGCACTGGATTTCGATTTAATACAACGTTTTCATTCGTTTATGTGTTTATGGTTCTGGAACAGAAGGAAAAGTAAAGTATAACTGTAGCAGTATATTGAAAATATTCTCATTAAATATCTCCTTTTATGTTTCTTATTGAAGCTTATATACTAAAATTTAAAAATAATGACTTTGGAATATTGTTTACATATGGAGAGAGCTTGCGCTGTTTATCACCTTCCTTCTAAGTGCATAAACTGTTTCCTGCATAATTACCATTACTGTATGTAAAGTACAAGGTCTTATCTGTTTCCATAGCAATAAAAATACATTAGAAATACTTTTCAGGGTTAGGGGCTGCCTGTTCTTGGTGATCAGACTAACATCCATTACAACTAAGTAGAACTGCATAGTGTTTAAAACCCACTAAACAAAAAATACAGGCCCTCATTCCGAGTCGTTCGCTCTGTATTTTTCATCGCATCGCAGTGAAATTCCGCTTAGTACGCATGCGCAATATTCGCACTGCGACTGCGCCAAGTAATTTTACAATGGAGATAGTATTTTTACTCACGGCTTTTTCATCGCTCCGGCGATCGTAGTGTGATTGACAGGAAATGGGTGTTACTGGGCGGAAACAGGCCGTTTTATGGGCGTGCGGGAAAAAACGCTACCGTTTCCGGAAAAAACGCAGGAGTGGCCGGGGAAACGGGGGAGTGTCTGGGCGAACGCTGGGTGTGTTTGTGACGTCAAACCAGGAACGACAAGCACTGAACTGATCGCAGATGCCGAGTAAGTGTGGAGCTACTCTGAAACTGCTAAGTAGTTTGTAATCGCAATATTGCGAATACATCGTTCGCAATTTTAAGATGCTAAGATACACTCCCAGTAGGCGGCGGCTTAGCGTGAGCAACTCTGCTAAAATCGCCTTGCGAGCGATCAACTCGGAATGAGGGCCACAGTTTCAACAGTTAGTGGATCCATTGATGGTCCACAGTGGAGTTAGCGGACCACAAAGCATACGGTATTAACTTGATATAGTGCAGTCACATTCAGTGGCAGATTTACCTATGAGCTGCATGACTACTCCCCCCCCCCCCCCTCCTCCTTCCCATGTAAAATCTGCCACCCGCTCAATGTCTGTGAAGCCAGAGGCAGACCGTTACTGCACTGGCTTCATTGTGACTGGCTGTGACTAGAAGTTCTTATGGGTAAGAGCAGGAAAACCTCTTATAGGCCCTCATTCCAAGTTGATCGCTCACTAGCTGCTTTTAGCAGCAGTGTAAACGCTAGTCCACTGCCCTCTGGGAGTGTATCTTAGCTTAGCAGAAGTGCGAACGAAAGGTTTGCAGAACTGCTCGGAACAATGGGCCTAATTCCAAGTTGATCGCAGCAGGAAAGTTTTTAGCAATTGGGCAAAACCATGTGCACTGCAGGGGGGGCAGATATAACATTTGCAGAGAGAGTTAGATTTGGGTGGGTTATTTTGTTTCTGTGCAGGATAAATACTGGCTGCTTTATTTTTACACTGCAATTTAGATTTCAGTTTGAACATGCCACACCCAAATCTAACTTTCTCTGCACATGTTACATCTGCCCCTCCTGTAGTGCACATGGTATTGCCCAACTGCTAACACATTTGATGCTGCGATCAACTCAGAATTAGGCCCAATATTCATGCAGTTTCTGAGCAGCTCCAAACCTACTCCTACCTTGCGATCACTGCAGACAGTTTAGTTCCTGTTTTGATGTCACAAACACGCCCTGCGTTCGGCCAGCCACTGCCCCGTTTCCCCAGGCACGCCTGCGTTTTTACCTGTCAAGCCTGCGTTTTTTAGCACACTCCCTGAAAACGGGCAGTTACCACCCAGAAACACCCACTTCCTGTCAATCACTCACCGATCAACATAGCGACAGAAAAGCGTTGTTAGACCTTGTGTAAAACTGCATAGTTTTGTGTGAAAGTACGCATGCGCAGAAATGCAGATTTTTAGCCTGATCGCTGTGCTGCGAACAACGGCAGCTAGCGATCAACTCGGAATGAGGGCCATAGTGCACAACAGTGGCTGCCGTTGAACTCAGTGCCTAAAGGGGGGTGCTTTCCACACGCTGTGTTATACTTATATTTGAAAGTTCAAATGGCACCCCTTCCCCCCGCCTTGAAAATATATCAACTAAGTGTATTGGGCTTTAAAGGCAACAACAAAAATAAAAAGGTGTCAGGCATCCCTGTGTTAGATATATATACTCCACATCCAGATATTAGCTGTGAATCTCCCTTCTGGGTCTGATGCGGATGATTCTCACAGTACACATATGGAAAGCATAAATTAAAAATATCTAGTGCAATACATTTATTAAAAAGACACGTAGCACTCTGTGGTATTACGAGTGACGTGGTCTAAAATTTACAATCACATATAGGAAGCTTCACGTACAAAGAAAAAATATATACAAAATTTCACATGAATAAATTCACATATAGCGCAAGATAGAAAGTAAACAAATTGGGATGAATCTCAATGCTAAGATCCGTGATGCCGTTACCTTTTGTTAGCAGAACATATGTAACAGGTGTTGTCCCACAAATACCCGAAGGTGGTAATTACCGGATAGTTTAAGAACTATCAGGTGATGGTATGTTGGTACTGGATAGCCTCCCAGAAAGGCGTCCTGGGCCTCCTACTCGGCAACAATGCTTCACCTTCATTAGCTAGGTGTGGACCTCCTGTATTATGCCAACGCGTTTCAACCATTGCTAGGGTCCTTTTCAAGGGTGCTTAGTCCACCTTCAGGTGGGTTTTTATTTGGGAAATATCCAAACAGAATCCTACTGTTATCTGACACTCTTCCTGACAATCTCTTTCTCTGACACTATGTCTCCTCTCACTCCCTGACAATCTCTCTCTTCCTCTCTCTCTATCTATCTATCTATCTATCTATCTATCTATCTATCTCTATCTCTCTCACTGTCTATCTCTCTCCCTCTCTCTTTTTCACTCTGGCACTGTCTCTCCCTATCTCATGACCTTACACTGTCTCTTTCCCTGTCACACTCTCTCTCCCTCCATCTCTTTCTCCTTGAAACTATCTCTCTCTCCATCTCTCCCCCTGACACTCTCTCTCCGTGATACTGTCTCTCTCACCCTTTTTCTCTGACACTATCTCTATCTCTCTCCCTGACACTGTATATCTCTCCCTCTCCCTCTCCCTCTCTCTCTCTCTCTGACATTGTCTCTTTCTCCCTCCCTGACACTGTATATCTCTCTCTTCCTGATACTGTCTCTCTCCCTGGCACTGTCTCTCCCTCCCTCTCTCTCATAGAAACATAGAAACATAGAATTTATCGGCAGATAAGAACCACTTGGCCCATCTAGTCTGCCCCCTTTTTTTTTTTTTTTTTTACATTATTTTTTATCTCTAACCTTATTTGATCCTTATTTCTTTGTAAGGATATCCTTATGTCTATCCCATGCATGTTTAAATTGCTATACTGTCTTAGCCTCTACCACCTCTGATGGGAGGCTATTTCACTTGTCCACTACCCTTTCTGTGAAATCATTTTCCCGCAAATTTCCCGTGAACCTCCCCCCCTCCAGCCTCAGTGCATGTCCTCGTGTCCTATTGCTTCTCTTCATTTGGAGAATGTTTCCCTCCTGGACTTTGTTAAAACCCTTCATATATTTGAAAGTTTCTATCATGTCCCCCCTTTCCCTTCTCTGCTCCAAACTATACATATTGAGATTTCTTAGTCTTTCTGGGTATGTTTTGTGATGTAGGCCATGCACCATTTTAGTTGCCCTCTTTTGTACAGTTTCTAATGTATTAATATCCTTTTGAAGATATGGCCTCCAGAACTGAATACAGTATACTAGATGAGGCCGTACCAATGACCTATACAGTGGCATTATTACTTTTTTCTTTCTGCTGCTAATTCCTCTCCCAATGCAGCCAAGCATCTGACTAGCCTTCCTCATTGCCTTGTTACATTGCTTACCTGCCTTTAAGTCATCTGAAATAGTGACTCCTAGATCCCTTTCCTCCTCAGTAGTTTCCAGTATAGTGCCATTAATACTATATTTAGCGTTAGGATTTTTGAGACCCAAGTGCATGATTTTGCATTTTTTGGCATTAAACTGTAATTGCCAGACTCTTGACCATTCCTCTAGTCTACCTAGATCCTCAATCATTTGTTTTACCCCACCTGGTGTGTCTACCCTGTTGCATACCTTTGTGTCATCTGCAAAAAGGCATACTTTCCCTTTAATGCCATTTGCAATGTCACCAATAAAGATATTAAAAAGCACTGGTCCAAGTACAGATCACTGGGGTACTCCACTGGTAACATTTCCCTCCTGTGAATGCACTCCATTTACCACAACTCTCTGTTTTCTATCCTTCAACCAAGATCTTATCCATTCAATAATCCTAATATCCAATCCCAAACTTTCAAGTTTATTTAGCAGTCTGCGATGTGGAACAGTGTCAAAAGCCTTACTAAAGTACCCTTAGATTGTAAGCTCTCACGAGTAGGGCCCTCTTTCCTCATGTGCTTATCCTTTTCTTACTTTAATAATCCTCAACTGCCCAAATCAAGCAGTTTTTTGGCCACCTGGAACTTCTCTGTCATTTACTGGTGTAGTTATGCTTAGTTACCCTGTACTTGTCCTAAATTGTCATCAACTGTAAGTCACTGTTTTCCTGTTTTGATTATGTGCACATGTACTCTGTAATTGGGCGCTGTGGAACCCTTGTGGCGCCATATAAAGAAAGGATAATAATAATAATAATAATAATAATAATAATAAAGTCTAGATAAGCTATATCCATGGCTCCACCTTTATCCAGAGAGACTGCCTGGCGCTGTCTCTCTCCCTCCCTGATAGTATGTGTGTGTGTGTTTCTCTCTCTCCCTGACTCTCTCCCTGACACCCTTTCTATCTCTTGTTCTCTTTTTCCCTGTCTGTCTCTTCCTGACACTCATTCTCTCCTGCTCCCCTTCTCTTTTGCTCTCCCTCCCTCTCTGACAATCTCTATCCCTCTGACATCCTCTCTCTCTCTCCTGGATGCCCCCCCCCCCCCTCTCTCACTCACTCTCTTTCCCTCCCACCCCTTTTTCTCTCTCTCCCTATCTTTCTTGCTCCTCTCTCTCTTTCTCTCTCCTTCTAACACCCTCTCTCTCTCTCTCTCTCCCTGATGCCCCCCTCTACTCCTCTCACCCCTTTTTGTCTCTCTCTGACCCTCTCGCTGTTTTCTCTCTCTCCTCCTGACACCCTCGTTGTCTCTCTCTCTCTAACTCCCCTCACTCTTTATCTCCTGCTCCCCTGTAGTGACAGTGGTGTGGGGAAGGGGGGCCCCTTTCAAGATTTTGCTATGGGGCCCTCAAAGTTCTAGTTACGCCCCTGGGTGGTCACTACACTGCATGATAACAGTATCTACTCTAGGCCATGTAATTGTTATTGTGAGGCCTCATGATAATGGCACATTCAGAAATACACTCGAGAGCTAGCTTATGTAGGAGCCATCCCTGGGACTTCTAAATAGCACAACAGACACCAGGATGCCCTCCAAATGCTGATTCCATCCATGCCTCTCACAACAGCAAACAAACACAGTGGAAGCTGCCAGGGGTGGAATGGGATGAAAAAACAGCCCAAGAAATATATATAAGCTTCCCTAATGGGGGTGAGGTCTGTTGTGGGGGTGGAGTCTGTTAACAGGGCAGTAATCCTCCTTTATAGGGTCTGATTCTGTGTAGGTAGCAGTTGCAGCCTTCCTTGCATCTTTTGCTGCAGTTGCATCTGTGACTTTATGCTAATAACATTACAGTACCCTTCCCTGGTGTACATCCATGCATCCAAATAAGCAAGGACTGAGATGCCAACTGTCAGTGTGTACAGATGCTGCAATCGTGCTTTGTGCATCTTTAGACGCCACCATCGGTAGCACTATTGTAGATTTCACTAACCCTATGCTAGGTGCAGATCATCCATCTGAGTATGGCCTCTATTGTGAGAAATTCAATATCTCTATATGAAACCACTTTCAGTAACATGGCCATACTACATTATATATGGGCATGATTAGCCAACCCCCTATAACTACATAGGAATGTCCAATACATTGTTAATACACTTCTTGGTGTGTGTGTGTGTGTGTGTGTGTGTGTGTGTGTGTGTGTGTGTGTGTGTGTGTGTGTGTGTCTGACTCTGTACAAATACCTTTGCAGAGCATGCATGCATGTTGTAATTCAGATGCAAGCGCAGATAAAATCATTGCACAAGAAAAAAATGAAACACATTGGCCCCCACAGGAAAAAGACACACACATTGGGCTTCACAGAAAACGTATATTTTGGTTTCAAAATGTGTTTAAAATTTCCACTGCTGAGTGAAAGGCCCAGTGGCACCCAAATGTTTTGTAATTCTTGGCTGTTACATCTATATATTCACTTATTTATTAACATTTACCGTTTATAGCTCTAATATATGCAATTGCGCTTTCTTTCAAAGTCGGGCAGGGGCGGATTGGGAACTGAAAGTGCCCTGGAAAAAATTGTAGGTGGCCTTACAGGGGCAGCATCAGAGGTATACTGTGCAACCATGGTGGCAGCACCACCCTTCACATGTCAACAAACAAAACAGACCCCCACATACACATTGGGTATCTTCCCTGTGAGTCCTATTACCAATCTGCCCATGGAAGCTGCTCAAATCAATCTGGCAGTATTCTTCATGTAAATGAAAGGTAGTAGTCATGCCAAACAGAAAATGGAAAGGAGGAGTTCTTCCCCCCAGGTGTCAGCATTTGGAGAGCATGTATTGGAACACATGGAAGTATATTATTAAAGGCTATGTTTTATTGAATAATTAGCGCTCACTCAACATGGAGGCATAAGTACATGCCAGTCTGCACTTCTGACATTACAAATAATAATCACATGAATACATAGAAATAAAAAATCAACATCCATGAAAGTCAAGTACAAACCAAACTCATAATATATATCATACATAGTTCCAGCTCGCTTTTAAAGGGCCGGGTCCACATGCCATGGAATTCTCACATAACAGTGTCATCAGATAAACATAGAAAGAGAATTACACTCATTTAGCCTTTTTGGAGCCACAGTTTATAAATTGTGAATCCTCTTTTTTTTCATGTTTCAAGAGTACTAAAAGCACAATCACCACCTCTCACCAAAAGTTGTACCTAATCTATTAACATGTCTTTTAGGGTAGAGATTTGGTGCTCCTGTTTCAGGAAGTGTATCACCATGGGTTTATCAGATGTCCCAGTGGAGTATGCCAAACGTATTGAGGATCTGTGTTGAGTCATTCATTCTCAGAATATCATCTTACTGACATACATCAGTCCACATAGACAGATAAGGAAGTACACTATATTATCAGGGCCAGATTAACAAATAGGGCGGATGGAGCTACAGCTCCAGGCCTCCACATAAAAATAGGCCATCATCATGGCAGCATGATGGTCACTAGCCACCAGCTGGCCACATGCTTGGCCATAAATCATTGCTATTACATTTGCATTTCTATTTTTCTTACAAAATTGATAGTCTAGGGGATGTAAACGCCCCCATGGCTTTTGCCACACCCACATTGCACTGATCACACCTCCCCCATTTCTCACAATAGGCTCTTGAATATTTTCAGCTCCAGGTCCATGTGGCCCTTAATCTGTCCCTGTATATGATCCATTTGTCAGATTAACATTTTTTAAGATAGAGCTTTTTACCATTGTTTGTAGAGTATGGTTAAAGAATTTGCAGGTTATCATTGTTTTGACATGTGAGGCATCCCAAGCACCTAAAACAGCCAACCGTTTTGTTGGGACAACCAGTTACTTGCAGGTATTACCCTTGGTTGCATATTAGGTCGCAGGAGCACATCTTTAAAATTATGGCCTCGGCTTACACTTAATGAAGGCTGTTGGGTATATGCAATTGCAGTCGAATTCATGAAAATGTTGAAAAATGGGGCATTTTCGACTAAAAAAACCTGTCGAATTGGATTCGACAATGCAATACAGAACTTTTCGTCAAAATACCTGCCGTTTCAGATTCGACTTTTTGCAAATCGACATTTTCAAAATTCGACATGTCTGCAATGGTCAAAATGAGGCTTTTCGACAAAAGTATATTCAATAGAAGAATGTTGATTCGACAACAGTGCTTTTCGACAGTCATTTCGTCAATTTCAGTCCGCCTCACTTTGCTGGCAAAAGCTGATTAAAAAAAAATTTTTTTTTTTTTTTTTTTTTGCTTTTTGGATTGTTAATAGCATATCTATTTATATTTGAAGGGATTATCTACTTGTTTTGGTTTTTTTTGACTCACAAGTATTATTTAATTGATTTTTAAAAAGAACATCTTTTTCTTCACTCTGCTGAGGGAAATGTACCCATGATTCCACATTTTTACCCAGGATACACTTCTGCAAAGCCACTCCTCTATCCTCACTCCCGGTTTTGAGACTTCAGGGAGAAGAGCAATTACAGTCAGCTCTCTTGTGGAATCGTTTTCTTAGGACAATCCCTGCATTTTAACACATTTATATCCTGTTTTTGTACTGACTACAATAATGGAGCCTTTTTCTGACCAGATTGTTATGTTCATGCTGGCTGCAAGCATGGAGGAAGAAAGGGATGCTGAACGTCAGGATCAAAGTCAGCAAATGTCTAAATTGGGTGAGTCAGTATTGCGTGTTTCAATTCCACGTCCACGCCAGTATCGCGCTAGGCATGAACTGGAGGATCTCAGCGAGTTTGAGGTGATTTAAAATTATCGCTTATCGACTCGCGACATATATTCGCTGTATGCTCTGTTGGAGGCCGACCTGGAACCTCGGGCACGGACCAATCGCGCAGTCAGCGGTTTCCAGAAACTGCTGGCTACGTTACATTTTTTGGCGTCAGGCACATTCCAGCCTACTTTGTCTCAAACATGCGGTTTTTAACAGGCGACACTGTCGCGCTGTATATCCCAGGTCATTAGGGCTTTCCGCAAATTGACGATCCAGTTCATCAGATTTCCAGATACGGACAGCGGATGGCATGAGATCAAATTAGGCTTTTTCACCGAACACAAATTTCCCAATGTACCCACGTGCAGATCAGACCGCCACGGAATTAGGAAGAATGTTTTCGGAACCGAAAACAATTCCATTCCATGAATATACAGGCGGTCTGTGATGTCAACATGAAATTTTTTAATATTTTTGTGGGATTTCCTGGATCGTCTCACGACTCCTTCATTCTAAGCCAGTCATCGCTGTTTGACGATTTCGAAACAGGAAAAATGCCGGGTGGCTGGTTGTTAGGTTTTTTTTTATTTAGTTTTTTATATTTATTTTTTTATATTACCCACTATTTTTCTTACTTTCATAGGCGATGCGGGTTATCCCAACAAATCTTGGCTCTTGACCCCATTGTCTAACCCTGTTGGTGAAGCTGAAAAACGTTACCAAGAGACACACAAAGCATCGAGGGGAGTAATTGAGCATTCCTTCGGTGTACTTAAAAGCCGGTTTAGATGTTTAGACACTTCCGGTGGTGCTCTTTTGTACTCACCGGCGAAGGTTTGCGGCATGGTAAATGCATGTTGTATTTTACACAACATATGTGTCGCAAACCTTTTGCCGGTGACTCTTCATCGCAGGGCTTTCTGACGCGGGAACCGTTCTTCTGCTTCTTCTGGATGAAGGAGATGATTCTCGACGGACATTGATCCAAAGCATTTTTTCCACTGCCTGTGAGTATACTTGTAATATTTGTATTATCGTGTAAACTGAGATTGTAATATTCTAAAAAAAAATGTTTCTTTATGTATTTCAGAGTTTTACGTCTTGTTGACGCCCCTTCCCAGGAATGTTTTCGTCCTGTTGATGACCTGTTACCCCCTGTTATTTTCCTGTTGTTGGGTCACCGCAAATATTGGACCCGTTTATCCCACTCTACCATGGGCAACCTACTTGTGATGTGGACCTGAACCTCCGCCATGTAGCAGACAACCCCCCTCAGGTGAGATGTATTGCCCAAAACTCCCTCTTGTCCAAGAAACCCTGGCATGTCCAAAGTGCAGCCCTCCGGCATTTGTAAAACTGCACATCCAATCATGCCCTGACACAGCAATGCTTACGCTGTGTCAGGGAATGTTTGGATGTGTAGTTTCTCAAGTGCCAGAGGGTTGCATTTGGGACAAAGGCCGATGTAACCTGCTTGTTTCCAAGTGTTGCTTGTACCTTGTCTTTTCCTAGAAGGGTGACACTATTACCAATACCTGGAACCTCATACTATTCTCTTCCACAGGTCTTGTGGAGTATTCTTCCCAAGTTGCGTGGATGTGAAGGGACACGACAGTTCCCCTGATGTACCATGGGCGACCTACTTGTGATGTGGACCTGAACCTCCGCCATATAGCAGACAACCCACCTCAGGTGAGATGTATTGCCCAAAACTTCCTCTTGACCAAGTAACCCCGGCATGTCCAAAGTGCAGCCCTTCGGCATTTCCAAAACTGCACATTCAATCATGCCCTGACACAGCAATGCTTACGCTGTGTCAGGGAATGTTTGGATGTGTAGTTTCTCAAGTGCCGGAGGGTTGCATTTGGGACAAAGGCCAATGTAACCTGCTTGTTTCCAAGTCTTGCTTGTACCTTGTCTTTTCCTAGAAGGGTGACACTATTACCAATACCTGGAACCTCATACTATTCTCTTCCATAGGTCTTGCGTAGTATCCTTCCCAAGTTGCGTGGATCTGAAGGGAAACGACAGTTCCCCTGATGTACCATGGGCGACCTACTTGTGATGTGGACCTGAATCTCCGCCATGTAGCAGACACCCCCCCCTCAGGTGAGATGTATTGCCCAAAACTCCCTCTTGTCCAAGTAACCCCGGCATGCCCAAAATGCAGCCCTCCGGCATTTGCAAAACTGCACATCCAATCATGCCCTGACACAGCAATGCTTACGCTGTGTCAGGGAATGTTTGGATGTGTAGTTTCTCAAGTACTGGAGGGTTGCATTTGGGACAAAGGCCGATGTAACCTGCTTGTTTCCAAGTCTTGCTTGTACCTTGTCTTTGGATGACACAAATACCTGGAACCTCATACTATTCTCTTCCACAGGTCTTGCGGAGTATCCTTCCCGATTTGCAGGAAACAGCATGGATGTCAAGGGACATGACAGTCCCCCTGCTGTACCATGGGCGACCTAACACAATACCACTGCATCTCTGAAATGCCATATTTTACATTTTATTTACTAATAATTTAAAGAAAAACACACAAAACTTCTCATTTTAAAATTTTATTCAAGAAATATAATTGTATTTTATTTTGGATTAAAAAATAAAATGTAATAAAACAAAAAAAGTAGTGTTTGTTTTTCTTTACATTCGTTTCTTGTGTAGATATCTGTGAAAAAAAAGAAATTCCATATTAAGTAAAGACACTAATGATGTCATGTTCATTCCTTTCCCAAGAACATTTGTGGAACCACACAGTCCAGCATGACCCATTGCTGGACTGTGTTGTACCCCACGGTCAGACGGTCCAAAGTGGCAGAGTCAAGACAGTGGTCAGCACTTTGACATGGCTGCGCTTGTGGAACCACACAGTCCAGCATGACCCATTGCTGGACTGTGTTGTACCCAAGGGCCAGACGGTCCAAAGTGGCAGAGTCAAGACATGTTTTGGAAACAAACGACAGCACATGTTGACCACATGGATGATACCAACACGCTTAAAAGTCACCCCAAACAAGCCAAAAAGAATCCCTGCACATGCTGGAGGTCAACCAGTGCTAAAGTAGGAGCAAAAAAACGTGTTTGGCAAACAAACAACAGCACATGTCGACCACATGGATGAAACCAACACGCTCAAAGTCACCCCAAACAAACCAAAAAGGACCTCAAGCATGTGCAGGGATGCAGCAGTGCTAAAATAGGAGCAAAAAAACATGTTTTGGAAACAATCGACAGCACATGTCGACCACATTGATGATACCGACACGCTCAAAAGTCAACCCAAACAAGCCAAAAAGCATCCCTGCACATGCTGGAGGACAACCAGTGCTATAGTAGGAGCAAAAAAACGTGTTTGGCAAACAAACAACAGCACATGTTGACCACATGGATGATACCAACACGCTCAAAGTCACCCCAAACAAGCCAAATAGTAACTCCAGCATGTGCAGGGATGCACCAGTGCTAAAATAGGAGCAAAAAAACATGTTTTGGACACAAACGACAGCACATGTTGACCACATGGATGATACCGACATGCTCAAAAGTCACCCCAAACCAGCCAAAAAGCATCTCTGCACATGCTGGAGGTCAACCAGTGCTAAAGTAGGAGCAAAAAAACGTGTTTGGCAAACAAATGACAGCACATGTTGACCACATGGATAATACCGACATGCTCAAAGTCACCCCAAACAAGCCAAAAAGTACCTCCTGCATGTGCAGGGATGCACCAGTGCTAAAATAGTAGCAAAAACAAACAAACATTTTTTGGAAACAAACGACAACACATGTCGACCACATGGATGATACCGACACGCTCAAAAGTCGCCCCAAACAAGCCAAAAAGCATCCCTGCACGTGCTGGAGGTCAACCAGTACTAAAGTAGGAGCAAAAAAGTGTTTGGCAAACAAACGACAGCACATGTCGACCACATGGATGATACCGACATGCCAAAAAGTCAACCCAAACAAGCCAAAAAGCATCCCTGCACATGCTGGAGGTCAACCAGTGCTAAAGTAGGAGCAAAAAAATGTGTTTGGCAAACAAATGACAACACATGTCGACCACATGGATGATACCGACACGCTCAAAAGTCACCCCCAACAAGCCAAAAAGCATCCCTGCACATGCTGGAGGTCAACCAGTGATAAAGTAGGAGCAAAAAAATGTGTTTGGCAAACAAACGACAGCACATGTTGACCACATGGATGATACCAACACGCTCAAAGTCACCCCAAACAAGCCAAAAAGTACCTCCAGCATGTGCAGGGATGCACCAGTGCTAAAATAGGAGCAAAAAAACATGTTTTGGAAACAAACGACAGCACAGGTCGACCACATGGATGATACCAACACGCTCAAAAGTCACCCCAAACAAGCCAAAAAGCATCCCTGCACATGCTGGAGGTCAACCAGTGCTAAAGTAGGAGCAAAAAACGTGTTTGGCAAACAAATGACAGCACATGTTGACCACATGGATGATACCGACATGCTCAAAGTCACCCCAAACAAGCCAAAAAGTACATCCAGCATGTGCAGGGATGCACCAGTGCTAAAATAGTAGCATAAAAAAAAAACAACATGTTTTGGAAACAAACGACAACACATGTCGACCACATGGATGATACTGACACGCTCAAAAGTCGCCCCAAACAAGCCAAAAAGCATCCCTGCACATGCTGGAGGTCAACCAGTGCTAAAGTAGGAGCAAAAACGTGTTTGGCAAACAAACGACAGCACATGTCGACCACATGGATGATACCGACACGCCAAAAAGTCAACCCAAACAAGCCAAAAAGCATCCCTGCACATGCTGGAGGTCAACCAGTGCTAAAGTAAGAGCAAAAAAATGTGTTTGGCAAACAAATGACAACACATGTCGACCACATGGATGATACCGACACGCTCAAAAGTCACCCCAAACAAGCCAAAAAGCATCCCTGCACATGTTGGAGGTCAACCAGTGCTAAAGTAGGAGCAAAAAAAGTGTTTGGCAAACAAACGACAGCACATGTCGACCACATGGATGATACCGACATGCTCAAAGTCACCCCAAACAAGCCAAAAAGTACCTCCAGCATGTGCAGGGATGCACCAGTGCTAAAATAGGAGCAAAAAAACACGTTTTGGAAACAAACGACAGCACATGTCGACCACATGGATGATACCAACACGCTCAAAAAACTCCAAACAAGCCAAAAAGCATCCCTGCACATGCTGGAGGTCAACCAGTGCTAAAGTAGGAGCAAAAAAACGTGTTTGGCAAACAAATGACAGCACATGTTGACCACATGGATGATACCGACATGCTGCCTCAAAGTCACCCTAAACAAGCCAAAAAGTACCTCCAGCATGTGCAGGGATGCACCAGTGCTAAAATAGTAGCAAAAAAACAACAACATGTTTTGGAAACAAACGACAACACATGTCGACCACATGGATGATACCGACACGCTCAAAAGTCGCCCCAAACAAGCCAATAAGCATCCCTGCACATGCTGGAGGTCAACCTGTGCTAAAGTAGGAGCAAAAAAGTGTTTGGCAAACAAACGACAGCACATGTCGACCACATGGATGATACCGACACGCCAAAAAGTCAACCCAAACAAGCCAAAAAGCATCCCTGCACATGCTGGAGGTCAACCAGTGCTAAAGTAGGAGCAAAAAAAATGTGTTTGGCAAACAAACGACAACACATGTCGACCACATGGATGATACCGACACGCTCAAAAGTCACCCCAAACAAGCCAAAAAGCATCCCTGCACATGCTGGAGGTCAACCAGTGCTAAAGTAGGAGCAAAAAAAGTGTTTGGCAAACAAACGACAGCACATGTCGACCACATGGATGATACCGACACGCTAAAAAGTCACCCCAAACAAGCCAAAAAGCATCCCTGCTCATGCTGGAGGTCAACCAGTGATAAATTAGGAGCAAAAAAATGTGTTTGGCAAACAAACGACAGCACATGTTGACCACATGGATGATACCGACACGCTCAAAGTCACCCCAAACAAGCCAAAAAGTACCTCCAGCATGTGCAGGGATGCACCAGTGCTAAAATAGGAGCAAAAAAACATGTTTTGGAAACAAACGACAGCACATGTTGACCACATGGATGATACCAACACGCTCAAAAGTCACCCCAAACAAGCCAAAAAGCATCCCTGCACATGCTGGAGGTCAACCAGTGCTAAAGTAGGAGCAAAAAAAGTAAAACGTGTTTGGCAAACAAACAACAGCACATGTCGACCACATGGATGATAACAACACGCTCAAAGTCACCCCAAACAAGCCAAAAAGTACCTCAAGCATGTGCAGGGATGCACAAGTGCTAAAATAGGAGCAAAAAAACATGTTTTGGAAACAATCGACAGCACATGTCGACCACATGGATGATACCGACACGCTCAAAAGTCACCCCAAACAAGCCAAAAAGCATCCCTGCACATGCTGGAGGTACACCAATGCAAAAGCATGACCCAAAAAACATTTTATGGGGGAAAAAACGTGAAAACTACCCCCAAACACAAAACTCCCAAAAAAATGCAGCGATACAAGCAGGACCTGCAGCAATCCAAACAGGACCTATATACACATACCTGCACACATATACATACCCCAAACACCCCAAAGCAACGCCACATGTACAAATCATGGCACCCCCCCATCACCACCCAAACATTACATACGGCTTTCATACCTCATCCAAAACAGTAGCCAAGCACTCAGAACAACACCCATACACTACACAAACACATACATGCAACACCAGACCACATGTGGCACTTACCTACAAATGTAGAAATAGCTCCAAAAACGACTCTCCTCCGGGGTAACAGGTATCCTGTCCATCCTGGATTAAAGCCTGCTGGGTGTACAAACGATACCACAGCAAAAAACAACCAATTTGCTAGCTCTGCACCTCCACACACCTCTCTGCAGGTTCACAAAATGGCTGCTGAGCACGCAGCAAACAAGCCCTATATAGGGCTTCAAACGGCGGGAAGTTGAATCCAGGACGCCTACTACTCGACGATTGGTCCGTTATTCGACAAGGGGAGTGTCGAATCCATTATGAATTGAATATGTCGAATTCATGGTCCCGGGTGGAGGGTTTCGGCTGTCGAGTAGTGTTGAATCCTAAAACGGTCGAAAAAAAGGCGCCTCTTAAATGCTGGATCTGTAGACACAATCTGACAGTATTTCTTGATTGACCTGTGCACTTGTTTGAAATTGGTGTCAAATCTTGTACCAAGAACAATCCAGTAATGGGCTTTCACTATAGTGTTTAACTGTGATACTTCAGTGTTGAAATGTCTCTTTGCCATGTTGAGGCATCTCCTTATGATGGAGGTTTTACATTCACGTTTTTTAAATTGTTCACAACAGTCCTGTAGTTGAATTTCAGCCAAATTGGCATAAGAGTTTTTTCTCAAGTTCCACAAAAATTGTAAAATGGGTAAGTTTGATTTAAGTGGATCAGGGTGGTGACTTGTAGCCCACAGAAGAGTATTTCTGTCAGTGTGTTTCCGGAAAAAAAAAAGTTTATTCCAACCCAGCAGGGCTCCTGAAGACTTTCACATCCAGGAAATGCATGGATTCACTACTAATAGAAGATGTAAAACAAATTGGTCTGATCAAGCTGTTAAGGCTTGAGTCCATGGTGTAAAAGGTCCCATCATTATCTAACCATATCAGGAAGAATACAGCTATAAACCTTTTATAACAAAACATGTGCTCATCAAATCTGGTAAGTATATGATCATGTTCATATTAATGAATAAAGATATAGAATGCATGAAGAAGCCAGTGTGTAAGCCTGCACCTTGCTACACAACACCACACAGATGACTGAATCCATCATCCTAGATAATATTTGGACCAACTTAATCTCCTGGGATTTCTCACAGCATATAAAATATATATATATATATATATATATACATACAGTATATATATATATATAGATATATATATATATATTTATTGTGCATCAATAAGTTTATTATAACATTACAAGCCACCCAGTTGTTTAAACAACATGGTATACTATTATTATTTAACTAACCCCTGTACCAGCTGCAATTGACAGCGCACCATCTTTCTTTATATATTATACTGGCATGTACTTTTTCCTCCGATGCTGAGTGAGGGCTAATTATTCAATCATACATTGCCTTTAATAATATACTTCTATGCATTCCAATACAACTTCGGTAGTTGGTACTCTAGGGTTTAAGAATGGACAACTGGTGTGATTGAGAATGCCGTTGATATTTCCGGTGACCAGAAATCTGGCTTGTTGACTGGTGCTTTCCACTGACCCGGATAGGAAGCGGTACACTATCTCAACTTCCGGTCCGGTACAATTGAGATTGTTGTAGAGAGGCGACTCTTATACTGTGGGGTATGATGTGTTAAGCACTCAAATCCATATATAAATTGCTCATTCGTGCATTGTGTGATTAATGTATATAATCAGAATGTGCTGATAACCCTGTGTATCAATTAGCTCTGTTTTATGAAGTCACTTCCGGTGGCATCCCATGTGGGTGGGCTTGGTACAAATAACTCTAGATATAAGTAGGTCCCATGCTGTACTGGGTACTATTTGTTTTGTTGGTTGCTGGGAGGTTCATGTGTTGTCTTGACAAGGCCCCGCAGAGGGCTTGTTACAACTGAAGAATCTTCTTTCTGAAGAGGTTGTGGTTTCCGGAGATCTTCTGGGCAGTGATTCTTGTACACTCAGTGTTAAGACTTATAGAACTCACCAGAAGGTCTTTTTGCCTATATTAGCCACTTTTCCCATAAGGTGTTATGTGCCTACCAGTACTGGGATGCCACCAGGACTTATGCCACTGGTGGTATTACAAGCTTGACACCGAAAGACCTGAGCCAATGCCGATAGACAGAAAGACCCAAGGAAGAGAGGAGTAGCTCAAAGACAAGAGAAAGAGAATGGCACTACAGTGTCAGGGGGTGGGGGGCAGGGGGGACGGACCAGGAAAACCAAAGATATAAGGATGAGAGTGTAAAAGACAAGACAGAAGTAACTAGGTCTAGAATGCAATGAGGAAATGAGAGCACACAATGGGGAAAGCTTTGAACCAGCAGGAGGAATTACTGGAAATGGGAGAAAAGGAGAAAGAGAACACAGAAAAGCCCATAACACAATAATAAGTTTACGAGATGTAATATTAGCAGAGATTGAACAATCAACATGCCCGATTATACAACTAGTACTGGGCTAGACAAAGGAACTGTGCAGAGGACGATCATGAGATAACCAGGCAGAGCAATCCACAGGCTTATACTAAAACCAACAGACAAGGGCTCTCGCGGCAGCCAGGAACTATGACCAGCAAAGAGTGAGAGACAGACCAGGAAGATAAAAGGCACATGAGCCCATCAGCAGCTCAGTGAAGACAAGCCTCCCCATAATTAGTATTCCATACAGCTGCCCCACCGCATGTCTCACTGTCCTGTAACCAGGCAAGTCACTAAAGCAGCCGAGCGGAAGTTCCCCCCTGCCCGCCGCATCTGCTCAGCATCCTGGTTGCTATGGAGTCAGCGGCCAGGGGCAAAACGATGCAAGGATGCCTATCAATAACCGGATGCTGCCGAAGATCCACGGCCCGTGACAGGGCCAAAACGTTGACTTGATGTGAACTTTATATTGATATACCCACAGTATATATACTTATATAGTGCAGTGTTTCCACAATAGTGGAAATCATAGCACAATTCCAGTACCACGCTGTGCACCTTTCAAAGTCCTCGCCTTTGTTAACACATTTACACTGTTGTTTTGCTGTCTTACCTTGAAAAAGGTCCCAGTTTGGGACCAAAACATCAGTGAGCATTTCATACCTTTGGAACTGTTTGAATGGTGTATTTTTTCATTTTTTCTATGAAATATATTTGACTATTGAAATGTTTAATGTCTGGAGAGTGCTATCATTTCCACTATTGTGGAAAACACTGCACTGTACTGTGGGTCCTTACCTTAGGTGGGTTGGACTCTGATTTGGCACCCCAGCTGCTGTCCAGGTTGGTTGAGAGTGTGGGACATTCTGCATATATATACAGTGCATCCAAAAAGTATTCACAGCGCTTCACTTTTTCCACATTTTGTTATGTTACAACCTTATTCCAAAATGGAATAAATTCATTTTTCCCCTCAAAATTCTACACAAAATACCTGATAATGACAACGTGAAAAAAAGTTTTTTTGAGATTTTTGCAAATATATTAAAAATAAAAAACTAAGAAATCACATGTATATACAGTAAGTATTCACAGCCTTTGCTCAACACTTTGTTGATGCACCTTTGGCAGCAATTACAGCCTCAAGTCTTTTGAATATGATGCCACAAGCTTGGTACAGCTATCTTTGGGCAGTTACGCCCATTCCTCTTTGCAGCACCTCTCAAACTCCATCAGGTTGGATGGGAAGCGTCGGTGCACAGCCATTTTCAGATCTCTCCAGAGATGTTCAATCAGATTCAGGTCTGGGCTCTGGCTGGGCCACTCAAGGACATTCACAGAGTTGTTCTGTAGCCACTCCTTTGATATCTTGGCTGTGTGTTTAGGGTCATTGTCCTGCTGAAAGATGAACCGTCGCCCAGTCTGAGGTCAAGAGCACTCTGGAGCAGGTTTTCATCCAGGATGTCTCTGTACATTGCTGCATTCATCTTTCCCTCTGTCCTGACTGGTCTCCCAGTTCCTGTCCACTGAAAAACATCCACACAGCATGATTCTGCCAACACAATGCTTCACTGTAGGGATGGTATTGGCCTGGTGATGATCGGTGCCTGGTTTCCTCCAAACATGACACCTGCCATTCACGCCAAAGAGTTCAATCTTTGTCTCATCAGACCAGAGAATTTTGTTTCTCATGGTCTGAGAGTCCTTCAGGTGCATTTTGGCAAACTCCAGGTGGGTTGCCATGTGCTTTTTAATAAGGAATGGCTTTCATCTAGCCAGTCTACCATACAGTCCTGATTGGTGGATTGCTGCAGAGATTGTTGTCCTTCTGAAAGGTTCTCCTCTCTCCACAGTGGAATGCTGAATGCTGGACTGACCTTTGAGTTCTTGGTCACCTCTTTGACTAGAGCCCTTCTCCCCTGATTGCTCAGTTTAGACAGCCGGCCAGCTCTAGGAAGAGTCCTGGTGGTTCAGAACTTCTTCCATTTACGGATGATGGAGGCCACTGTGCTCATTGGGACCTTCAAAGTAGCAGATTTTTTTTCTGTACCCTTCCCCAGATTTGTGCCTCGAGACAATCCTGTATCGGAGGTCTACAGACAATTCCTTTGACTTCATGCTTGGTTTGTGCTCAGACATGTACTGTCAAGTGTGGGACCTTATATAGACAGGTGTGTGCCTTTACAAATCATGTCCATTCAACTGAATTTACCCCAGGTGGACTCCAATTAAGCCGTAGGAACATTTCAAGGATGATCAGTGGAAACAGGATGCACCTGAGCTCAATTCTGAGCTTCATGGCAAAGGCTGTGAATACTTACAGTATGTACATGTGATTTCTTAGTTTTTTATTTTTAATACATTTGCAAAAAATCTCAAAAAAACTTTTTACTTTGTCATTATGGGGTATTGTGTGTAGAGTTTGGAGGGAAAAATTAATTTATTCAATTTTGGACTTAAGGCTGTCACATAACAAAATGTGGAAAAAGTGAAGCGCTGTGAATATTTTCCAGATGCACTATAATTAATTATACATATATATTAGTATAACTGACACCTCAGTCTCCACCCTGTCTGTTTTCTGCCCTCCAGTATGTCAGACCTCACCCCACACTCTGTTTGTCTGACTCCAACACCCCTACTTGCTCTATTGGCGTGCTTGGGGGCCCTTTAAAATGTTTGCTATGGTGCCCACAAAGGTCTAGTTACGCCCCTGAATCTTTATTTGCATAGGTGTGCTTACTTTTCTGCTAAAACCCACTGGATTTGCAGAGATTTGGAGATGCTAAGTGTTTTAGCAGATGATTGGAAAAGTTGGATTTTTCAAGGGTATTTCTTGGGAAGTGAAAAGAGTGCATCAAGGGAAGGGGGCAGATGTATGAAGCCTGGAGAAGTTATAAAGCAGTGATAAGTGCAAAGTGATAATGCACCAGCCAATCAGCTCCAATATGTAAATTGACATTTAGGAGCTGATTGGCTGGTGTGTTACCACCTTCCACTTATCACTGCTGTATCACTTCTCCAGGCTTCACACATCTGCCCCTCGTGCTCTGAAATAACACTTCAGAATCAGGCCCACAGTAGAGAGAAAATTACTTTTTGTTTTAGCTGAGCAAGAATACATCCCATCACTGTAACTGTCTATACCGTACAGTATTTTAGTAGAGCAAATTAAAATATTTTTTATTTTGAAAGTGGTTATTCTACAGCAGTCATACAGTAGTATGGACTTTCCCAGGTTGATTGGCAAAAGGAGTGTGAAACTTTGTATAATAGTCCTTCTACTGACTTTCTTTTTAAAAATACTGCACAGAAAATGTCACACAAAGTGGAGGAAAAAGCGGAGGAAAACGGTTTTCTATTCTGGCAGCTTCATTTTCTTGTGACTTTTTACTTCCGAGACAGTAAAAGCAAGGAGTTGAATACAAGCTTAGGATGGATTATGAAACTGGACTATTTCTTTATCTCTTCTCTATAACCAGAAACTCACCGCTGTATTTGCATGTTTTCAAGAACATTGAAGCTTATACAAAATGGCAAGTCAGCTACCTTGCATGACACATAACTTACAATAAAAACACGAATTCTGCATACAAAGTAAAGTAACATAATCTTTGAAATAAAATGTAACTGTTTCTCCTATGAAAGAATGAATAACAGGTATTACATGACCTATGTCTACAGATCACATAAGATGACAAATAACTCTACATACAGTATTTTAAGCATTACACTTTGTGACAGTTCACACTTTTTATGATACATGGTGTATGGTTTCACATTTTTCCCTGAATAAGGTCACCATTCTCAGAATTAAAAAATATTTTAACAAACTCATTGAACTTGGCTATGTGTGTACAGACGCTACCTGGCACAATGCACATTTATTGGTAAGCTGCGCAATCAGATTGTGATGTCACTCAGGTGCTAAAAGGGAGGGGTAATTCTGGGTAAGAGAAAAACATATAGCTATCCCTAATGCACGCTGAGTGAGAAATAACACTACATAATAATCAGATAATACAGAGATCTTAGTTGCGTATATCTACAGATATAGGGTTAAACCCAGCCCCACGTACCCCGGACCCACATCTAGTATTAGGGACCCCCAGTGACAGAGACACCTTGCCGTTCTGCCTGGGGGCTTAACCCTATATCTGCAGATATACGCAACTAAGCTACCTGGGACAACCCTGCTCTGTACCAGGGCTATTCCTGATACACACAGCACTGCCGATCCCTGGGGAACCAGCCAGCACATATATTACATACATCATAACGTGTATGTTTACATGTGATATGCAGTTCCCATCTGCACGATGTGGTCACCTGTAGTGTGGATGGCATTACCCTGGTCATGATGACCCGGGTCATGCCTAAAAGGAGCAGATTGGCAGGCACAGTAGCTCTTGGAGTTGACATGATTTCTAAGTTTCCACTGTAAGCTGGAAGACCTGGGTCGCTAGAAGACCCAGGTCTGGTGTGAATGGTGCGACCTGGGAATAACCCGAGTCTGTCACCCATGTGTGAAAGGGGGTAAGTACTGAAACCCAGCTTCAACCTATGCTCAGTGTCTGGGGTCCGAGCCAGGTTAAAGCAAGGTCCAGTGCAAGTGTTCTTGGCACCTTAGGAAAATCTTTGGCCTACTGTCCCTCCTACCAGAAATACCAATATCCCCAATAATTCGATTACTGTTTTAATTTGTGTTATTTACGGCATCTGTTTATGTTCTTATTTTAATTACTTTTTGTCATGCCCAATCAACATAGCTGTAATTCTAAACTCAACCAATACTAAAAATATATACAGAAGACCTTACAGCACCATTTTCTCACTATAGTCATCACTTACAGTAGCTAACCATTTAATTAAGAATCCTATAAAAACTTCTCTCCTGACAACACATATCAAGGGACTAGTTTGTGCCCTGCTACATATACAATAGAATGAGTGGCACTAGCTAAGGCTTCACTGGCACTGACAGCATCAGTCACACCAGGCAACCTGCAGCCAGTACACTTCACCTCATCTGGTCTGTGAGCTTGTTGCTATGTCTGGTTGGGAAGGAAAGGGAAGGAGAGAGCAGGCAATGTCACCATGCTGGCTGTATCAATGTCACACATGTCAGATATGTTGTTATTGCTGTGGATGTTGTAAGGGAGCAGGGGAAATGTAAAGCTGTGCAGAGGGAGCATCTTTTGCAGCGTATAAGATCTGCATCCATGTTGAAAACTGTTATTTAAAATTGTGTCTGACTTCTTATAGCCATTTAGTATTGGATGATCCTATAACTGTAAGTGTAAATCTACTCATAAGTCTGTTTCCTTTGGCATATCCAGTCCAATATGGTAATGGGGTGCGGTTATGTGACTGGCAGCCTGAATCCCGCCCAGTGGAAAGGCCACTAACAGGGGCTATTTCCACTCAAGAGTGTCCACGACATACATAGAGTGGGAATAGAATCTGTGGTGAGTGCAGCAAGCTGACCACTATTGATCGACATGCATTAGGTTGATATGGGCAAAAGGTCGACATGGCAAATGTCGACACAGCGTATGATCGACATGAGTTTTTCAGAAATTCTCCAGTTGTATAACTTTATCATACTTTATGAATGGGAATGGTAACGTGTGACGAGCGCAGTGGGGCACCTTGCCTGAAGCATGGCGAATCAAGCAAGCAGAGCACACGGTGCACTAATTGGGGGTCCATGTGCTAAAAAGTAAAAATGAACACCCCCAAAAACCTAAAAAAAAATGATGTTAGCCTTTTCCTGTGTCGACCATTATCGTATCGACCTTTTGTTTGTGTTGACCTTTTCCTTAGCTCAACCTTATGCAAGTTTACCCTTTGGGATTGACCCAGACACTGTCAACCTTTTTATTGTTGGCCTAATGAACCATACCCTTCTAAACATACATACAGTATGGAGATAGTCTGTCTTATGGGCATGTTATGCGAGTATCGTGGGCATGTCGATGAAGTTGTTGCATACACATAGGCTCAACGGCTCACATAGGAGGCCATATTGGATAAACTACACCTGCCATAGGGCTAATGCACATTTTGATGGTGCGGCCAATCTTCCACTTAAATATGCAATAATCATTATTACTGAGTGTATGCTGAAAATCAGCATCCCAATCCTTGCATATTCGGATGCATGTATATACACAAGGGAAGGACTTTGTACTGGAATTTGCATAAAGTCACAGATGGGTGTTTCTGTGCCCACCTCTGAATTCGGGCCCTTAGTCACATTATAGGCTTATTTTAATATACAGGTTGAGTATCCCATATCCAAATATTCCGAATTACGGACTTTCTTGAGTTAGAGTGAGTAAGTGAAATCTTTGTTTTCTGTGGCTCAATGTACTCAAACTTTGTTTAATACACAAAGTTATTAAAAATATTGTATGAAATGACCTTCAGGCTGTGTGTATAAGGTGTATATGAAACATACACACAATTCATTTATGTACACACACTTTGTTTAATGCACAAAGTTATAAAAATATTGGCTAAAATGACCTTCAGGCTGTGTGTATAAGGTGTATATGAAACATAAATGCATTCTGTGCTTAAACTTAGGCCCCATCACCATGATAACTCATTATAGTATGCAATTATTCCAAAATACGGAAAAATCCGATATCCAAAATACCTCTGGTCCCTAGCGTTTTGGATAAGGGATACTCAACCTGTAATATACTGTAAATTGCATGTTCTATAATTACTGTTTATTTATAGTCAATTTTCTAAATGAACACCTCAAAACTTTCAACATTTTATTTTTCATTAACATTGTTCAAAAGGTGTAGGGAGGGGCAGGGTAACGTAAACTACAAACACACAGCAGTTTAATATCATATACAGCACCTATAAAATGCTAACTGCATGTGTGCAGATTGTGATTATATAGCCAAGGTGATTAAAGTGGCAGTGAGAACTATTGGTCAAACTTTGCCCCATTTAGAGGATATTTCTGTTAGGAGATGTTTGAAAGTGAATAAGACCATCATGATTTTAGTCAGTCGCGCAGTACAAGTATATGTGTAAACATACACTTGTACTTGTCCGTCCTGGTCCAGGATTTTGTGCTTTGTTTTTTTTTCTAACCCTCTGGATGCCTACATGGACCAAGTAGGACCAATCTACACTGGAAATAGGTGAGTATTTTTTTTGTACAGGTGACCTATGGATTTCTATATGGAGAAGTGGAAGTGGATGTGAATGGCTATGTGGGATGTAGGTAAGCATATGTAAGTATGTAGGTATGTTTTATTAAAGTTTTACTGTCTAAGGTGAGTGTGTCTTGTCTTTATTGTAATACAGGTTGAGTATCCCTTATCCAAAATGCTTGGGACCAGAGGTATTTTGGATAACGGATTTTTCCGTATTTTGGAATAATTGCATACCATAATGAGATATCATGGAGATGGGACCTAAATCTAAGCACAGAATGCATTTATGTTTCATATACACCTTATACACACAGCCTGAAGGTAATTTTTGCCAATACTTTTTATAACTTTGTGCATTAAACAAAGTGTGTGTACATACACACAATTCATTTATGTTTCATATACACCTTGTATACACAGCCTGAAGGTCATTTAATACAATATTATTAATAACTTTGTGTATTAAACAAAGTTTGTGTACACTGAGCCATCAAAAAACAAAGATTTCACTATCTCACTTTCACTCAAAAAAGTCCGTATTTCGGAATATTCCGTATTTCGGAATATATGGATATGGGATACTCAACCTGTATTTCTTTTATAGTGGAACTAATGGTACCAGCGGGTCCTTTAAGGTGCCGCATGCTGGTACTTGTGGTTCTCCAAGTACTAGCATGCGGGAGAGGCTTGCTGGCACCTATTGTTCCACTGTAAAAGACAATATTTGATCTGATTTTTTTTAATGGCTATTAGCCCGGTACCCAACAGCAACGGGTGCTGGGGACAGCCTCGGACTTCAGCCCTGGCCCTTGAGTGCTTGGAGGGGGGGACCCCTTTATTGGGTGTTCCCCACTTCCTCAGAGAACCGCCGTCAAGGCTGACTAGTTGGGGGGAGGGGGGGGGGGCGCAATGCTGCGACCCCAGGACCTGTATAAATTTGTCCCTCGGCTGTGGCATTATCTTCTTGACTAGTGGAGACTGGTGCTGGTTTAAAAATATGGGAGACCCCTACGTCCTTTTCCCCCATATTTTTGGTGGACTCAAGAATTGTACAAGAGCCCGGTGCAAGTTTTTAAAATACTGGGGACCCCTACGCAAAAAAAATTCCAGTATTTTTAGAACCAGGACCAGCTCAAAGAGCCCAAGGCTGGTTATGCTTAGGAGGAAGGACCCAACACAGTTTTTTTTTTTATCATTGTTTCAGACACTTTTACACAGAGAAGCATGCATGGATCTCACAGATTCTCCAAACACACCAGGCAAAAGCAGGTCTATTTGAAAGTTTTATTTCTGAGCGAATTCCATCCTTTTGCGGCAGTGTTTGTGTAATGTTGGCATTGATTGAGAATATCAATTCTTGGTAAATTCACGTGTTCTATGAGGTATATGTGAATATCCAACTGTGTATGGTCGATGGCGTATTGATTTGTATTTGTGTGGTCAGCCCTGAAAATGAATACAAATTGGCAAAACACTGCCGTGTTTAGCATTTAGTAAATTACAGAGTTGCATTTTCGGTAGAAAATACAATCTCAAATTGGAATTGGGAGCTTAGTAAATTTCCCTTAATGAGTGTTAAGGCTTGCCACTTAGACACCTGTTCTGCACAACTGCAGTTTTAAAACAAGGCCAAATAGTAGTTTCAAATTAAATTTGCACTGATGATTCTTCAGCACAGAAAAACCTATGCTGTGGATAACTGGCAAACGGTGCTGTAATGTGCTGTAACTGGCAAACGGAAAGCTTTGAAGACTGACCAAAGCCCTTTTACACATGTAAGTTGCAAAGAGAATCTCCTGACATTGTTGAAGGTATGGTATATAAAGCTCAAGCATACCCCATCAGTAAAAATGGACCTAATTATCTGAAGAGTTAGAGGGCAACAGATAAAGTTGAAAAGGACATTGCACCAGGAATAAATATAAGGATATCTGGTTTTCACCTGACTGCGCTCATCCCCTACAGTTTGAGTACTCGTGAAATTATGCAAATGGATACTTATATAAAGGTGTGTTTTACTTTCACATGTATCAAATATGACACTCAATATAATGAAACAGTGCAGATAATATTGTGGAACATGAAAAAGGTGGTAATCACAATGTGTGCTCCACGTGGAGCACCTTTTTAACTTAGTCCTTTAATCACTCAAATTGGTGATTAAATCCTTTAGGTTCTTGGCGTGTGTGTTCTGACACAAGGGCCAATGGGCTGGAAAAAATATATATATGTAATGATTAAATCTGGCTGTGTTGCTTTAAAAGTCAAATATAGATTTTCCAGTGGAAATGTCTCTAGTCCTGACCGGACTGTGTGGGCTTTAAAAATCTGTCTTTAGTAATTAGATTCATATAGTTGCAGAGGACGGCGTCCCGTACCTCTGCGTGTGGAAGTCAGGTATTCGTGCACTATCGTTGGGGCCATACTTGTAAGATGTACAGGTGCGGGGGGCAGCGGGAACCTCCTGGCGGCTCCGGACAGACTCGTCCCTCAGCTCGCGCACCCGCTCTCCAGTTCGTCCTGTTAGGGATCTCCCCGTGTGCCTGCGCCGCTCGCTGGGTTGGTCGTGTTCGCGTGGGGGGGAGCTCAGCCGCAGGATCTAAACAGAGCCTGTGGCAGTGTTGCACCTCCCCACAACGGAGTACTCACATGTTCCTGCAATCTGTCCCATTTGTGAGTTTCAGAAACAGGGAAAGTATGAAAACATGGCAATGCAAAATTGCAGGAACATGTAATCTGCCCCCTACAATACTGACAACCTCAACCACCAATCAAATCAGTGGAACAAAGGAGGAACTGATGCTGGTCCCGCCCGCAAGCCAATTTAACACCCAATATTGACAACCTCAACCACCAATTAAATCAGTGGAACAAAGGAGGAAATGATGCTGGTCCCGCCCGCAAGCCATTTTAACACCCACCACTATCAGAACACTGCAAAGACTCCCAGAGGAAGACCGATCCGGTTGAAACGCGTTGGAGGAGACGACTAAGAGACATCAAACCATTGGAGGACAGGAGAGTGCTGTGAGACCCTCGGACCTACGGCGCAGACATCGGTAAGCAGTACAGACAGACGGGCAGCAGGAGGACCACACAGGTGAGTACTCCGTTGCGGGGAGGTGCAACACTGCCACAGGCTCTGTTTAGATCCTGCGGCTGAGCTCCCCCCCACGCGAAACCGACCAACCCAGCGAGCGGCGCAGGCACTCGGGGAGATCCCTAACAGGACGAACCGGAGAGCGGGTGCGCGAGCTGAGGGACAAGTCTGTCCGGAGCCGCCAGGAGGTTCCCGCTGCCCCCCGCACCTGTACATCTTACAAGTACGGCCGCAACGATAGTGCACGAATACCTGACTTCCACACGCAGAGGTACGGGACGCCGTCCTCTGCAACTATATGAATCTAATTACTAAAGACAGATTTTTAAAGCCCACACAGTCCGGTCAGGACTAGAGACATTTCCACTGGAAAATCTATATTTGACTTTTAAAGCAACACAGCCAGATTTAATCATTACATATATATATTTTTTTCCAGCCCATTGGCCTTTGTGTCAGAATACACACGCCAAGAACCTAAAGGATTTAATCACCAATTTGAGTGATTAAAGGAATGAGTTAAAAAGGTGCTCCACGTGGAGCACACATTGTGATTACCACCTTTTTCATGTTCCACAATATTATCTGCACTGTTTCATTATATTGAGTGTCATATTTGATACATGTGAAAGTAAAACACACCTTTATATAATTATCCATTTGCATAATTTCACGAGTACTCAAACTGTAGGGGATGAGCGCAGTCAGGTGAAAACCAGATATCCATATTGAACCAAAGGGCAAGGACACCCTTTTGACTAGCAGCACATCCCATACAGTAAAACCACCCCAGTGCGCAGATTACTTCCCTTTTTGTTAAATTGTCCAGGAATAAATATAATAAGAAGTGATATGAAAGCGACCTGGGTGTTTATTTACTGAGATTCATGTTTCTGTTGAATTGGTGGGAGTTTAAACTCAAATTTTATCGGCTGTTTGTTTCTGCAACTTTTAGAAATTATTTTTGGTAATTTACTAAACTGCCGAGTTTGCGTTTTTCGTATTTTCCGATGTCGATGTTATTCGTATTGTCGGGCAGTGTTTTACAGGAGTGATTAGTAAAACACTGCCGGACATAACACAATGAAGCCCAGCTGGATTAGTGAGATCCGTGCAGGGCTTCATTGTGTACAGTATGAGAAGTATTTAAACAGTTAAAATAAAATAAAAAATTGCGTGGGGTCCCACCTCCTAAGCATAACCAGCCTCGTGCTCTTTGAGTCGGTCCTGGTTGCTTAAATACCAGGGAAAAAATCACTGGGGTCCCCCTGTATTTAGCCAACCAGCACCGGGCTCTTGGGCCGGCCCTGGTTCCAAAAATATCGGGGACAAAAGACATAGGGGTCCCCCGTATTTTTAAAACTAGCACCGGGCTCCACTAGTCAGAGAGATAATGCCACAGCCGGGGGATACTTTTATATAGGTCCCTGTGGCAGTAGCATTACCCCCCCCCCCCAACTAGTCACCCCTGACCGGGGTTCCCTGGAGGAGTGTGGACCCTTTAAATCAAGGCCCCCCCCCACCAGGCACCCAAGGACCAGGGGTGAAGCCCGAGGCTGTCACCCCATCCCAGGGCGGTGGATAGGGGGCTGATAGCCTTTGTTTGTGTAAAAGCAGAATATTGTCTTTTGTTGTAGAACTACAAGTCCCATCAAGCCTCCCCCACTTGCTGGTACTTGGGGAACCACAAGTACCAGCATGCGGGAAAATAACGGGCCCACTGGTACCTGTAGTTCTACAACAAAAGAAATACCCAAATAAAAACAGAACACACACACCTTGAAAGTAAAATTTTAATTAACATACATGCACACTTACACACTCACACATACTTACCTAGTGTACCACGGAGCCCCTCGTCCCCTTGTCAATGTAGAATCCAATTGGAAAGCTGTAAAGAAAAGCCCAAAATACTCACCTTTTTCCAGTGATGATCGGTCCTCTTCGTTCCATGTAGTTATCCAGGGGTTAAAAAAAATAAAAAAAACCCGGTCCAACGCACTAAAGGGGACCCATGATTACACATGGATCCCCTTTTCCTGAATGCCGGGACCCCCGGACTGCTGTCACTGGATATCCCACTAGCCAATCAGGGAGCGTCACGTCATGGCGCTCTCCTCATTGACAAGCCAAGAGCGCACAGCCAATCAGGAGAGCGCCATGACGTGGCGCTCCCTGATTGGCTGGTGGAATCTCCAGTGACAGCAGTCACGGGATGGGGGGGTCCCAGCATTCGGGGACCACACCTGGCCCATCTAGGAGTGGCACTGCAGTTGCAGACAAGATTGCACTATTCAAAAACTAGTCCCCAAACAGCACATGATGCAAAGAAGAAAAAGAGGTGCAATTAGGTAGCTGGGGGGCCAAGCTAAGCGACACAAGTGTGCGGCACAAATACCTGGCCCATCTAGGAGTGGAACTGCAGTGCCAGACAGGATGGCACTTTTCAAAAACTAGGCCCCAAACAGCACCTCATGCAAAGATGTAGAAGAGGTGCAATGAGGTAGCTGTATGACTCAGCCAAGCGACACAAACAAATGGCCCATCTAGGAGTTGCACTGCAGTGGCAGACAGGAGGGCAGATATAAAAAAAAAGGCCCCAAACAGCACGTGATGCAAAGAAGAAAAAAAGGTGCACCGAGGTTGCTGTATGACTAAGATAAGCGACACAACCACCTAGCCCATCTAGTAGTGTCATGCAGTGGCTGAATGTCGAGAGTGGGCCGCAATTGTTCGGTCCACTGACAGCATCTCCAGCACGCCTCTGTCATTTTAAAAAAATCTGCAATTGGTGGACTTATACGGCAGTACCCCAGGACTAATACAGCAGTACCTCTGGACTCATACGGCAGTGTCAGACAGGATGGCACTTTTCAAAAACTAGGCCCCAAACAGTACCTTATACAAGGATGTCAAAGAGGTGCAGTGAGGTAGCTGTATGACTAAGCCAAGCGACACAAACAATTCCCACTGGAATGATACGCCTAAATCACTGGAATTATACAACCAAATCACTGGAATTATACGTCCAAATCACTGCAATTAAATGGCAAAATCACTGGAATTATACGTCCAAATCACTGGAATTATACGTCCTAATCACTGAAATTAAATGACAGTACCACTGGACATACTGTATACAGAAGTGTCAGACAGTATGGCAGGATGTCCCCAAATAGCACATGTCGATTTGAAGAAAAAAGGTGCAAGATGGATTTGTCACCTGGCCCATCTAGGAGTGGCATTGCAGTGTCAGACAGGATGGCACTTAAAAAAATTGGCCCCCAAATCACATGATGCAAAGATAAATGAAAAAAAAAAAGATGTAATTGTCCCTGGGCCCTCCCACCCACCCTTATGTTGTATAAACAGGACATGCACACTTTAACAAACCAATCATTTCAGCGACAGGGTCTGCCACACGACTGTGGCTGAAATTACTGGTTTGTTTGGGCCCCCACCAAAAAAAGAAGCAATCAATTTCTCCTTGCACAAACTGGCTCTACAGAGGCAAGATTTTGACCTCATCCTCCGATTCCTCACCCCTTTCACTGTGTACATCCTGCTCCTCCTCACAGAGTAATAATTCATCCCCACTGGAATCCGCCATCAAAGGTTCCTGTGTACTTTCTGGAGGCAATTGCTGGTAAAGGTCTTCACGGAAGACTTTATAATTCACTTTGATGAACATCATCTTCTCCACATTTTCTGGAAGTAACCTCCTACTCCGATCGCTGACAAGGTTACCAGCTGCACTAAACACTCTTTCGGAGTACACACTGGAGGGGGGGCAACTTAGGTAAAATAAAGCCAGTTTGTGCAAGGGCCTCCAAATTGCCTCTTTTCTTGCCAGTATACGTACGGACTGTCTGACATGCCTACTTGGATGCTGTCACTCATATAATCCTCCATCATTCTTTCAATGGTACAAACACACAGAAAAAAGAAGCCGTTTTTTGGGGTGCACCGAGATTAAATTAACTGTAATTTAATACATAACGTTTATTGTTTCAAGTTTAAAAATAAGGATGTGTCTTCAGCCATATGAAATATAAAAACTATATAGGTGAATAAAGTCTGAAAATGTGATATTAAAATTATTCTCTCCAGAGACTGCTGCTGCTGCAGTATGAAATTTCTTCTAATAAAGGCTTAGTAGCCCCTGCCGCTATCAAAAATGCTCAATTTCTACCAATTTGATATCTTGCTGATTCTCAATACTTCTATTAGACAGTAACCATTACTTCAGACACTGTATCTATACCAAATATCCACTACAATCAGTCACCTGCGGTCATACTCGTGTTGCAATAAAGCTTGTCTATCTTATGAAGAAGTGTTTTTATTTTACTGAATGAGTTTTCATTACTTCATTTCATATTCATAGTAAATAAAACAGTTCTTTCCATTACACCAGTGTGTTTGCTTAATTTCTGCAACTTTATTACAGTGGTTAATAGATACTAGTGTATGTCAGTTATATTGTTTTAAATATCAGCAATGCTCTCCATGCATTTGATCCGGATGCTGGGCTATATTTATCGCGCTCAGCTGGTTAGTTATTAATCATGACCCACTGCTCTGTATCATGCAATGTGTGTAGTGCATATGTTTATATCCAATCCAGTGTTGATGTAGTAACTATTACCATATATATCTCTCTCGAGCAGCATATGACAGCTCCGAGTACCCGCTGCGTGCGGCCAGTTAACGTTCTCAACCTACTCGTTACCACAGCACTATCTGTGTTCAGTGCTTAAATCAGTGTAACAGGGATCAGTTAATCTAAGTGCAGGGACATAATTGATATCGGTTTGCTTTGACACCAGGTGGAATATAGATTTGATTTGATATAATAGATTCACCCTGTTATTATAGTTCATTCACTAAGTCTGTGTAATATATCAATCAATTTAATATGCTCTCGCTGTGTCTTTCAGCAATTAGAACTCCCTGACAGAATCATGTGCAGTGACAGTAGACATGTCAGTAATCGTTGGCAGGTCCTTCAGTCCAGACCAGATGTCAGCTTTCACTCCTGACTGCCCTGCATCACTGTCAGCGGGTGGGCTAGGAAATGTTATCCTTTTCCTTGCAGCCCCAGTGGCGGGAGAAATTGAAGGAGGAGCTGTTGAAGGGTCATGTTTCGCTTGAGTTGACAATTTACTAACCAGCAGGTCTTTGCACCTCTGCACACTTGCGTTTGCTGGAAAGAGAGATACAACGTAGGCTTTAAATCTAGGATCGAACACGGTGGCCAAAATGTAGTGCTCTGATTTCAACAGATTGACCACCCTTGAATCCTGGCAAAGCGAATGAAGGGCTCCATCCACAAGTCCCACATACTTTGCAGAATCGCTCCGTCTTAGCTCCTCCTTCAATTTATCCAGCTGCATTTGCAAAAGCCTGATGAGGGGAATGACCTGACTCAAGTTGGCAGTGTCTGAATTGACTTCACGTTTGGCAAGTTTGAAGGGTTGCACAAGACAGAAATCGTTCTCCACTACGCTTGAGTCAGGTGCATTCCTGCTCCTTTGCCTATATCGTAAGTGGATGTATAGGCTTTAATGGCCTATTGGTGCTCCTCTATCCTCTGCAGCATATAGAGTGTTGAATTCCACCTTGTTACCACCACTTGCTTCAGTTGATGGCAGGGCAGGTTAAGGAGTGTTTGCTGTCGCTCCAGTCTTCGGCACGCGTTGGCAGAATGTCGAAAGTGACACACAATTTTTCGGGCCACCGACAGCATCTCCTGTACACCCTGTCATTTTTCAAAAAATTCTGCACCACCAAATTAATTGTATGTGCAAAACATGGGACGTGCTGGAATTTGCCCAGATGTAATGCACGCATGATATTGGTGGTGTTGTCCGATATCACAAATCCCCTGGAGAGTCCAATTTGGGTAAGCCATTCTGCGATGATGTCCCTCAGTTTCCGTAAGAGGTTGTCAGCTGTGTGCCTCTTACAGAAAGCTGTGATACATAGCGTAGCCTGCCTAGGAACGAGTTGGCGTTTGCAAGATGCTGCTAATGTTGCCGCTGCTGTTGTTGCTGCGGGAGGCCATACATCTACCCAGTGGGCTGTTACACTCATATAGTCCTTAGTCTGCCCTGTTCCACTTGTCCGCATGTCCGGGGTTAAGTGGACACTGGATACTACCGCATTTTGTAGGACACTGGTGACAATTATTCTGACGTCTGTGTACATTCTCGGCATCGCCTGCCTAGAGAAGTGGAACCTAGATGAGATTTGATACTAGGGACACACTATCTCCATCAATTCTCTAAGTCCCACTGAACTAATGGCGGATACCGGACACACGTCTAACACCAACATAAGTGTCAAGGCCCCAGTTATCCGCTTTGCAAAAGGATGACTGCTGTCAGATTTCATCTTCCTCACAAAGGACTGTTGGACAATCAATTGCTTACTGGAAGTAGCACAAGTGGTCATCCAACTTCCCCTCTGGGTTGACGATCGACTCCCAGCAGCAACAACAGCAGCGTTAGCAACAGCAGGTGTACAACTCAAGGATTCTCCAGAGGAATCCCGGTTAGGAGAGGACTTCTCAGTCTAGACAGTGACATGTCCTGCAGGACTACTGACGTTCCAGATGAGGAGGAAGTTGACGTTGAGGGAGTTAGTGGTGTGTTTTGCAGGAGCTTGGGTACAAGAGGAAAAAAGGATTTAGGTGTCAGTGGACTGCTTACGCTCTTACCCAAAGTTTCACAACTTGGCACTGACTTATGATGAATGCGCAGCAGGTGACGTATAAGGGAAGATGTTCCTAGGTGGTTAACATCCTTACCCCTATTTATTACAGATTGACAAAGGCAACAGATGGCTTGACACCTGTTGTCCAAATTCGTGGAGAAATAATTCCACACCGAAGAGGTGGCTTTTTTGGTATTTTGCCCAGGCATCACAATGGACTTCTTCATCCCACGGACAACAGGTGTCTCCCCCGGTGCCTGACTTAAACAAACCACATGACCATCAGAATCCTCATTGTCAACTTCCACCTCATCACCAGCAACACCCATATCCTCATCCTGGTGTACTTCAACAGTGACATCTTCAATTTCAATATCAGGAACTGGACTGTAGGTGCTCCTTCCAGCACTTGCAGGGAGCGTGCAAATGGTGGAAGGAGCCTCCTCTTCCCGTCCAGTGTTGGGAAGGTCAGGCATTGCAACCGCCGACACACTTGAACACTCCTTGGGGATTTGTGATACCATCTCAGAACGCACAGTTCTTTTACGTGCTTTTGCCAGCTTAACTCTTTCAATTTTTTTAGCGGGAGGATGAGGGCTTCCATCATCATGTGAAGCTGAACCACTAGTCATGAAAATAGGCCAGGGCCTCAGTCGTTCCTTGCCACTCCATGTCATAAATGGCATATTGGCAAGTTTATGTTTCTCCTCAGACCATTTAAATTTCTTTCTTTTGGGTCTTTTTACTCAACTTTGGATTTTTGGTTTTTACATGCCCTCTACTATCACATTGGGCATCGGCCTTGGCAGACAATGTTGATGGTATTTCATCGTCTATGTCATGGCTAGTGGCAGCAGCTTCAGCAGAGGAGGAAGTGGTTCTTGATATTTCCCTATTTTAATCTCCAAATTTTTGTTCTCCATTATGTTCCTGGAGTTATATAACACAATATGCTGCACAGGAATGACTGATAACTGATGGCCAGGACACTACCACTGGTCTGATGAGCACAACACAACAACACTGTGAGGGACATGTGGTTGTTATTATTATTATTATTATTATTAGTATTATAATAATACTGTAGCAGTGGACATATACCAGCAACGTATACCACTGAGACTGCCTGGTCACTGGAATGACTGATGGCCAGGACACTACCACTGGTCTGATGCAGCACAACACAACAACACTATGAGGGACTTGTTGTTGTTGTTATTATTATTATTATTATTATTATTATTATATGTCAGCAGTGATCATATAGCAGCAGCGTATACCACTGTGACTGCCTGGTCGCTGGAATGACTGATGGCCAGGACACTACCACTGGTCTGATGCAGGACAACACAGCAACACTGTAAGGGACTTATACAGCTACACTGGATATATGGCAGTAGAGGACACCACCACTATGACTGGTCACTGGACTGATGCAGCACAATACACTGACTACACTGGACTGGACTGAGCAGCACAACACAGCACAAGACTCGCCACCTTACTTTCCCACCCCCACATAGACACTGAGGATCTCTCTCTGAGACTGGAGTGAAAATATCCGCGACGCCGCGGCTCCTTATATGGAATCCAAATCCAGCGAGAATCCGATAGCAGGATGATGACGTTTTGCCTTGTTCTGGGTTTTGAGCCAGGTGGGAAAACCAGAACCGGGCTCGGAACCGGGTTCAGAGCATGAAGTTCGGTACGGTTTGGTTCTCTGAGACCCGAACCCAGTCATCTCTACTAAGTATGTGTGAGTGTGTAAGTGTTCATGTATGGTAATTAAAGTTTTACTTTCAAGGTGTGTGTGTTCTGTTTTTATTTGGGTATTTCTTTTGTTGCAGAACTACAGGTACCAGCGGGCCTGTTATTTCCCTGCATGCTGGTACTTATTGTTCTCCAAGTACCAGCAAGCAGGGAGGCTTGCTGGGACTTGTAGTTCTACAACAATAGAAAATATTCTGTTTTTACACAAACAAAGGCTATCAGCCCCCTATCCACCGCCCAGGGATGGGGGGACAGCCTCGGGCTTCACCCCTGGTCCTTGGGTGCCTGGAGGGGGGGACCTCTTGTTTTAAAGGGTCCACACTTCTCCAGGGAACCCCAGCCAGGGGTGACTAGTTGGGGGGGTAATGCTACGGCCGCAGGGACCTATATAAAAGTGTCCCTCGGCTGTGGCATTATCTCTCTGGCTAGTGGAGCCTGGTGCTTTTTAAAAAAAATACGGGGGACCCCTATGTCTTTTGTCCCGGATATTTTTGGAACCAGGGCCGACCCAAGAGCATTGTGCTGGTTGGCTAAATACAGGGGGACCCCAGTCATTTTTTCCCTGGTATTTAAACAACCTGGACTGGCTCAAAGAGCTCGAGGCTGGTTATGCTTAGGAGGGGGGACCCCACGCAATTTTTTTTAATCTCTTTTAGACCCCATGTCACAGATAAGCATGCATGGATCTCACTGATCCGTGCATGCCTATCTGAACACGCCTCCAAAAAGCAGGTCTATTTTAAAACTGCTTTTTTTAAAGAATTCTATGCTTTCCCAGCAGTGTTTGGTTATTGTCGGCAGTGATTGTGAATACGAATTCTTAGTAAATTCCTGAGTTGTATCAAGTAACAGGCGTGTTTGACCAATGGTCTATTCATTCATATTTATGAACTCAGCTGGGAAAAAAACCCGAATAGCCCCAACACTGCTGAGATTTGTGTTTAGTAAATTCCTGAGATAACACTTAGAAAAAAAATAAACTCAGACAAAATCGGGACCTTAGTAAATATACCCCCAGGTTTGCAGATCCTCATTAACCCATCAGTAGTTGAATTGTCAGAAAGATGAAGAGAAAGGCATACTGAATAAATCACATGAAAATAATTTAGTTACAAAAGCCTTTTGACGAGCAGGTAACAAATACTGTACCTTGATATAGGTGTATGAATAATCTGACAATTTTAAGCCTGTGGAAAAACACGGCACCTGATTGATTCAGTAAATGCAAATCTTTTATTTATAAGCTGTACAGTGGCCAAATAATAGCGACAGAATAAACTACAGCTCTGTCACATTCAAAAAGCCCAAATCTGCCATAGTTGGGAGAGATATGCCACTGTTAATTGCCGCTATTTAATTTTAAGTAGACTTCGACTGTTGGGAAGCAACCTTGAGGTTATGGCAACACAGAATAACAATATATTTATTCAAACTCTTTTTATTGATTTTGCCTTATTCAAATTGTACATATAGATACAATTATGTTTTAAATGTTACAAAAAAGAAGTGCAGAGCATTAATTGAGTAATTATAATCGATGTCTTCAAAGAGGTAACATTCAATCTTAAAGATAACGACTTCCTCATTAAATAGAGTATTTAAACACAAGGTATATGACATTTTTAAAATATTGTCATTACAATAAAGACTGTCTAAACCAAAATTGTAAGAGAAAAGCAGAAAGAAGCTAGAAGAGGACAAATGAGAAGAAAGAGATGATAGAAGGGGAGAAGGAGTGGAGACTAAGGGGTATATTTACTAAGAATCTCATTTCTGCCGATTTCAGCTGAGATCAATCTCGGCAGACATCGGCAGTGTGAGATTACAACTTTTTGAGAAAAAACACGGTCATTTACTAAACTACTGTGTTTTTTTCAATTTGCAATCACCGATGTCAAAGTAATTTGTATTGTCCGGCAGTGTTTTACGGGAGAGAATAGTAAAACACTGCAGGATATAACACAGTGAAGCCCAGAGAGATCAGTGAGGTCCATGCAGGACTTCATTGTGTACAGTATTGAAATAGTTAAAAGTAAAAAATTACAAGGGGTCCCCCCTCCTAAGCATAACCAACCTCAGGCTCTTTGAGCCGGTCCTGGTTGTTTAAATACTGGGGAAACATTTTGTGGGGTCCCCCATATTTTTGAAACCAGCACCGGGCTCCACTAGCCAGGGAGATAATGCCACAGCTGGGGGACACATTTATGTAGATCCCTGCGGCCATGGAATAACCCCCAACTAGTCACCCCTGGCCAGGGTTCCCCTGGGGAGTGGGGACCCCTTAAATCAAGGGGTGCCATCCTGCAGGCACCCAGGGGCCAGGGGTGAAGCCCAAGGCTGTCCCCAGCACCCCAGGGTAGTGGATGCCGGGCTGAATGCCAAAATTGTGTAACAATAAAGAATATTGGCCCTCATTCCGAGTTGTTCGCAGTGGTTCATCGCATCGCAAGCTGCGTAATTTTGCAAACTGCGCACGTGCAACAGCTACAATGCGCATGTGCAAAGTCAGCTGTACAATGAATGTGCAGAAATACAAATGCTTCTAGACTTCACACCAATCCAATGACAAAGGGGCATGAAGGAGGCATTGCGGAGGAATGGCTTTGCTAGCTATCGAAAAGGGCGTGAAAGTGGGCGTCTAGTGTGGGAGTATACAAAGGGCAGTACGTGTGTTTTTCGCACTAGTGCATAGACGATGTTACCAGATACATAACAACCGTTTGCAAGATGTACGAAGCACAGGAGTAGGTCCCGAGCTACGTATAACAAGCGATCTCAGGCAACAAGTTGCTGTCAGGGTGTATCTAGCTGATAATTGGCAATATAATGCAGCTGCCGAGCAGATAATTGCTCAACACCGCTATTGCAACTGACACTCTGACAGCCAGTAAGTGCTTTTAAACTCATAACAAATTACCATTTACTCTACCATTTACAAATCTGACACACTGACAAGTATTCGACATGTGTTTTTGTTCTAAATACCATTGTTTTTGGATTAAACCATATGTCTGCTTTGTGTACAACATATTGCCATTGAGCAAGTGTCTCTAAGCCAACTTTCAAAGTAAAACTGCTTCACACAAACATGCCATGTTTTTCAGATTCCATCCTTCCTTTGGACACACATATACCAACATGACTCACATAATGCAGCCTACGCTTACTGATGTGCATCACACATTGTTATTTGTGTTTTGGTACACTTGCCCATTTCTACAACTATGGCATGTTGCCCCTTGTAACCCAAGTGCTTTGTGACAATATATTGTGTTTTGAGGCACAGTAAACTGTTGTCAATGCAAACCAATTAAAATTGTTATATATGCAATGTTTGTGGCCTTTGTCCCCAAACAAAATTGTTTAGAAACATTGTTTAATCTATACATTTTTCAATAATGCATAAACTAAAAATAAACACACAATATACACACAAACACAATTTACAAATATCCTTTTTACTTTTGTCTTGATAACACTACAATCAGCAAACACGCCAGTAAATATAAAACATGAAAAAAGTACATTTACATTCGTCTGTAAATTGTCTGAATAACAACAAAAACAAAAAATAGCAACAAACACCTACCAGTGCTGATTTTCGGCTCACAGAAGCCCGTACTCAGGGACCCCATCTACTGGGCACCAAACACTATAAGAGACTGGTGTGAATGCCAAGCCAGAGGATCATGTTGGTCAAACTGAGGAAGGTTCAGGGCACAATACCCAAACACAAACAGCTACAGCACACTAGAAAGAGGAAGGTGGATCAAGTGTACAGTGTCGAAGTCGAAAAATATTGCAGTGCACACATCACGTACAAACTACACACAGATGGCCTCCGTGCGCGTACTTGTTCTGCCATGCGTGCGCATATTCGCAATTTGCGTATGGTTGGTCCTGCGTATTAGCGCATGGTATGAGTAATTACGGTAGTGTTTGTAATCGCATGGAAAAGCCATAAAAACACATTACATATTTAATCCAAATAGTGCACAATGTACACATAGTCTCCCTGCACCACACCAGCAAGTTACACATGTTTAAATGGTACAAGAACAAAGGTATTCACCTTTACAGGATAGGACATAGGAGGTGACAGAACTAGGTTATAAGTTGGTGTTTGGTATCCAGCTGTAGGGTATTTTAAGAGCAATATTCCGGTGTTAGTTTGCAGAAGATTGCACGCTCCTGAGAATAGTTATGCACAGGAGCAGAATATAAATATTAACTGTATTTACTGTACACTTGATATGCAGTGGGAACCCAGAGGAGAACATCTGCAACTGCACCTGAAATAGACATCGCCCACCTATTCAAATCAACCTATGACCTCTCCTGTACTGTAAATGACCATCCCTGTGTCCAATGGACAAAGGGATTACAGTTTCTATTGTGTTACGTTTTGGACAAATGTATAAATAGCCATCTGCAGGCCAGGTCACTCTCTTAATCTTTGAAGGTCATCACCCTTGATGACTGAGGACCGGACCGGGAAGTGCAGGGGAAACCAAAACTTATGTACCATTGACTGTAGCCTTTTTCTCTTATTGTATTGTATTGTTGTTATTGTAACCCCCTGCTAGTAAAGAACCATTGGTGGGTCAGATCCCAACATAGTCTTTGAAATACAAATTGGTGTTGTGTCTCTCTTTCCCTGCTAGTGTTATATAAGTGTAATCTAGTCACACGTGTAGCTGCAAAGTGCTCACAGCGTGTCTTTGTGTGTGTATGCACCGCGTGTACTTTGTACGACCATCGCGGTGTTTGTATGCAAAGTGCATACACGGTACGGGGCTTTGTACGCAAACTGGGTAAAAAGTACAACTGCCGCAGCGGCTCCATTTAAAGTGTATTGAATGTCTTTTTAAAGTGTTGCTTTTAGTCCTGTAAGTAAATCAACATTTACAACAGGAAAATAACTCACCGGCTACTAACAAAAAGAAAACTCATCAACCCCCTTTCAGCATGAGGAAGTTGCCCATTCTGGCCCCACAAGCCACACAAAATACATAATGGAAACATGGAAAACATGGGTGCTGGGCAATGTTGCCACATCTGAAGAGACATTACTTTTTCTTCTTTCGCCCCGCCTGACGTGGTTGGCTACTGGTAGGTCTGCGAAGTGACCTTTGTGGGCCCTGCCCAGTGGGATCTTCTTCCTGGGCAGGGGTAGGGGAGAGAGCAGGTGTTGCAGGCTCCCTGCCACTATGGAAAAGAAGGCCAGCGATGTCCTGTAGACCTTGTCCAACAGTTTGATCTAATTGTTGGACAGAGGAGGTGAGCTTGGATAGGCCTTGCCTGAGTTCTGCCACGCCTTGGCAGAGTTCAGCCACACCTTGCCCAACACAGGTGGTCTGCTCAGTGAGCCGAAGAGATATCTGGCGTACCTCCCGGGTCATCACGTCCTGAAATTGGCTCAGCCTATCTCCGTGACTAGCAATTTCAGTGAGAATCGCTGGGAGAGAGGGTTGGGTGGGGTGGCCAGTGTGTGTCTGGCCTGGTGGAATAGGCGGACCCACACTGGAGGACTCACTACATCCCACCACCTCAGACTCCGCCAGATGCCCCTCCTGTGACTCACCAAGCTCACCCTCCTGTGCTGTGTTATGTAAAAAGCAGATATAATAATGTGAGACAAAAGGAGAGGAAAAAAAAAACATTAGTCACAACTTCCCAACTTTCACTTTAAACAGTTCACTCTATATGTCAGCAAACTTACCGGGCAAGTCATGTAGGTCGGCAATCTCAGGCAGGTCCATGTCCATTGCTGACACTCCACCCACTTCCTCGTAGGTCACACAGGGCATCGCCAGCTCCTCTAGGTCGGTATACTCCACAGTGGCAGCGGGTGCGCCTCCCCCCGTTGCCCTCGAGGCATTCCACTCTGCAGACCTTTTGGCCTTCAGGCGGGACTTGAAGTCGGCCCAACTACATATGTGTTTGAATTTTGGGGAAAGGAATAGAAACAAAAAAAATACATGTCTCGCTTACTTGTTGTACACGTCATGTTTTTGGTTGCTATTGGCAACATCACATTTATCAAAGCATGTTTTTCAAAATATAACTGGAATTGTGTGGCAATATGTACTTACCATCTTCGAACTTCCTGTGGGGTCCAGACAATTGGGCCGACTTCATTGATGCGATCCGTAATGTCTTTGGCCGCAGCACCCATGTTTTTATTTCCACCATGTATTTTTTCCATGGCTTGTGGGACCAGAATTCGCAACTCCCTCTTTGTAAATGGGGGCTGGGGCTTTCTATTTCTGCTTGTAGCCTGTGAGCCCTCGTCCTGTAAATGATCCCCATCTTCCTCTTCACTTTGTGGGTGGCTTGTTTGGGTTTGAGTCTGTACCCCCGAATCTCCGTCAGTTTGACTAGCAGCTGTCTCTGGCCGGGGACTCACAGCAGCCTCCTCTGTGTGTTGTGCAGAAGATGGGGGTGGTGCCAATGACGTGCGGTGGGGTGAGGCAGGTGAGGCAGAGCCTTTCCTGTCATACGAACGTTCGTGCCAGTGTTTTGGCTGTGTAAAGTATATAAAAAATACAAATAATGTGTTTGAAATATCTTCTTTGCATTATTCTAATCATTTTTATAGCCAAAACTCTGGAGTAAAAAGTTTATGGCAGGTGATGCAGTGCCTCCCCTGCTTATCTTTTCCGCACATCTCTGATCAAAACTAACCAAATTTCCAGGAGTTTATACTACTGCACCTGTGTATAATGCCCAGATGTACTCTATGGCTCATATATTGCATGTAAATCTGGCACTGGGGCTAGCCAGTGCCTCCTGATCCATTTAGCTAACCGCACGTCCCTGGGTGGTGCAGTACTGGATCCTGCTACTTCAACTTCAGCACTGGCAGGTGTTTGCAGCTGTTGTTGCTGCCGCAGCCTCCTCCTCCTCTCCACCATTGCCGTCATCTGCTGCTGCATCTCAGCAATCTCGCTATCTAGTTGGCTAAGATTCGCTATATTGGTGATGGCATGTGCGCTGGCAAGTCTGTCGTGCTTTTTATAGCTGCATGTGTATGTTTGTGCGGGAAATTGCACAGGTGCTGCATACACTAATTTTTCCAGTAATTGGAGTACTAGCTATTTAAACGGCCTCCATGTGGCCTGTGTTTGTGGGTGTATGCTGGAGAGTAGATATGCTGGAGAGACGTGTGGATTAGTGGATGTTGGTGAAGTTATTTTACAATCTGTGTAAACTTTTATTTTCTATTTTGCGAACGATTATGCGTTTTGTATGTTGCTGATTTTTGTATTGCGTACTGCGTGCATATTTTTTTTATTTTAATAAAAAATATGGATTATCTAGTGTATATTTATTTTATTTTTTGGGGGGGAAGCAATGATCCTAGTTTTTTGTTTTTTTTAATAATATTATCATGTTTGCCAAAGTGTCGATATATATTTGTAAAAATCAAATGCTTAACATGTCCTTTGCTGTGCTTGTGGTGGAGGTGTTTATTTGTGCCAGTGTGTTTGTTCAGTTTCTATACATTCTTTCTTGTCTTTTGTGTAGGGTGCTTTCTTTCTCGTTTTTGGCCCAAACTGTGCCAATTTAATTTGAACATCTTTTTGTTCTTGGATCAGCTGGTAAGTAGCATGTCCTTTGCTGTGCTTGTGGTGGAGGTGTTTATTTGTGCCAGTGTGTTTGTTCAGTTTCTATATATTCTTTCTTCTCTTTTATGTAGGGTGCTTTCTTTTCTTTCTCGTTTTTGGCCCAAGTGTGCCAATTTAATTTGAACATCTTTTTGTACTTGGATTAGCTGGTAAGTAGCATGTCCTTTGCTGTGCTTGTGGTGGAGGTGTTTATTTGTGCCAGTGTGTTTGTTCAGTTTCTATATATTCTTTCTTCTCTTTTATGTAGGGTGCTTTATTTTCTTTCTCGTTTTTGGCCCAAGTGTGCCAATTTAATTTGAACATTTTTTTGTTCTTGGATTAGCTGGTAAATAGCATGTCCTTTGCTGTGCTTATGGTGGAGGTGTTTATTTGTGCCAGTGTGTTTGTTCAGTTTCTATATATTCTTTCTTGTCTTTTATGTAGGGTGCTTTCTTTTCTATCTCATTTTTGGCCCAAGTGTGCCAATTTAATTTGAACATCTTTTTGTTCTTGGATCAGCTGGTAAGTAGCATGTCCTTTGCTGTGCTTGTGGTGGAGGTGTTTATTTGTGCCAGTGTGTTTGTTCAGTTTCTATATATTCTTTCTTGTCTTTTATGTAGGGTGCTTTCTTTTCTATCTCGTTTTTGGCCCAAGTGTGCCAATTTAATTTGAATATCTTTTTGTTCTTGGAGCAGCTGGTAATTAGCATGTCCTTTGCTGTGCTTGTGGGAGAGGTGTGTATTTGCATTTGGATTATTCTGTACATTTGTGATTAACCTATTTTTTTTATGTAACCTAACTAGTATTTCTGTGTTTTTTTTGCCTGTGTGTCAAGTGTGTTATCAGTGTGTGTGTTTTTTGTTTTTAGTCATTGCTGTATTTTTTTTGAAATTTTAAACCACTAATTCCTTTATCTCTTTGCTCCTGGTTTCCCACATGTAGATATGGAATACAGTACGTGCCTGAAGTAAGTGTTTGTGCTGCCAAAAACAGAGTTTGATATGTTGCAATGTGTGGTGTTACTAAAAATAAGGTTGTAATCTTTTTCCCATTAATTTCCCATTAATTTCAAGATGTATGTAGCCAGATATCCACCGAAGCCGTCCAACCCCAACCTGCCCCTCATCCTCCAAGGCAATGGAGGCGTGCAAGGCCTGCTATTTTCCGTACCCGTGTCACCCTTTTTGGGATGCCAGATGATGAGGTTTTGCGCCGTTACAGGCTGCCCCCTCATATCATCCTAGAAACTCTCTCCATAATAGAGAGTGATCTAGAACAATCAATTAGGTATCCTACATCCATACCAGCATTGACACAATTTCTTGCTGTGTTATATTTCTATGCCACTGGTTCCTACCAGCACGTAGTGGGAGTGCTGGTAGGAATGTCGCAGGGCCAATTTTCTAAGGTCCTGCGACGAGTGCTCAAGGCTTTCATTAGGCGAGTGAAGCAGTTCATAGCAATGCCATTGGATGCTGGTGCCCTGGCTGTGGTGAAGCGGCAATTCCAGGAAGGGGGTAGTCGATACCCACACGTTGTTGGGGTTGTGAATGGGACACATGTTCCCACTGTCGCACCAAAACATAATGAGGAAATATATAGGAACAGCAAACTGTTTCACTCTCTGAATGTCATGGTTGTTTGTGGCCCATCCCTCCAGATCCTGTCCCTGAATGCTAAATACCCAGGAAGCACACATGATTCACATGTCATTTGCCAATCAGGGATCTGGCAAAGATTAAGACTGATGGAAGGACAAGACATGTGGCTATTGGGTGAGTTATCAATGTGGTTTAAAAAAAAAAAAAAAAAAATGTTTTATACACCTGACACTTCTGTTGGTATTGTGTTTTTAAAGGAGATCGAGGATATCCTTGCACCCCCTGGCTCATGACTCCTTACAGCACACCCAGGTCAGGGCCACAGTCGGAGTTTAATTACGCGCTTAATGCCACTAGACAGCTGGTGGAGCGCACTATAGGGTCCTGAAGGGCCGATTTCATGTTCTCCACTGCACTGGTGGCGACCTCATGTATTCGCCGGAAATGGTGAGTAAAATTGTGGTCCTGTGTACCATCCTGCAAATATTGCTGTGAGGAGTCGCCTTGAGCTTCCTCAATCCGAGGAATTGTCCTGTGAGGATGAGGAGCCAGGGGTTGGGCGGTCATTTGTGAGTGGCTCAGAGGTACAGCGTGGACATGCGCTAAGGGCAAGAATTGTGCGTCAGTATTTCAGGTATGTTTATGTTCTGAACAGTGCCGTAACTAGGCATTTTAGCGCTGTGTGCAAGAAACGGCATTGGCGCCCACCCCCATGCAAGATAGGGGCAGTGAGCGCCGTAGGCACGTGAAAAATATATAGTGGCATGGCTTCATGGGGAAGGCCACAAAATAATACCAGTTCATAGTACGGTGCACAGTAGTCTCCATTATTCAAATTATGCTGCACAGTAGTGCCACTACACCAGGTAGAGCCCCTTTTACACATTACAGCAGACAGTCCCCCTTTTTACACATTACGGCAGACAGCGTCCCCCTTTTACACATTACAGCAGACACCGTCCCCCTTTTTATACATTACGGCAGACATCGACCCCTTTTTATACATTACGGAAGACAGCGTCCCCTTTTTTTTACACATTACGGCAGACAGAGTCCCCTTTTTTACACATTACGGCAGACAGCGTCCCCTTTTTACACATTACGGCAGACATCGACCCCTTTTTACACATTACGGCAGACAGCGTCCCCTTTTTTACACATTACGGCAGACAGCGTCCCCTTTTTTACACATTACAGCAGACAGCATTCCTTTTTTACACATTACGGCAGACAGCGTCCCCTTTTTACACATTACGGCAGACATCGTGCCCCTTTTTACACATTACGGCAGCACACACAGTTACGGCCCTGTATATCTATCTATATAAAATATATATTTATTTATTTATTATGAGGGCACTGGGCAGTATAGGAAAAGCACAGACACTGCCTCCCACCACCACATCCTCTCAGCCATCAGTACCCTCATCCTCCCCCCACCACCTTCCCCCGCAGTAGACAGCAGCAAGCCGGCACAAGCCCTCCATAGTCCCTGCACAAAGCAGGAGCTGGTACCCCATCCCCTCCCCCATCAGGACTGCAGCAGCTGGCTTATCCCACCTACCCCACTCACCCCGTCAGAGGACTATCATGGCCGGCTTCTCCCCCTTGTCAGATGACAACGGATACTGGCTTCTCCCCCCTACTTGTTCCCTCCATCAGAGAACTATGCGGTTGGCTTCTCCCCCCTCCTTGCTTCCTCCATCAGTGGACAACGGCCGGCGGCTGGCTGCTGATCATGATCATCAGGCTGCAGGGGAGGAGGAGCCTCGAGGTGCACAAGCTGGCTAGTAACTTTGGTCAAAGCTGCAGGCAGACAGGCAGCATGGTCCCCTGATGACAAATCTGAGTCCTCCCTGGACAGCTTGCGCACCTTGAGGCTTCTCCTCCCATGCAGCCCGGTGACCGATGGCCATGATCAGCAGCCAGCCGCCGGCCATAGTCCACTGACATAGGAAGCAAGGTGGGGGTAGAAGCCAGCTGCGGTAGTACACTGATAAAGGGATGGAGGGAGCAAGGAGGGGGTAGAAACCAGTCTCTGTTGTCCTCTTACGCGGGAGAAGCCGGCAGCAGTAGTCCACTGATGGAGTGAGCAGTGTGTGCACGCCAATGTATTTCACATGTGTGTGCCAGTGGATGCACCCACAGTGCAGATGTGCTGTGTGCAATGCACCACTGACCCACACCTAGTTACGGCACTGGTTCTGAAACACGTATTCATTACATAATGTCAATATTGTGTTACATGTGTTAACGTGTAGCTTCGAGGTTAGCCAAAATTACATTTTAAAGTACAAAGATTCGAGTACCAGTGACTGTGAATATGCTTCGTCTGTAATTGTTGCTTGAAAATTATGTTTTGTTTTTTGTGATAACTAAAATATTTTTTTAAGTTTTGATGCTTGCTTATTGGAATTCAGTGAACTAAAATATATTAGTGTAGGTTTGTTTTTGTTTCTCAAAAACTTACTTTTAAGTCTTACTTTTCTCCTTGTATTTTCTACCCCACCATTGTTGCTGCTATTTTTAAAAAAAAACAACTAATCCATCTGAGCACAATAACTCAACACTCTGCCTTTGTATAGCTGATTGATCATTCCAAGTGTGGTGAGTTTAATGTCTCAATCTCTGACTCACTCTGTCTCTCTGTATGTATTTCATGAACTTAGTGTGTATGTTTCTAGATATAGCAATTAAACTCTCTCCCTCTCTCTCTCTCTATATATATATATATATATATATATATATACATATATATATATATTTTTTTTTAATGAAATATATCTATATCTTTTATTTTAGAGAGAGAGAGAGAGAGAGAGAGAGAGAGAAATATATAGAGTTAATTTTGTGTTTTAATTTACTCTGTTATTTAGTATATATTATTTACACTCACTTAAAATATTTCTGTCCAGCAGTGAATGTGTTTTTATAATTTGGGGAGTAATAGTTTTTGTGTTTTTAAGTTGCGAATATTCTCGTGTGTGAACGTAAGGTACCAAATGTCAGAATGTCCAAAATTTGTACTCAGATTAATAAAGTTGATTAATAAAGATGACACCTTCACATTTGGACCAATCAAATGTTAGCACACACTATAAATATATGTCCATGTAAGGAAAACACCATTGGCACCATGCGAGCAGCTGCATTCTCCCACAGAGAGCTACGGGTGCTCACAGCTATAATGGACCGTCGCATAGGCCGCGCGGGGCCATATGTTCCTAACTCACAAAGCGCGTGGCCTACGCGGAGGTCCAATGAGTCTTGCGGACGAGGGTCCGCACAAGGCGGACAATTGTTCAACTTGAGCAGCGGTAGTCTGACCTCCGCCGCCGCCAGCCTGATCTGCTGGCGCGACTGACCCAGAAAATTCACAATCATAAGTAAAATGCATTTAAATCTGTGTTTTAATGTGTGAGATTAGTTGCAACTTTTTAGATTTTAAACAATGTCAAAGATTATATCTCTGTCTTGGACAATTTGTTTCTAGACTGTGTGTTTGGTGCTTTCAGGACACACTGTGGACAAGATTTTTCAGGGGCTAATGTGTGGGGGTGTGGTCAGTCAGCACACAGGCTGTATGCTTGAAACATACATAACTTGGTATTTCCATAAACGTATAGAGTACATGCAGATAAATCCGCCATTAATACATAATACATTACTACACAGGAAGCCAGATCATGCCTATGTGACAATATACTGTTTAAGGAGGCCAGCATAGTGTGTCCGAACATATGTGTGATGGAGAGTGAATGTGGACAACCAGGCTACAGAAAACTATAGTGACACCTAGTTGGTCAAGGCACAGTGTTTTGACTCTCAAATCATGTGTAGTCCAGGGCTCAGAACCTAACAGTCTGTTTGGCTATTTTGATTTTGCATAAATACCTTCACTTTTTTCGGTGCCAAAAATGAACGAGATCATTTATTTTTTTGCCAAAGTTTTTAATAAATGTATGTTGAAAATGTAAACTTGAAATTTAAAAGAACATAACACATACATTTATATCTGTGAATGGACTAATATTTGTTTTTTTTTTCCCTACAGTACAGTATGTGTTTGTAGGACAAGCACAATGGCAATGGACACGGGAAGAAGAGGCTCCATCTGTGGCACCACAGCCCCAAATATCAACCTCCTCCCCCTCAACAATCCCCTCCCCCCTCAACAACCCGCCCCACAACCAAACTCATCCTCTTCCTCCTCCTTCTCAGCCTCCTCCCCCTCTCAACCCTCCTCTCCCTCTCTTTCAGATCCTCCCTCTCAAACCCCATCCCCCTCTCTTTCAGAACCAACCTCTCAACCCCCCTCCCCCTCTCTTTCAGAATCTCCCACTCAACCCCCCCTCTCCCTCTCCGTCAGAACCTTCCTCTCAACCACCCTCCCCCTCTCTTTCAGAAACTCCCTCTCAACCCCCCACCCCCTCTCTTTCACAACCTTCCTCTCTACCCCCATCCCCCTCTCTTTCACAACCTCCCTCTCAACCCCCATCCTCCTCTCTTTCAGAACCCCCCTCTCAACCCCCCTCCCCCTCTCAATCTGACCCCCCCTCACCCTCTCAATCTGCCCCCCCTCACCGTCTCAATATGCCCCCCCTCACCCTCTCAATCTGCCCCACCCTCACCCTCTCAATCTGCCCCACCCTCACCCATCCAGCCTCTTTCCCCATCCTGCCTCCTTCCCCCATCCTGCCGGCCTCAACCAGACAGCCACCTTCCCTCCCTTCTGAATGGGCAGCAGAAGCCCCAGAGGAGGTTGCGATGCTGGTTCGGCGTACGGAGATAGTAAGTTATTTTGAAGATTTAAATGTATTTGTTACCTAGTTTACTTTGGGAAACACCTACATGTAGTGTAGGATTGTGTCCAATTGGTTCCCCTGTGGAAAAGAATTTACAGTAACTAATGTTTTGTTGTCCGGACATAAGCTGGTCACTCTCTAGGTCGACGATGTTTAGGGCAACTACTATAGGTTGCCAGTCACTAGCTCGACAGGTTTGGAATGTCAACAGGCTTTCTAGGTTGACCTAGGCTATGTCGACAGGGCTCCAGGTTGACATGAGTTCTAATGCATTGTTTACAAATTACTATATGTATCTTACTTAATGATCCATGGGGACTCTGATTGGAATGGTAACCTGTGCCGAGCAAAGCGGAAGCAGAGCGAGGCACCTTTTCCAAAGCATGGCGAGGTTAGTGAGTCATACTAGGGGACACGGAACATTAATTGTGGTTCCCAGTACCTCGACGGAAAAAAGCACACTAACATACAAGAATAATTTTTTTAAAGTTTTGACCTGTTGAACTAGCACATGTCGACCTATAAACCCAGTAGTCCTTCAAACCATGTAGAGCTAGTGACTGTAGACCTATAGTGGTCGACCGAAACATTGTCGACCCAGACACTGACAATCTAATGATCCACACCCGTTAGGGCTGTGGGTAGTCTGCCGAGGCAGTGTGGCCTGCAAGAACATAGGCTTGAATAACCATTACAATGTGTACTTTTGGAACCTCTTCTCCAAAAAAATCCAGATTTTTCTGCAGATTAATGCTTGTTAATGTAACAGATTCCAAACAGATTGATAACAGCAATGCACTGTACTCAAAACACCATAGTCCAGTATAAGGTTACATATGTATAATGCGACATGCCAGAGCACAGCGTGGAACCTGATCCTTAGAGGAGGAGCTGTTCAACACGGTAATGAGGCCCACTGTTGCTTTCCCCTGTACCCTGTGTGGCAGTCCAAGTCTGGGTACATGTGTACTTAAAGTGTGACTCTAAAAATGTGCTTTGTAAATACATTACAACAAGACCTGTCTCACCTTATGTAGTAAGGCATGCTTTCAGTGAGTGTGGGCATGCTACTATATGGAGTCCATCAGAAGATGTAGAGACGCAGTGTGCTGAGGCTGAGACAACAGCCAAAATGTGAAATCCGGGACACTCCAGATGTGAAAGAACTACACATCCCAGCATGGTCTGCAACACTTTATACATGGCTTTTATTTGTAATTATTGCAGGCCATGCTTGTATGTGTTGCTCAGCAACAGCTGCAACTGTTTAAAAAAATACATCCATGATGTAGTTACTTTGCCACTAAAGTGTTTTTAGTGCCTTGTATTGTGTAATGTGAGTAAGTATTTTTTTTTTTTTGGACATTCATTCAGATGATGCAGTTGGAGATCCACCAACATTAATTAGACAAAGTCTGGACAGTATGGAGCAGCATATGAGGGCCATGTTGGGGGAATTTTGTTATTTAAAAAAAAATATTTTGATTTAAAAAAATAAATAACTTTTTTTAGTTTATTAATATAAAACAAGTAATACTTTACAAATAAAGTTCATATTTTTCTTGACATTTCAGTGTGTGTTGTGTTTTTTATTGCAATAAAGCTACAGTGGATTTGACAGATGAAATTTGGGACATTAAAGAGTAAAAAATACTACTAGAGAACTCTACAAAACCACACTTAAACACCAAAGAGTGTTGTATGACAGTTAGGAGCTGATTGTTTTGTTATGTCACTAAACACATTTTAACACACACTACAACTCAGCACAAAAACAAGGGAATTTTCATTAGGACAGGCATGGAGAATACACAGTCTAAACATATATCCAAAAAAAAAAAAAAAAAAAAAAAGGAAATTATGCAGACAGAAGGGTCCTACACATTTAACGATCCGCAGCAGAGCTGCCCGACGGCGGATACGGTAGACCCAGCGGCGGGGGGTCAGTTACGGGGGGAGTGAAGTTTCTTCACTCCCCCGTCACACAGCTCCATAGAAGTGCAGGCAAATATGGACGAAATCGTCCATATTGGCCTGCATGCACAGCCGATGGGGCACCAGCGATGAACCAGCGTGGGGCCACGCATTGTTCATCGCTGGAGCCTCCACACTCAAAGATATGAACAGTATCTCGTTCATTAATGAACAAGATCGTTCATATCTTTGACTTTTATCGCCCAGTGTGTAGGGCCTATAAGTGTTCTGCTCCAATTCTTTGAAGACTTAATTGGTCAATTACATTAGAAATCATTACACTAATTGGTATCTTAATTGAGGAAGGCTTATGCTTAAGTATACAGGGTTAGAACACAAAGGGGAAAAAATGCATTGCAGTGTGAATGTTTGCAAAATTACACCGCTTGTGTACTTTTGCGAAGGCGTTGCACATATACGAAGAGTAGTATTTTTTGCGATGCGCACTGTTGCCCTCATTCCGAGTTGTTCGCTCGGTAAAAATCTTCGCATCGCAGCGAGCGAACAACTCGGAATGACCTCCTGTATTCATGTGAACCGATCGCATTCATGTGATGATATATTGGAGGTCATTCTGAGTTGTTCGCTCGCAAGGCGGTTTTAGCAGAGTTTCTCACGCTAAGCCGCCGCCTACTGGGAGTGAATCTTAGCATCTTAAAATTGCGAACGATGTATTCGCAATATTGCGATTACACACCTCGTAGCAGTTTCTGAGTAGCTCCAGACTTACTCGGCATCTGCGATCAGTTCAGTGCTTGTCGTTCCTGGTTTGACGTCACAAACACTCCCAGCGTTCGCCCAGACACTCCTCCGTTTCTCCGGCCACTCCTGCATTTTTTACGGAAACGGTAACGTTTTTTCGCACACGCCCATAAAACGGCCTGTTTCCGCCCAGTAACACCCATTTCCTGTCAATCACATTACGATCGCCAGACCGATGAAAAAGCCGTGAGTAAAATTCCTAAGTGCATAGCAAATTTACTTGGCGCAGTCGCAGTGCGAACATTGCGCATGCGCATTAGCGGAAAATCGCTGCGATGCGAAGATTTTTACCGAGCGAACAACTCGGAATGAGGGCCCTTGTGTATGCCTACTTTGTGCATTGTTGCATTCGTGTGTGCAATAGTGCGTAGTGGGCGTTTGGTCGCATTTGTGCGATGTGATCATATTTGTGCATATGCCATTTGCGTACGTTAATAATAGCAAACAACTCGGAATGACCCCCATTGTCTTTTTGGTGTGGAACCACAAGTACCAGCATGTGGGGACATAACAGGCCCGCTGGTACCTGTAGTTCCACAACAAAAGAAATACCAAAATAAAACACAACACACACACCATGATTTAAGGGGTCCCCACTTCCCTAGGGAACCCCAGGTAATGACACGTCCGCAGGGACCTACATAAATGTACCCGGCTGTGGCATTATGTCCCTTTCTAGCCTGGTGCTGGTTTAAAAAAGATGGGGAACCCCTACGTCTTTTGTTCCCCGTATTTTTGGAACCGGCTGTGCAATTTTTCTCCGGTATTTTAACAACCAGGACCAGCTCAAAGAGCACAAGGCTGGTTATGCTTATAAGGGGGTACCCCACGCAATTTTTATTTTTAACTCTTTCTTACACTTTTACACAGAGAAGCATGCATGGATCAGTAGATTCTATAGAAGGTCCCCCCTTCTAAGCATGACCATAACCATAGTCCATGACTATCTAAACTAGAGATGTGCGGCAGGCACTTTCCGTGTTTTGTGTTTTGGTTTTGATTCTAATTCCACTTTCGTGCTTTGGTTTTAGATCTGGATGATTTAAAAAAAAAACAAAAACAGCTAAAATCACATAATTTGGGGGTAATTTTGATCCTACGGTATTATTAACCTCAATGACACTTATTTCCACTCATTTCAAGTCTATTCTGAACACCTCACACCTCACAATATTGGTTTTAGGCCTAAAAGTTGCACCGAGGTGGCTGTATGCAGTGGCGTCACAAGGGAATTTGCCCAGATGTAATACACGCACAATATTGGTGGCGTACCCCTAAACCAAACACACACATGGCAAAGCCTGTAAAATTAATTCGGAAAATAATAACCCTTTTATTTGTAGCTATTATAATAATATGCAGCACAGGCGAGCGTATCCCTACACCACACAAGGCAAACACTGTAAAAAATATTTGGATAATAATATAAGTAATGTATATAACCTTTTTATTTGGAGTAAAAAATATACAGCACAGTACCACTGGATTTATGGCAGCACAAGACACCACCACTGGATTGAACTTATACGGCAGTACTCCTGGACTTATACGGCAGTACCCCTGGAGTTGTACAGCAGTGTCAGACAGGATGGCACTTTAAAAAACTAGTCCCCAAACAGCACATGATGCAAAGAAGAAAAAGAGGTGCAAGATGGAATTGTCCTTGGGCCCTCCCACCCACTCTTATGTTATATAAACAGAACATGCACACTTTAACAAACCAATCATTTCAGCGACAGAGTCTGCCACACGACTGTGGCTGAAATGACTGGTTTGTATGGGCCCCCACCAAAAAAGAAGCAATCAATCTCTCCTTGCACAAACTGGCTCCTCTACAGAGGCAAGATGTCGACCTCATCCTCATCCTCTGATCCCTCACCCCTTTCACTGTACATCCTCCTCCTCACAGAGTATTAATTCGCCCCCACTGGAATCCACCATCACAGGTCCCTGTGTTCTTTCTATAGGCAATTACTGGTAAAGGATTTCCCAGAGGAATTTATAATTCACTTTAATGAACATCATCTTCTCCACATTTTGTGGAAAAAACCTCCTACGCCAATCACTGACAAGGTTACCGGCTCCACTAAACACTCTTTCGGAGTACACACTGGAGGGGGGGGGGGGGGGGGCAACTTAGGTAAAATAAAGCCAGTTTGTGCAAGGGCATCCAAATTGCCTCTTTTTCCTGCCAGTATACGTATGGACTGTCTAAAATGCCTTTTTGGATGCTGTCACTCATATAATCCTCCTCCATTCTTTCAATGGTACCAGAATCATATGCAGTGACAGTAAACATGTCAGTAATCGTTGGCAGGTCCTTCAGTCCAGACCAGATGTCAGCACTCGCTCCTGACTACCCTGCATCACTGCCAGCGGGTGGGATCGGAAATCCTATCCTTTTCCTCGCAGCCCCAGTTGCGGGAGAAAGTGAAGGAGGAGCTGTTGATGGGTCACATTCCGCTTGAGCTGACAATTTTCTCACCAGCAGGTCTTTGACCTCTGCAGACTTTTGTCTGCCGGAAAGAGAGATACAACGTAGGCTTTAAACCTAGGATTGAGCACGGTGGCCAAAATGTAGTGCTCTGATTTCAACAGATTGACCACCCTTGAATCCTGGCAAAGCGAAAGAAGGGATCCATCCACAAGTCCCACATACTTTGCGGAATCGCTCTGTCTTTGCCCCTCCTTCAATTTCTCCAGCTGCTTCTGCAAAAGCCTGATGAGGTGAATGACCTGACTCAAGCTGGCAATGTCTGAACTGACTTCATGTGTGGCAAGTTCGAAGGGTTGTAGAACCTTGCACAAGATTTAAATCATTCTCCACTGCACTTGAGTTTACTGCATTCCCCCTCCTTTGCCTATATCATAGGTGGATGTATAGGCTTGAATGGCCCTTTGCTGCTCCTCCATCCTCTGAAGCATATAGAGTGTTGAATTCCACCTCGTTACCACTTCTTGCTTCAGGTGATGGCAGGGCAGGTGATGGCAGGGCAGGTTCAGGCGTGTTTGATGGTGCTCCAGTCTTCGGCACGTGGTGGCTGAATTCCGAAAGTAGCCCGCAATTTTTCGTGCCACCGACAGCATCTCCTGCACGCCCCTATCTTTTTAAAAAAAATTCTGCACCACCAAATTAATTGTATGTGCAAAACATGGGATGTGCTGGAATTTGCCCAGATGTAATGCACGCACAATATTGGTGGTGTTGTCTGATATCACAAATCCCCAGGAGAGTCTAATTGGGGTAAGCCATTGTGCGATGATGTCCCTCAGTTTCCGTAAGAGGTGGTCAGCGGTGTGCCTCTTATGGAAATCGGTGATACATAGCGTAGCCTGCCTAGGAATGAGTTGGCGTTTGCGAGATGCTGGTACTAGGGGCCGCTGCTGTTGTTGCGGTGGGAGGCAATACATCTACCCAGTGGGCTGTCACAGTCATATAGCCCTTAGTCTGCCCTGTTCCACTTGTCCACATGTCCGTGGTTAAGTGTACAGTGGGTACAACTGCATTTTGTAGGACACTGAGGACACTTTTTCTGACGTCTCTGTATTTTCTCGGTATCACCTGCATAGAGAAGTGAAATCTAGATGGAATTTTATACCGGGCACAAAGTACCTCAAATAATTCTCTAAGTCCCACTGAACTAATGGCGGATACCGGACGCATATTTAACACCAACATAGCTGTCAAGGCCTCAGTAATCTGCTTTGCAAAAGGATGACTGCTGTCATATTTCATCTTCCTCACAAAGGACTGTTGGACAGTCAATTGGTTACTGGAAGTAGTATAAGTGGTTTTCCGATCTCCCCTCTGGGATGACGATCGACTCCCAGCAGCAACAGCAGCGGCAGCAACAGCAGGCATACCACTCAAGGATCCTCCAGAAGAATCCTGGTTAGGAGAGGACTCCTCAGTCTTGCCAGTGACATGCCCTGCAGGACTACTGATGTTCCTGACTGAGGGAGAAGTTGACGTTGAGGGAGTTGGTGGTGTGGCTTGCAGGAGCTTGGGCACAAGAGGAAGAAGGGATTTAGATGTCACTGGACTGCTTACGCTCTTACCCATAGTTTCACAACTTGACACTGACTTCTGATAAATGCGCTGCAGGTGACGTATAAGGAGGATGTTCCTAGGTGGTTAACCCTACGTATTACAGATTGACAGAGGCAACACACGGCTTGACACCTGTTGTCCGGATTTGTGGAGAAATAATTCCACACCGAAGAGGTGGCTTTTTTGGCATTTTTCCCAGGCATCACAATGGGCTTCTTCATTCCACAAACACCAGGTTTCTCCCCCGGTGACCCTTTAAATAAACCACATCACCATCAGAATCCTCCTCGTCAACTTCCTCCTCAGCGCCAGCAACACCCATATGCTCATCCTGGTGTACTTCAACAGTGACATCTTCAATTTCAATATCAGAAACTGGACTGTAGGTGCTCCTTCCAGCACTTGCAGAGGCCGTGCAAATGGTGGAAGGAGGCACCTCTTCCCATCCTGTATTGGGAAGATCAGGCATCGCAACCGCCGACACACTTTGACTCTCCTAGGGGATTTGTGATACCATCTCAGAACGCACAGTTCTTTTCTGTGCTTTTTCCAACTTAACTCTTTTAATTTTTCTAGCGGGAGTATGAGGGCTTCCATCGTCATGTGAAGCTGAACCACTAGTCATGAACATAGACCAGGGCCTTAGCCACTCCTTGCCACTCCTTGTCGTAAATGGCATATTGGCAAGTTTACATTTCTCCTCAGACCATTGAAATCTCTTTTTTTGAGTCTTTTTACTGAACTTCGGCTTTTTGGATTTTACATGCCCTCTACTATCACATTGGGCTTCGGCCTTGGTAGACGACCTTGATGGCATTTCATCATCTATGTCATGACTAGTGGCAGCAGCTTCAGCACTAGGAGGAAGTGGTTCTTGATCTTTCCCTACTTTATCCTCTAAATTTTTGTTCTCCATTATTTTTCTGGAGTTATATAACACAATATGCGGCACAGGAGAGCGTACCCCTACACCTCACAGGGCAAACCCTGTAAAAATTTATTTGGATTAAATATTAATAACCTCTTTATTTGGAGTAAATAAAATACAGCACCACTGAATTTATATGGCAGCACCACTGGACTGGATTTATATGGAATATGGACATATATGGAATTATATGGCAGGATCACTGTATACGGCAGGATCACTGTAATTATATGGCAGGATTACTGGAATTATACGGCAGGATCACTGGAATTATATGGCAGGATTACTGGAATTATACGGCAGGATCACTGTAATTATACAGCAGGATTACTGGAATTATACGGCAGGGTTACCTGAATTATACGGCAGGATCACTGGAATTATACAGCAGGATCACTGGAATTATACGGCAGGATTACTGTAATTATATGTAATTATATGGCAGGATTACTGGAATTTTATAGCAGGATCACTGTAATTATACGGCAGGATCACTGGAATTATGCGGAAGGATTACTGGACATATACAGCAGTACCGCTGGACATATACGGCAGGATCACTGGAAATATATGGCAGCACAGGGACACCACCACTGGACTGATGCAGGACAACACAGTGGACTGGAGTTATACAGCACTGGACATATGGCAGTAGAGGACACCACTGTGACTGGTCACTGGACTGACTGATGCACAGGACACTTCCACTGGTCTGATGCAGGACAACACAGCAACACTGTAAGGGACTTATTATACACCAGCACTGGACATATGGCAGCAGAGGACACCACCACTGTGACTGGACTGATGCAGCACAATACACCACCACTGAGCTGATGCAGCAAAACACAGCACCACTGGACACCACTGGACATATGGCAGCAGAGGACACAACCACTGTGACTGGACAGATGCAGCACAAGACATGGACACTGAGGACACTGAAAGAACGGAGACACGTCCTCTCTCTACACCAGGGATGGGGAACCTTTTTTCTACCATGGGCCATTTGGATATTTATAAAATCCTTTACAAAAATTACCACCTTAAAAATTAGCCTGCCCCCAGTCAGTAGTTATGCCCCCAGTCACTTGTCATGCCCCCGGTCACTTGTTATGCCCCATTAGATATGCCCTGTCAGTTGTTTTGGCCCATTAGATATGCCCTGTCAGTTGTTATGCCCCATTAGATATGCCCCCTGTAGTTATGCCCCATTAAATATGCCCCCTAGTAGTGCCGATTATACACACACACACACACACACACACACACACACACACACACACACACACATTAAAAAGAGAAAAAAACACAATGTTCACCAGCCCTGCGCCTGCTTCCGGACCGCTGCCCTCCCTCTCCTCGAAACTATGGGAGAGATGTCATGACGTATCTCCCATAGTGCCGCACAGCCACACATGTACACTGCCTGAGCCAGAAGCTGGAGCTCAGAAGTGAGCTCCTGCCTCCAGCTGCTGCTGAGGAGCCGGGCGCCCGCTGGTGGTAAAATCTCAGTGGGCACTCTGAATCTTCTCTCGTTTAGGTGAGCCTTGCCGGGCCGGATCAAGTGGCTTTGAGGGCCTTATACGGCCCTCGGCCCTGAGGTTCCCCACCCCTGCTCTACACTCTTCAATGCCAGAGTGAAAATGGCGGTGACGCGCGGCTCCTTATATGGAATCCAAACCCCACGAGAATCCGACAGTGGGATGATGACGTTTTGCCTCGTTCTGGTTTCCGAGTCAAGCGGGAAAACCTGAGCCTGACTCGGATCCGGGCTCGGAGCGTGAAGTCCGGTAGGGTTCGATTCTCTGAGAACCGAACCCGCTCATCTCTAATCACGCCAGCCAGAAGCTGGTCTATTTCAAAGCTCCATTTCTAATTTCTATACGAATTCCATGCTTTCCCGACAGTGTTTGGCTATTGTCGGCAGTGATTGAGAATACAAATTCTTAGTAAATTTCTGTGTTGTACAAAATAACAGCAGTGTTTTTCCAATGGTCTATTAATCCGTGTTTGTGTGGTCGCCAGTGTATCTCAATACGAATAGCCCCAACACTGCCGTGTTTCCAGTTTAGTAAATTCCTGAGATCATACTTAGAAAAGAATAAAAAAATAGAATGGATTTGGTAGCTTAGTAAATTTCCACATAAGAAGCTTCTGAAATCAAAACTGATTGCAAGAGAATTATCTATGTCTTAAATATTTTTTATTTAATTTGTACCTTGATAGCCAGTCTGATCCCATAACAGAAATGCTCTCCATTTGGCCAATTTATAATAGGACACCCAGTTTGCAGTGCAGCCTCCTCTCCCTTATAACTAGAGATGAGCGGGTTTCGGTTCTCAGAGAACCAAACCCCTCCGGACTTCACATAACGAGCCCGGATCCGAGCCCGGTTTACAATTTCCCACCTGATTCGGAAACCAGAACAAGGCAAAATATCATCATCCGGCAGTTGGATACTCGCGGGGTTTGGATTGCATATAAGGAGCCGCGCGTCACCACCATTTTCACTCCGGCATTGGAGAGTGTAGAGAGAGGACGTGTCTCCGTCCTCAGTGTCCGTGTCTTGTGCTGCATCTGTCCAGTCACAGTGGTTGTGCCATATGTCCAGTGCTGCTGTATAAGTCCAGTCCCATGGTGCTGTGTTGTGCTGCATCAGTTCAGTTGTGTATTGTACTGCATCAGTCCAGTCACAGTGGTGATGTCCTCTGCTGCCATATGTCCAGTGCTGCTGTATAAGTCCAGTTCAGTGGTGCTGTGTTGTGCTGCATAAGTCCAGTGGTGGTGTGTTGTGCTGCAGTAGTCCAGTCACAGTGGTGGTGTCGTCTGCTGCCATATGCCCGGTGCTGCTGAATAAGTCCAGTCCATTGCAGTGGAGCTGTGTTGTCCTTCATCAGTCCATTGGTGGTATCCCTGTGCTGCCATATATGTCCTGTTGTACTGCCGTATATGTCCAGTGGTAATGCCGTGTATGTCCAGTAAATCTTGCTGTATATGTTCATTGATACTGTCGTATATGTCCAGCGGTACTGCCGTATAAATCCAGTGATGCTGCCTTGTAAGTCCAGTGATCCTACCTTTCAATTCCAGTGGTACGGGCACATAAATACAGTCCAGTGATACTACCGTATATGTCCAGTGATACTGCCGTATATGTCCAGTGATACTGCCGTATATGTCCAGCGGTATTGTCTTATAAAGCCAGTGATCCTGCCGTATAATTACAGTGATCCTACCGAATATGTCCTTTGATACTGCCGTATATGTCCAGCGGTACTGCCGTATAAATCCAGTGATCCTGCTGTATTAGTCCAGTGATCTTGATGAATAATTCCAGCGGTACTGGCGTATAGGTCCAGTCCAGTGGTACTGCCGAATAAGTCTAGTGATCCTGCCGTATAAATCCAGTGAACCTGCCGTATAAGTCTAGTGATCCTGCCGTATATGTCCATTGATACTGCCGTATATTTCCAGTGACACTGCCGTATACAGTATGTCCAGCGGTACTGCCATATAAATCCAGTTATCCTGCCGTATATTTACAATGATCCTGCCGTATAAATCCAGTTATCCTGCAGTTTAAGTCCAGTGATCCTGCCGTATAATTCCAGTGGTACTGGCGTATAAGTCCAGTCCAGTGATACTGCCGTATATGTCCATTGATACTGCCATATATGTCCATTGATACTACCGAATATGTCCAGTGATGCTGCCATATAATCCAGTGGTACTGGCATATAAGGCCAGTGATCCTGACATATAATTACAGTGATCCTGCTGGATAATTCCATATAAATCCATATAATTCCGTATAAATCCAGTCCAGTGGTGCTGCCATATAAGTTTAGTGGTACTGTCCTGTGCTGTATATTCCAGTAGTACTGGCGTATAAGTCCAGTGCAGTGGTACTGCCATATATGTCCAGTGGTACTGCCATATATGTCCAGTGATCTTGCCTTATATGTCCATTGATACTGCCGTATATGTCCAGTGGTACTGCCATATAAATCCAGTGATCCTGCCTTATAAGTCCAGTGACATTGCAGTACAATTCCAGTGGTACTGGCATATAAATCCAGTCCAATGATACTGCCGTATATGTCCAGTGATACTGCCATATATGTTTATTGATACTGCTGAATATGTCCAGTGATACTGCCGTATATGTCCAGCGGTACTGCCATATAAATCCAGTGAACCTGCCGTATAATTACAGTGATCCTGCCGTATAAATTCAGTGATCCTGCCGTATAAGTCTAGTGATCCTGCCGTATAATTCCAGTGGTACTGGCGTATAAGTCCAGTCCAGTGATATTGTCGTATATGTCCAGTGATACTGCTGTATATGTCCATTGATACTGCCGTATATGTCCAGTGATACTGCCGTATAAGTCCAGTGGTACTGGCGTATAAATCCACTCCAGTGATACTTCCATATATGTCCAGTGATACTGCCGTATATGACCATTGATACTGCGTATATGTCCAGTGATACTGCCGTATAAGTACAGTGGTACTGGCGTATAAGTCCACTCCAGTGATACTTCCGTATATGTCCAGTGATACTGCCATATATGTCCATTGGTACTGCTGTATATGTCCAGTGGTACTGCCATATAACTCCAGTGATCCTGCCGTATAATTCCAGTGATACTGGCGTATAAATCCAGTCCTGTGATACTGCCGTATAAGTCCAGTGATACTGCTGTATATGTCCAGTGATACTGCTGTATATGTCCAGCGGTACTGCCATATAAATCCAGCATTTCTGACGTATAATTACAGTAATCCTGCCGTATAAATCCAGTGATCCTGCTGTATAAATCCAGTGATCCTGCTGTATAAGTCCAGTGATCCTGCCGTATAATTCCAGTGGTACTGGCGTATAAGTCCAGTCCAGTGATACTGCCGCATATGTCTAGTGATACTGCCGTATATTTCCATTGATACTGGCATATATGTCCAGCGGTACTACCGTATAAATCCAGTGATCCTGCCGTATATTTACAGTGATCCTGCCGTATAAATCCAGTTATCCTGCTGTATAAGTCCAGTGATCCTGCTGTATAATTCCAGTGGTACTGTCGTATAACTTTAGTCCAGTGATACTGCCGTATATATGTCCAGTGATACTGCCGTATATGTCCATTGATACTGCCGAATATGTCCAGTGATACTGCCATATAATCCAGTGGTACTGGCATATGAAGCCAGTGATCCTGCCATATAATTACAGTGATCCTGCTGGATAATTCCATATAAATCCATATAATTCCGTATAAATCCAGTCCAGTGGTGCTGCCATATAAGTTTAGTGGCGCTGTCCTGTGTTGTATATTATTTACCCCAAATAAAGGGGTTATTAATATTTTATCCAAATAATTTTCACAGGGTTTGCCCTGTGTGGTGTAGAGGTACGCTCTCCTTTACCGCATGTTGTGTTATATAACTCCAGAAAAATAATTGAGAACAAAAATTTGGAGGATAAAATAGGGAAAGATCAAGAACCACTTCCTCCTAGTGCTGAAGCTGCTGCCACTAGTCATGACATAGACGATGAAATGCCATAAATGTCGTCTGCCAAGGCCGATGCCCAATGTGATAGTAGAGGGCATGTAAAATCCAAAATGCCAAAGTTCAGTAAAAAGACCCAGAAAAAGAAATTTAAATGGTCTGAGGAGTAACGTAAACTTGCCAATATACCATTTACGACATGGGGGGGTAATTCCAAGTTGATCGCAGCAGGATTTTTGTTAGCAATTGGGCAAAACCATGTGCACTGCAGGGGAGGCAGATATAACATGTGCAGAGAGAGTTAGATTTGGGTGGGGTGTGTTCAATCTGCAATCTAATTTGCAGTGTAAAAATAAAGCAGCCAGTATTTACCCTGCACAGAAACAAAATAACCCACCCAAATCTTACTCTCTCTACACATGTTATATCTGCCTCCCCTGCAGTGCACATGGTTTTGCCCAGTTGCTATCAAAAATCCTGCTGCAATCAACTTGGAATTACCCCCATGGAGTGGCAAGGAATGGCTAAGGCCCTGGCCTATGTTCATGACTAGTGGTTCAGCTTCACATGATGATGGAAGCCTTCATCCCCCCGCTAGAAAAATTATAAGAGTTAAGTTGGAAAAAGCACAGAAAAGAACTGTGCATTCTAAGATGTTATCACAAATCCCCAAGGAGAGTCAAAGTGTGTCAGCGATTGCGATGCATGACCTTCCCAACACTGGACGGGAAGAGGTGGCTCCTTCCACCATTTGCACGTCCCCTGGAAGGAGCACCCACAGTCCAGTTCCTGATATTCAAATTGAAGATGTCACTGTTGAAGTACACCAGGATGAGGATATTGGTGTTGCTGGCGCTGAGGAGGAAGTTGACGATGAGGATTCTGATGGTCATGTGGTTTGTTTAAATGATGCACCAGGGGAGACACCTGTTGTCCATGCGATGAAGAAGCCCATTATGATGCCTGGGCAAAATACCAAAAAAGCCACCTCTTCGGTGTGGAATTATTTCTCCACAAATCCGGAACACAGGTGTCAAGCTGTGTGTTGCCTCTGTCAATCTGTAATAAGTAGGGGTAAGGATGTTAACCACCTAGGAACATCCTCCCTTATATGTCACCTGCAGTGCATTCATCAGAAGTCAGTGTCAAGTTGTGAAACTTTGGGTAAGTGCGTAAGCAGTCCATTGACACCTAAATCCCTTCTTCCTCTTGTACCCAAGCTCCTGCAAGCCACACCACCAAATCCCTCAACGTCAACTTCTCCCTCAGTCAGGAATGTCAGTAGTCCTGCAGGGCATGTCACTGGCAAGACTGAGGTGTCCTCTCCTAACCGGGATTCCTCTGGAGGATCCTTGAGTGGTACGCCTGTTGTTGCTGTCGCTGCTGTTGCTACTGGGAGTCGATCGTCATCCCAGAGGAGAAGTTGAAGACCACTTGTAGTACTTCCAGTAAGCAATTGACTGTCCAACAGTTCATTGTGAGGTAGATGAAATATGACAGCAGTCATCCTTTTGCAAAGCGGATAACTGAGGCCTTGACAGCTATGTTGGTGTTAGACGTGTGTCCGGTATCCGCCATCAGTTCAGTGGGACTTAGAGAATTGTTTGAGGTACTGTGTCCCCACTATCAAATCCCATCTAGGTTCCACTTCCCTAGGCAGGCAACACCAAGAATATACATTGACGTCAGAAAAAGTGTCCTCAATGTCCTACAAAATGCAGTTGTACCCACTGTCCACTTAACCACGGAAATGTGGACAAGTGGAACAGGGCAGACTGATGACTATATGACTGTGTCTGCCCACTGGGTAGATGTATGGCCTCCCGCCGCAACAACAGCAGCAGCACCGGTAGCAGCATCTCGCAAACGCCAACTCGTTCCTAGGCAGGCTACGCTATGTATCACCGCTTTCTATAAGAGGCACACTGCTGACAACCTCTTACGGAAACTGAGGGACATCATCACAAAATGGCTTACCCCAATTAGACTCTCCTGGGGATTTGTGATATCGGACAACGCCACCAATATTGTGCGTGCATTACATCTAGACAAATTCCAGCACGTCCCATGTTTTGCACATACAATTAATTTGGTGCTGCACATACAATTCATTTGGTGGTGCAGAAATTTTTTAAAAAGACAGGTGCGTGCAGGAGATGCTGTCGGTGGCCCGAAAAATTGTGTGCCACTTTCGACATTCAGCCACCGCCTGCCGAAGACTGGAATGCCAGCAATCACTCCTGAACCTGCCCTGCCATCACCTGAAGCAAGAGGTGGTAATGAGGTGGAATTCAACACTCTATAAAAGGCATTCCCAACCGCGGTCCTCAAGGCACACCAACAGTGCAGGTTTTAGTGATATCCAGGCTTTAGCACAGATGGATAAATCAAAATAACTGAGGTACTAATTAAGTCACCTGTGTTCAAGCCTTGAGAGCATTAAAACCAGGACTGTTAGTGTGCCTTGAGGACCGAGGTTGGGAAACACTGCTCTATATCCTACAGAGGATGGAGGAGCAGCAAAAGGCCATTCAAGCCTATACATCCACCTACGATATAGGTAAAGGAGGGGGATTGCACCTGACTCAAGCACAGTGGAGAATGATTTCCGTCTTGTGCAAGGTTCTCCAACCCTTCGAACTTGCCACATGTGAAGTCAGTTCAGACACTGCCAGCTTGAGCCAGGTCATTCCCCTCATCAGGATTTTGCAGAAGCAGCTGGAGAAATTGAAGGAGGGGCTAAGACAGAGCGATTCCACTAAGTATGTGGGACTAGTAGATGGAGCACTTCATTCGCTTTGCCAGGATTCAAGGGTGGTCAATCTGTTGAAATCAGAGCACTATATTTTTGGCCACCATACTCGATCCTAGGTTTAAAGCCAACGTTGTATCTCTCTTTCCGGCAGACACAAGTCTGCAGAGGTTCAAAGACCTGCTGGTGAGAAAATTCTCAACTCAAGCAGAACGTGACCAGTCAACAGCTACTCCTTCATTTTCTCCCGCAACTGGGGCTGCGAGGAAAAGGATAAGATTTCCTAGCCCATCCACTGGCGGTGATGCAGGGCAGTCAAGAGCAAGTGCTGACATCTTGTCCAGACTGAAGGACCTGCCAACGATTACTGACATGTCTACCGTCACCGCATATGATTCTGTCACTATTGAAAGAATGGTGGAGAATTATATGGGTGACAGCATCCAAGTAGACATGTCAGACAGTCCGTACATATACTGGCAGGAAAAAGAGGCAATTTGGATGCCCTTGCACAAACTGGCTTTATCTTATCTAAGTTGCCCCCCTCCCCCTCCAGTGTGTACTCTGAAAGAGTGTTTAGTGCAGCCGGTAACCTTGACAGTGATTGGCGTAGGAGGTTACTTACATTAAATGTGGAGAAGATGATGTTCATCAAAATTAATTATAAATTCCTCCTGGAAGACCTTTACCAGCAATTGCCTCCAGAAAGAACACAGGGACCTGTGATGGTGGATTCCAGTGGGGACGAATTAATACTTTGTGAGGAGGAGGAGGATGTACACACTGAAAGGGGTGATGAATCGGAGGATGAGGATGAGGTCAACATCTTGCCTCTGTAGAGCCAGTTTGTGCAAGGAGAGATTGATTGCTGCTTTTTCGGTGGGGGCCCAAACAAACCAGTCATTTCAGCCACAGTTGTGTGGCAGACCCTGTCGCTGAAATGATTGGTTTGTTAAAGTGTGCATGTCCTATTTAGACAACATAAGTGTGGGTGGGAGGTCCCAAGGACAATTCCATCTTGCACCTCTTTTTCTTCTTTGCATCATGTGCTGTTTAGGGATTAGTTTTTTAAAGTTCCATCCTGTCTGACACTACAGTGCCACTACTACTTGGGCTAGGTGTTTGTGCCGCACACTTGTGTCACTTAACTTAGTCATACAGCTACCTCATTGCACCTCTTTTTCTTCTTTGAATCATGTGCTGTTTGGGAACTAGTTTTTTTAAGTGCCATCCGGTCTGCAACTGCAGTGCCAGTACTAGATGGTCCAGGTGTTGTGCTGCACACTTGTGTCACTTAGCTTAGTCATACAGTTGCCTCATTGCACCTCTTTTTCTTCTTTGAATCATGTGCTGTTTGGGAACTAGTTTTTTTAGGTACCATCCTGTCTGCCATTGCAGTGCCACTTCTAGAAGGGCCAGGTGTTTGTGCCGCACACTTGTGTCGCTTAGCTTAGTCATACAGCCACCTCGGTGCAACCTTTTGGCCTAAAAACAATAGTGTGAGGTGTTCAGAATAGATTGGTAATGAGTGGAATTGAATGGTATTGAGGTTAATAATACCATATGAGCAAAATTACCCCCAAATTCTGTGACTTTAGCTGCTTTTATGCTTTTTTCAAAAATCATCCAGATCCAAAATCAAAACCAAAACACGAAAGGGTGGTTTTGGCAAAACCTGCCCAAAACCAAAACACAAGCGGGGAATTAGAACCAAAACACACAACAAGAAAAGTGCCCGCTGCTCTACTTATAACACTTATCCAGTCGCTATGATTGATCAGTCATGTCTGGACCACCAAGTTTTTTGGTCATCTACATCATAACATCATAAATAATGCACACCAGTTAAAATATATGCTTCTTGTGGGAAGAGCCCGATCACCTTGCAATCCCTCCCCCCCGCACACGCACACACGCATACTTGTTCTTATAAATGAAGACAACATGCTAAGAGGGAATGACAACCATTGCTCTGGAGCTTTCATTTTTGTTATTTTTATTTATAATTTTACTTTTTAAAAATGTAACTCTCACTCACAACAACAAACATAGATAAATAGTACATGTGCAGATATTTTGAAAACTGTATATTAGTTCAATGAGGAAACTTATAAAAGGACCAAGAGATGACTTTCGGTATGTATGGCATCAAGTATGGTCACTTTTTATTGAACTTCTGAGGTTTCTGCTATTTTCCAGGGCAATCCTCAATGCAGCTGCTAGGGTTGTGGCTAAAACCATCATCCTTGGAGTCAGTAGTTACTATTCTTCAGACTCATACCTTTTTGGGCTTGAAGGCGACACTTCTATTAGAGTTCAGCCTTCCTTACTGATGGTGCTCTTGACCGCTTAGGGCCTATCCTTAGCACAAAAGTTGGTGTGCTGGTGTGCTCTTGGCATCAGTGCTCAGCTGCATTTATTTCCTGATCCCCACTACTTTCCCACCTACCCTTTGTATTATCTGCTCTTTGGTCCTCTTTCCGGTATTGAGGGTCGACTAATGCTGGATGGTGAGTGGGGAGTCTCCAGATGGGGCAGAGGGGACCTGGTACTAGATTGCCCTGTGGTCACTGATTACTGGACCTTCCATACCTTGGCTGGATTTTTGGGGAGCACTTCTGTGACCAAGCTGGTGGTGGATCTCAGTGGGGACTGATAGATGCCTTCTGCTGGTGAGCCTCTTTGTCTATACACCATCATCTCTCCTGCAGTTCCCACAGCTGTGGTGCTTGTGTCCACCTTGATCAGCCTGCTTATGTGGGGAGCTTCTGCTGTTCAGTGCTGCCAGGACTTCCCTGCCTCTCTCCCTGTGAAACTGCTGCTGGTGCCTCCAGCTCTGCTGCATTCTTTTCATAACTATGGGGCTCTGTGCAGTGGGTGTATCTTTCTTCCTCCTTGGGTCTCCTACCTTCTGGTGATGTTCCAGTGGATTTGTGGCCATGGATCACTCCTACAGAGATTCTCTGCTCTACTTCTGCGCTACTCCACTGCGTAGAACATGGCTGCAGCAACTATCTGAACTGGAACTTGTTGCTCCTTGCAGTTGGGTATTGTGTATCTTCCTGAAGTGTCAGGCTTCTCTGCAGTCTAGACCTGTCTGCTCAATGAACTGCTGCATTTGTGATGCAACATAGCCATCTTGTGACATATTTTTATTAGTGTATCAGCATTGTTATTACTTACATACATTTTTTTCACTTATGCCCTATTGCTTGTGTGAGCCTTTCTTCACAGACACTGGGGGAAGGCATTATTTCTTAAATTTCATCTAAATTCAAGAAAGGGAAGTGTCTGTTATGATGTCTGCGCTAAGTGAGCTTGCTACATCCCTGGCGATAGAGATAGGCAATCTTCTACTGCCATACTTAGATGACTGGTTTAACAATTTGCTATCTCATTTGGATCTGAGTTACCCTGTGTTTGATATTTGTTCAATGCCTCTGCAGCTTCTTCCTATTGCTTTGAAGCCTTTGTATTTCACAGAAGATGTTGTCCCTCCACTTTGCAATCTGCCCACACAAATGGCCTCACACTCCCTACAATTTGAGGAGGATGATAATTTTTCCTCAGCCACGTCCCCTTGCAAGGACACTTGGAATTTCGATTATAGGATGGTCTCTCCCTGCATCCTTGGACAGCTGGATGGCCTGGAATCTTCTGTCTATTCTACATGGGCACTTTGCCATGGCCTAAGAATGGATTCAGTGGAGGCTTCGACTTATTGTCTATATTAAAGGCCTTTAGATGATGTTAGTACATTGGACTTTGTCTTACCACATATCTGGTTGTTTCCCCAGATTGTTAATATGCTTTTAGTTTTTATTTGACTACTCAGAATGCTAATCATGTTATCCAGGAAGGTTGGTGTGCCCCCCTACTATGTATATTCTGCTTTATTGTGGGGTCTCTTGGGCTCTGTGACATGAATACTCTGTTATATCCTTGTGTATATGCTATCCCGGCTCTTACTCCTACTGGACACTATTGTATAACTGACATGTTTTTCACTTACATAATCTTTTAAATAACACTCACAAATTGAATTTTTTGTTATTTTTCTGGATACACACTGTCCTGATTGTAAAGTTCCCCAAATATCAATAATTAATCACACTTTCTTTTCCAATTTACAGTAATTTACCTACGTTTGACTACATATTCTTTAGAAGACAACTTAGACCCTGCTATGTGTGCTCAATTTAGATTTTTCTATTCTGGTTAGGAAAAATTTAGAAACAGTTGGATGTTACAATCTGTGCATCATTTTACTAATTTGCATGGTAAAATCATGCGTTTGTTGGTTTTATTGTGATTGTCTTGGAAAGCCTTTTTTAACCTTTCTTATAAACCATATGTCTTCTGCAGTTTATAATACTACTGGAATCGTATCTGATTGTCCAGATTACTGTACTCTTATTTTGGCATGTATGTGCGATTTATTTACCGCTTGTATGATTTATTTTAATGCATTGGCTTCATTTAAAAAAAAAATTACCAATAAAGGTTGGATTTGTGCTAGGACGCAACCTGCTCAGCAAGAGTATGCTGTGCAGGAAGGTGCTAAGCTGAGGAGGCGCTTTCCTCTCTCTGCTACCCTGCTGTTGCAGATGGTTGTCGCTGCACCTCTCACACAGTATGACAGGCAGCGGGAAGTGCAGCTCTCAGTGTCGACTCCCTCCTCCTTTCTCCTCCCCACTGCACCTGTCTGACTCTATGACGCGCAGTGGTGATGGCATCTTCAAGCTTATCTCCATGTTAGTACCGCACACTCCCACCTCTTTTCCGTCCTGTGGACATATGTGTAAGGGGCATTACTTCTGTGGGCATTTTGTAAGTATACGTTCAATATCCCAACTGTCAGAATTCCGCCAGTCAAAATACTGAAGCCAAAATACTGATGTCCATTAGAACACTGATGCCAAAATCCTGACCGAATGTGGGCATTATGTGTGGCAGTACTGTACTGTGGGCATTATATGTGGCACTGCTACTGTGGGCAGTAAGTGGAAGGGGCACTACTACTGTGGGCAATATTTGTGGCACTACTATTGTGAACATTATGTGTGGCACAACTACTGTAGGCATTATGTGTGACACTACTACTGTGGGTGTTATGTGTGGCACTACTACTGTTGGCATTATGTTTAAGGGGCACTACTACTACTGTGGGCATTATGTGTAAGGGGCACTACTACTGTGGGCAATATGTGTGGCACTACTACTGAGGACGGTATATGTAATGGGCACTACTACTGTGGTCATTAGGTGTGGCACTACTACTGTGGGCATTATTTGTAGAAGAGACACTACTGTAGTCATTGTGTATAAGAGGCACTACTGTGTAGTTTAACATAAGTAAGGGGCACTACTATGTGTCGTAATGTGAATAAGGTACACTGCTATGTAGTGCAATATTTGACAAGTACCATATATATGTGATCCGTGCAATGTGGTACACCCACTACACTATCAGACACAATTTCACCCTTAATATATAAAAGTAGAAAAACACATCACTTTGTGTGGAAAATAGAAATACAATTTTAATACTTATGATTAATAGCCAATCACGTGGATGGCTGGTAATCACCATGCTATCTTGATGGTCGGCCTATTTTTATGTGGAGGCTTGGGTCCGTGGTCGCATCTGTCTCCATTTACATACAGATGTTTCCTCAACTGTTGTTACTGCGTGTAGCAGTGTATAGTGGTGGTACTGGAATGCATACTCATCGCGGTATATTGTGATCTCTGACAGCTGCCAGATGGGTGGTATTCATGTGACCGGCGGTCAGCTGACCGACAGTCACATGACCTCCTCCACCATCCCGACGGCTCCCTATCCTGATGGTCAGCATGCCGACCAACAGGGACTATTTCCACTCGTGGGTGTCCACAACACCCATAGAGTGGAAACATAACCCGTGGCGACCGCAGGTCGCCACCGAGCCCGCAAGGGGCTTGCTGCACTCGCCCCTCCTCGCCGGGATCCCGGCGTCGGTATGCTGCCGGGATCCCGGCGTCGGTAAGCTGACCGGCGGTCTCCTGACTGCCGGTCAGCCGTACTACACCCCTGCCGGATCTCCTGTTGCTTCTACTGCATAGCGGAAGCGTGCATACATATACGAGCTATGCTGCAATTCGCTTGTTGTGTTGCATATGCAATGCAGCAAGGATGTAAGGGAAAACATCTGTAACAAGGTGAGTTGGTCCTGCATGGGTTCAGAAAAGCAATTGTAAATAAAATATAGTATCAAATATTTTAAAATCACATATCTGCTACAGAATACTATTATCTTACAAAACCAAAATGATATTAGTGATAAATAAATGTTGGGTGGCTAGAGTACATTCATCACTAGTCCCTCTTGTCCAACAATGCGCAAATGACCTTTGGTTAATGCAACAGAACAAGACAAAATTATAGAGCTATATTCCCAATTTTCATGTAGCAAGCACTACTGGATTACTATAGGGCACATATAAGTAATGATCTGAATGTTTCACCCACAATCCTTGAGTACAGCTTGAATTTAAAAGAAAAAAAAAACACATTATTTCATCTACAGCTAAAGAAGGCTTTCACTGTATTTTATCACTTGGGTAAAAAATCAATACAGATAATAACTTTGATTTCCACAAAACAACATCTGTGAATATACTACACTATCATTTGTAACTTCTGAGAAGGCAGAATTTCCCAAAGTATATCGTATGTGTGTGATTTGAATTACGTTTGGTTACTGCTTTTCTGTATTGTTGTGCTGCTTCAGACATCTACACGTAGGACCCAGCAGACTGTGCATGACCTGTTTATCAAACAACATATACTACTGTACTTTCTTTCAAGGTAGTTTTTATTCCTTTATTGCACCTAAAGGACAAAATTATCTTGGACGGTGAGTTCATACCCTGAGAGTAATTTTACTTGCTGCCTGATTTCTGTAGATCTTGGTGAAAAAGACACATACTGTAGTATTTCCTTATAGCAATAACACCTATTAGTTTTTTGTAGTAATTATTATACATACAGTATTCACAAACTCAGCTACTGTATGTGTAAAAGCTACAGGCTTTGGTAATGAAAGAGCAGTATAAAGGGTATGCATTAGTCTCACATTGCATATCTTATTTAGAGATGTGCACCGGAAATTTTTCGGGTTTTGTGTTTTGGTTTTGGATTCGGTTCCGTGGCCGTGTTTTGGATTCGGACGCGTTTTGCCAAAACCTCCCTGAAATTTTTTTGTCGGATTCGGGTGTGTTTTGGATTCGGGTGTTTTTTTACAAAAAACCCTCAAAAACAGCTTAAATCATAGAATTTGGGGGTCATTTTGATCCCATAGTATTATTAACCTCAATAGCCATAATTTACACTCATTTTCAGTCTATTCTGAACACCTCACAATATTATTTTTAGTCTTAAAATTTGCACCGAGGTCGCTGGATGGCTAAGCTAAGCGACACAAGTGGCCGACACAAACACTTGGCCCATCTAGGAGTGGCACTGCAGTGTCAGACAGGATGGCACTTAAAAAAATAGTCCCCAAACAGCACATGATGCAAAGAAAAATGAAAGAAAAAAGAGGTGCAAGATGGAATTGTCCTTGGGCCCTCCCACCCACCCTTATGTTGTGTAAACAGGACATGCACACTTTAACGAACCCATCATTTCAGCGACAGGGTCTGCCACATGACTGTGACTGAAATGACTGGTTGGTTTGGGCCCCCACCAAAAAAGAAGCAATCAATCTCTCCTTGCACAAACTGGCTCTACAGAGGCAAGATGTCCACCTCATCATCATCCTCCGATTCCTCACCCCTTTCACTGTGTACATCCCCCTCCTCACAGATTATTAATTCGTCCCCACTGGAATCCACCATCTCAGATCCCTTTGTACTTTCTGGAGTCAATTGCTGGTGAATGTCTCCATGGAGGAATTGATTATAATTCATTTTGATGAACATCATCTTCTCCACATTTTCTGGAAGTAACCTTGTATGCCGATTGCTGACAAGGTGAGCGGCTGCACTAAACACTCTTTCGGAGTACACACTGGAGGGAGGGCAACTTAGGTAGAATAAAGCCAGTTTGTGCAAGGGCCTCCAAATTGCCTCTTTTTCCTGCCAGTATACGTACGGACTGTCTGACGTGTCTACTTGGATGCGGTCACTCATATAATCCTCCACCATTCTTTCAATGGTGACAGAATCATATGCAGTGACAGTAGACGACATGTCAGTAATCGTTGGCAGGTCCTTCAGTCCGGACCAGATGTCAGCACTCGCTCCAGACTGCTCTGCATCACCGCCAGCGGGTAGGCTCGGAATTCTTAGCCTTTTCCTCGCACCCCCAGTTGCGGGAGAATGTGAAGGAGGAGCTGTTGACGGGTCACGTTCCGCTTGACTTGACAATTTTCTCACCAGCAGGTCTTTGAACCTCTGCAGACTTGTGTCTGCTGGAAAGAGAGATACAACGTAGGTTTTAGGATCGAGCACGGTGGCCAAAATGTAGTGCTCTGATTTCAACAGATTGACCACCCGTGAATCCTGGTTAAGCGAATTAAGGGCTCCATCCACAAGTCCCACATGCCTAGCGGAATTGCTCTGTTTTAGCTCCTCCTTCAATGTCTCCAGCTTCTTCTGCAAAAGCCTGACTCAGGCTGGCAGTGTCTGAACTGACTTCACATGTGGCAAGTTCAAAGGGTTGCAGAACCTTGCACAACGTTGAAATCATTCTCCACTGCGCTTGAGTCAGGTGCATTCCCCCTCCTTTGCCTATATCGTGGGCAGATGTATAGGCTTGAATGGCCTTTTGCTGGTCCTCCATCCTCTGAAGCATATAGAGGGTTGAATTCCACCTCGTTACCACCTCTTGCTTCAGATGATGGCAGGGCAGGTTCAGGACTGTTTGCTGGTGCTCCAGTCTTCGGCACGCGGTGGCTGAATGCCGAAAGTGGCCCGCAATTCTTCGGGCCACCGACAGCATCTCTTGCACGCCCCTGTCGTTTTTTAAAAAATTCTGCACCACCAAATTCAATATATGTGCAAAACATGGGACGTGCTGGAATTTGCCCAGATGTAATGCACGCACAATATTGGTGGCGTTGTCCGATGTCACAAATCCCCAAGAGAGTCCAATTGGGGTAAGCCATTCTGCGATGATGTTCCTCAGTTTCTGTAAGAGGTTGTCAGCTGTGTGCCTCTTATGGAAAGCGGTGATACAAAGCGTAGCCTGCCAAGGAACGAGTTGGCGTTTGCGAGATGCTGCTACTGGTGCCGCCGCTGCTGTTCTTGCTGCGGGAGGCAATACATCTACCCAGTGGGCTGTCACAGTCATATAGTCCTGAGTCTGCCTGCTCCACTTGTCCACATGTCCGTGGTTAAGTGGACATTGGGTACAACTGCATTTTTTAGGACACTGGTGACTCTTTTTCTGAGGTCTGTGTACATTTTCGGTATCACCTGCCTAGAGAAATGGAACCTAGATGGTATTTGGTACCGGGGACACAGTACCTCAATCAAGTCTCTAGTTGCCTGTGAATCAACGGTGGATACCGGACACACGTTTTTCACCACCCAGGCTGACAAGACCTGAGTTATCCACTTTGCAGCAGGATGACTGCTGTGATATTTCATCTTCCTCGCAAAGGACTGTTGGACAGTCAATTGCTTACTGGAAGTAGTACAAGTGGTCTTCCGACTTCCCCTCTGGGATGACGATCGACTCCCAGCAGCAACAACAGCAGCGCCAGCAGCAGTAGGCGTTACACTCAAGGATGCATCGGAGGAATCCCAGGCAGGAGAGGACTCGTCAGACTTGCCAGTGACATGGCCTGCAGGACTATTGGCTTTCCTGTGTAAGGTGGAAATTGACACTGAGGGAGTTGGTGGTGTGGTTTGCAGGAGCTTAGTTACAAGAGGAAGGAATTTAGTGGTCAGTGGACTGCTTCCGCTGTCATCCAAAGTTTTTGAACTTGTCACTGACTTCTGATAAATGCGGTCCAGGTGACGTATAAGGGAGGATGTTCCTAGGTGGTTAACGTCCTTACCCCTACTTATTACAGCTTGACAAAGGCAACACACGGCTTGACACCTGTTGTCCGCATTTGTGTTGAAATAATTCCACACCGAAGAGGTGATTTTTTTTGTATTTTGACCAGGCATGTCAATGGCCATATTCGTCCCACGGACAACAGGTGTCTCCCCGGGTGCCTGACTTAAACAAACCACCTAACCATCAGAATCCTCCTAGTCAATTTCCTCCCCAGCGCCAGCAACACCCATATCCTCATCCTGGTGTACTTCAACACTGACATCTTCAATTTGACTATCAGGAACTGGACTGCGGGTGCTCCTTCCAGCATTTGCAGGGGGCGTGCAAATGGTGGACAGCGCAAGCTCTTCCCGTCCAGTATTGGGAAGGTCAGGCATCGCAACCGACACAATTGGACTCTCCTTGGGGATTTGTGATTTAGAAGAACGCACAGTTCTTTGCTGTGCTTTTGCCAGCGTAAGTCTATTAATTTTTCTAGCGAGAGGATGAGTGCTTCCATCCTCATGTGAATCTGAACCACTAGCCATGAACATAGGCCCGGGCCTCAGCCGTTCCTTGCCACTCCGTGTCGTAAATGGCATATTGGCAAGTTTACGCTTCTCATCAGACGCTTTCAATATTGATTTTTGGGTCATTTTACTGAACTTTTGTTTTTTGGATTTTACATGCTCTCTACTATGAAATTGGGCATCGGCCTTGGCAGACGACGTTGATGGCATTTCATCGTCTCGGCCATGACTAATGGCAGCAGCTTCAGCACGAGGTGGAAGTGGATCTTGATCTTTCCCTATTTTAACCTCCACATTTTTGTTCTCCATTTTTTAATGTGTGGAATTATATGCCAGTATCAATAGCAATGGCCTACTACTATATATACTGCGCACAACTGAAATGCACCACAGGTATGGATGGATAGTATACTTGACGACACAGAGGTAGGCAGAGCAGTGGCCTTCCGTACCGTACTGCTATATATACTGGTGGTCACTGTCAGCAAACTGCAAAACTAAAATGCACCACAAGTATAGAATCTAGATGTATAGTATACTTGACGACACAGAGGTAGGTAGAACAGTGGCCTTCCGTACCATACTGCTATATATACTGGTGGTCACTGTCAGCAAACTGCAAAACTAAAATGCACCACAGGTATAGAATCTAGATGGATAGTATACTTGACGACACAGAGGTAGGTAGAGCAGTGGCCTTCCGTACCGTACTGCTATATATACTGGTGGTCACTGTCAGCAAACTGCAAAACTAAAATGCACCACAGGTATAGAATCTAGATGGATAGTATACTTGACGACACAGAGGTAGGTAGAGCAGTGGCCTTCCGTACCGTACTGCTATATATACTGGTGGTCACTGTCAGCAAACTGCAAAACTAAAATGCACCACAGGTATAGAATCAAGATGGATAGTATACTTGTTGACACAGAGGTAGGTAGAGCAGTGGCCTTCTGTACCGTACTGCTATATATACTGGTGGTCACTGTCAGCAAACTGCAAAACTAAAATGCACCACAGGTATAGAATCTAGATGGATAGTATACTTGACGACACAGAGGTAGGTAGAGCAGTGGCCTTCCGTACCGTACTGCTATATATACTGGTGGTCACTGTCAGCAAACTGCAAAACTAAAATGCACCACAGGTATAGAATCTAGATGGATAGTATACTTGACGACACAGAGGTAGGTAGAGCAGTGGCCTTCCGTACCGTACTGCTATATATACTGGTGGTCACTGTCAGCAAACTGCAAAACTAAAATGCACCACAGGTATAGAATCTAGATGGATAGTATACTTGACGACACAGAGGTAGGTAGAGCAGTGGCCTTCCGTACCGTACTGCTATATATACTGGTGGTCACTGTCAGCAAACTGCAAAACTAAAATGCACCACAGGTATAGAATCTAGATGGATAGTATACTTGACGACACAGAGGTAGGTAGAGCAGTGGCTTTCCGTACCGTACTGCTATATATACTGGTGGTCACTGTCAGCAAACTGCAAAACTAAAATGCACCACAGGTATAGAATCTAGATGAATAGTATACTTGACGACACAGAGGTAGGTAGAGCAGTGGCCTTCCGTACCGTACTGCCATATATACTGGTGGTCACTGTCAGCAAACTGCAAAACTAAAATGCACCACAGGTATAGAATCTAGATGGATAGTATACTTGACGACACAGAGGTAGGTAGAGCAGTGGCCTTCCGTACCGTACTGCTATATATACTGGTGGTCACTGTCAGCAAACTGCAAAACTAAAATGCACCACAGGTATAGAATCAAGATGGATAGTATACTTGTTGACACAGAGGTAGGTAGAGCAGTGGCCTTCTGTACCGTACTGCTATATATACTGGTGGTCACTGTCAGCAAACTGCAAAACTAAATTGCACCACAGGTATAGAATCTAGATGGATAGTATACTTGACGACACAGAGGTAGGTAGAGCAGTGGCCTTCCGTACCGTACTGCTATATATACTGGTGGTCACTGTCAGCAAACTGCAAAACTAAAATGCACCACAGGTATAGAATCTAGATGGATAGTATACTTGACGACACAGAGGTAGGTAGAGCAGTGGCCTTCCGTACCGTACTGCTATATATACTGGTGGTCACTGTCAGCAAACTGCAAAACTAAAATGCACCACAGGTATAGAATCTAGATGGATAGTATACTTGACGACACCGAGGTAGGTAGAGCAGTGGCCTTCCGTACCGTACTGCTATATATACTGGTGGTCACTGTCAGCAAACTGCAAAACTAAAATGCACCACAGGTATAGAATCTAGATGGATAGTATACTTGACGACACAGAGGTAGGTAGAGCAGTGGCTTTCCGTACCGTACTGCTATATATACTGGTGGTCACTGTCAGCAAACTGCAAAACTAAAATGCACCACAGGTATAGAATCTAGATGAATAGTATACTTGACGACACAGAGGTAGGTAGAGCAGTGGCCTTCCGTACCGTACTGCCATATATACTGGTGGTCACTGTCAACAAACTGCAAAACTAAAATGCACCACAGGTATAGAATCTAGATGGATAGTATACTTGACGACACAGAGGTAGGTAGAGCAGTGGCCTTCCGTACCATACTGCTATATATACTGGTGGTCACTGTCAGCAAACTGCAAAACTAAAATGCACCACAGGTATAGAATCTAGATGGATAGTATACTTGATGACACAGAGGTAGGTAGAGCAGTGGCCTTCCGTACCGTACTGCTATATATACTGGTGGTCACTGTCAGCAAACTGCAAAACTAAAATGCACCGCAGGTATAGAATCTAGATGGATAGTATACTTGACGACACAGAGGTAGGTAGAGCAGTGGCCGTCCGTACCGTACTGCTATATATACTGGTGGTCACTGTCAGCAAACTGCAAAACTAAAATGCACCACAGGTATAGAATCTAGATGGATAGTATACTTGACGACACAGAGGTAGGTAGAGCAGTGGCCTCCATACCATACTGCTATATATACTGGTGGTCACTGTCCGCAAACTGCAAAACTAAAATGCACCACAGGTATAGAATCTAGATGGATAGTATACTTGACGACACAGAGGTAGGTAGAGCAGTGGCCTTCCGTACCATACTGCTATATATACTGGTGGTCACTGTCAGCAAACTGCAAAACTAAATTGCACCACAGGTATAGAATCTAGATGGATAGTATACTTGACGACACAGAGGTAGGTAGAGCAGTGGCCTTCCGTACCGTACTGCTATATATACTGGTGGTCACTGTCAGCAAACTGCAAAACTAAAATGCACCACAGGTATAGAATCTAGATGGATAGTATACTTGATGACACAGAGGTAGGTAGAGCAGTGGCTTTCCTTACCGTACTGCTATATATACTGGTGGTCACTGTCAGCAAACTGCAAAACTAAAATGCACCACAGGTATAGAATCTAGATGGATAGTATACTTGACGACACAGAGGTAGGTAGAGCAGTGGCCTTCCATACCATACTGCTATATATACTGGTGGTCACTGTCAGCAAACTGCAAAACTAAAATGCACCACAGGTATAGAATCTAGATGGATAGTATACTTGACGACACAGAGGTAGGTAGAGCAGTGGCCTTCCGTACCGTACTGCTATATATACTGGTGGTCACTGTCAGCAAACTGCAAAACTAAAATGCACCACAGGTATAGAATCTAGATGGATAGTATACTTGACGACACAGAGGTAGGTAGAGCAGTGGCCGTCCGTACCGTACTGCTATATATACTGGTGGTCACTGTCAGCAAACTGCAAAACTAAAATGCACCACAGGTATAGAATCTAGATGGATAGTATACTTGACGACACAGAGGTAGGTAGAGCAGTGGCCTCCATACCTTACTGCTATATATACTGGTTGTCACTGTCCGCAAACTGCAAAACTAAAATGCACCACAGGTATAGAATCTAGATGGATAGTATACTTGACGACACAGAGGTAGGTAGAGCAGTGGCCTTCCGTACCGTACTGCTATATATACTGGTGGTCACTGTCAGCAAACTGCAAAACTAAATTGCACCACAGGTATAGAATCTAGATGGATAGTATACTTGACGACACAGAGGTAGGTAGAGCAGTGGCCTTCCGTACCGTACTGCTATATATACTGGTGGTCACTGTCAGCAAACTGCAAAACTAAAATGCACCACAGGTATAGAATCAAGATGGATAGTATACTTGACGACACAGAGGTAGGTAGAGCAGTGGCCTTCCGTACCGTACCGCTATATATACTGGTGGTCACTGTCAGCAAACTGCAAAACTAAAATGCACCACAGGTATAGAATCTAGATGGATAGTATACTTGACGACACAGAGGTAGGTAGAGCAGTGGCCTTCCGTACCGTACTGCTATATATACTGGTGGTCACTGTCTGCAAACTGCAAAACTAAAATGCACCACAGGTATAGAATCTAGATGGATAGTATACTTGACGACACAGAGGTAGGTAGAGCAGTGGCCTTCCGTACTGTACTGCTATATATACTGGTGGTCACTGTCAGCAAACTGCAAAACTAAAATGCACCACAGGTATAGAATCTAGATGGATAGTATACTTGACGACACAGAGGTAGGTAGAGCAGTGGCCTTCCGTACCGTACTGCTATATATACTGGTGGTCACTGTCAGCAAACTGCAAAACTAAAATGCACCACAGGTATAAAATCTAGATGGATAGTATACTTGACGATACAGATTTAGGTAGAGCAGTGGCCTTCCGTACCGTACTGCTATATATACTGGTGGTCACTGTCAGCAAACTGCAAAACTAAAATGCACCACAGGTATAGAATCTAGATGGATAGTATACTTGACGACACAGAGGTAGGTAGAGCAGTAGCCTTCCGTACTGTACTGCTATATGTACTGGTGGTCACTGTCAGCAAACTGCAAAACTAAAATGCACCACAGGTATAGAATCTAGATGGATAGTATACTTGACGACACAGAGGTAGGTAGAGCAGTGGCCTTCCGTACCGTACTGCTATATATACTGGTGGTCACTGTCAGCAAACTGCAAAACTAAAATGCACCACAGGTATAGAATCTAGATGGATAGTATACTTGACAACACAGAGGTAGGTAGAGCAGTGGCCTTCCGTACCGTACTGCTATATATACTGGTGGTCACTGTCAGCAAACTGCAAAACTAAAATGCACCACAGGTATAGAATCAAGATGGATAGTATACTTGACGACACAGAGGTAGGTAGAGCAGTGGCCTTCCGTACCGTACTGCTATATATACTGGTGGTCACTGTCAGCAAACTTCAAAACTAAAATGCACCACAGGTATAGAATCTAGATGGATAGTATACTTGACGACACAGAGGTAGGTAGAGCAGTGGCCTTCCGTACCGTACTGCTATATATTCTGGTGGTCACTGTCAGCAAACTGCAAAACTAAAATGCACCACAGGTATAGAATCTAGATGGATAGTTTACTTGACGACACAGAGGTAGGTAGAGCAGTGGCCTTCCGTACCGTACTGCTATATATACTGGTGGTCACTGTCAGCAGAACTCTACACTGTAATCCTCCTATATAATACTGCTGGTCCCCAGTCCCCACAATAAAGCAGTGTGAGCACAGATATATGCAGCACACTGAGCACAGATATGGAGCGTTTTTCAGGCAGAGAATGGATAAAACTGGTGGTCACTGATCAGCAAAACTCTGCACTGTACTCCTCCTATATAATACAGCTGCTCCTCAGTCCCCACAATTAAGCAATAAGCATAAATATTTTCAGCAACATTAATAAACGTAGAGGACGCCAGCCACGTCCTCTCCCTAACATTTCCAATGCGTGGCTCCTTATATAGAATACGAATCTCGCGAGAATCCGACCGCGGGATGATAACGTTTGGGCGCGCTCGGGTTAACAGAGCCATACGGGAAAATCCGAGTGTGCCTCGGACCCGTGTAAAATGGGTGAAGTTCGGGGGGGTTCGGTTTCCGAGGAACCGAACCCGCTCATCACTACTTATAATATTTTTTTTAAACTGATTTTAATCATTTGCTATTATAAATCAGCCCAATCCTGAAGGCAATGTAAGTAACTTAGAGATGTGTGGAGGGTACTTTTCGTGTTTTGTGTTTGGTTCTGGTTTTGGATCTCGATTGGTTTTGCCAAAACCACCATTTCGAGTTTTGGTTTTGGATCTGGATGATATTTGAAAAAAACATAAAAACAGCTAAAATCACAAAATTTGGTGGTGATTTTGATCCTACGGTATTATTAACCTCAATAACATTCATTTCCACTCATTTTCAGTCTATTCTGAACACCTTACACCTCACAATATTGTTTTAGGCCAAAATGTTGCACCGAGGTGGCTGTATGACAAAGCTAAGCGACACAAGTGTATGGCACAAACACCTGGCCCATCTAGGAGCGGCACTGCAGTGGCAGACAGGATGGCACTTAAAAAAACTAGTCCCCAAACAGCACATGATGCAAAGAAAAAAAGAGGTGCAATGAGGTAGCTGTATGACTAAGCTAAGCGACACAAGTGTGCGGCACAAACACCTGACCCATCTAGGAGTGGCACTGTAGTGGCAGACAGGATGGCACTTAAAAAAACTAGTCCCCAAACAGCACATGATGCAAAGAAGAAAAAGAGGTGCAATGAGGTAGCTGTATGGCTAAGCTAAGTGACACAAGTGTGCGGCACAAACAACATGGGACGTGCTGGAATTTGCCCAGATGTAATACACGCACAATATTGGTGGCACAGGAGAGCGTACCCCAAAACAACACACACACGGCAAAGCCTGTAAAATTAATTTGGATAATAATAACCCTTTTATTTGCAGCTATTATAATAATATGCAGCACAGGCGAGCGTACCCCTACACCACACAGGGCAAACTCTGTAAAAATGATTTGGATAATAATATAAGTAATGTATATAACCCTTTTATTTGGAGGAAAATAATATACAGCACAGAACACCACCACTGGACTTGGGGCAGCACAATCCACCACCACTGGACTGATGCAGCCCAAGACAGTTCCACTGGACTGGACTTATACGGCAGTACCCCTGGACTTATACGGCACTACCCCTGGACTTGTATGGTAGTGTCAGACAGGATGGCACTTTAAAAAACTAGTCCCCAAACAGCACATGATGCACAATAAACAGGACATGCACACTTTAACGAACCAATCATTTCAGCGACAGGGTCTGCCACACGACTGTGGCTGAAATGACTGGTTTGTTTGGGCCCCACCATAAAAGAAGCAATCAATCTCTCCTTGCACAAACTGGCTCTACAGAGGCAAAATGTCGACCTCATCCTCATCCTCTGATCCCTCACCCCTTTCACTGTGTACATCCTCCTCCTCACAGAGCATTAATTCGTCCCCACTGGAATCCACCGTCACAGGTCCCTGTGTACTTTCTGGAGGCAATTGCTGGTCAAGGTCTTCCCGGAGGAATTTATAATTCATTTTGATGAACAGCATCTTCTCCACATTTTGTGGAAGTAACCTCCTACGCCAATCGCTGACAAGGTTACTGGCTGCAGCAAACACTTTTGAAGTACACACTGGAGTGAAGGGAGGGGGGGGGACCTTAGGTAAAATAAAGCCACTTTGTGCAAGGGCATTCAAATTGCCTCTTTTTCCTGCCAGTATACATACATACATACTGTCTGACATGCCTACTTGGATGCTGTCACTCATATAACCATCCACTATTCTGTCAATGGTGACAGAATCATATGCAGTGACAGTAGACATGTCAGTAATCATTGACAGGTCCTTCAGTCTGTACCAGATGTCGCTCCTGACTGCCTTGCATCACTGCCAATGGGTGGGCCAGGAAATCTTATCCTTTGCCTCGCAGCCCCAGTTACGGGAGAAAATGAATGCGGAGCTGTTGATGGGTCACGTTCTGCTTGAGTTGACAATTGTCTCACCAGCAGGTCTTTGAACCTCTGCAGACTTGTGTCTCCCAGAAAGATACAACGTAGGCTTTAAACCTAGGATCGAGCACGGTGGCCAAATTGTAGTGCTCTGATTTCAACAGATTGACCACCGTTGAATCCTGGCAAAGCGAATGAAGGGCTCTATCCACTAGTCCCACATACTTAGCGGAATTGCTCCATCTTACAGTAGCTCTTCCTTCAATATCTCCAGCTGCTTCTGCAAAAGCCTGATGAGGGGAATGACCTGACTCAAGCTGGCAGTGTCTGAACTGACTTCACGTTTGGCAAGTTCAAAGGGTTGGAGAACCTTGCACAAGATGGAAATCATTCTCCACTGCGCTTGAGTCAGGTGCAATCCCCCTCCTTTGCCTATATCGTTGGAGGATGTATAGGCTTAAATGACCTTTTGCTGCTCCTCCATCCTCTGAAGCATATAGAGTGTTTAATTCCACCTTATTACCACCTTTTGCTTCAGGTGAGAGCAGGGCAGGTCCAGGAGTGATTGCTGGTGCTCCAGTCTTTGGCACGCAGTGACTGAATGTCGAAAGTGGCCCGTAATTTTTTGGGCCACTGACCGCATCTCCTTCACGCCCCTGTCATTTTTCAAAAAATTCTGCACCACCAAATAAATGTATGTGCAAAATATAGTATGTGTTGTAATTTGCTCAGATGTAATGCACGCACAATATTGGTGGTGTTGTCCGATATCACAAATCCCCAGGAGAGTCTAATTGGGGTAAGCCATTGTGTGTCCCTCAGTTTCCGTAAGAGGTTGTCAGCAGTGTGCCTCTTACGGAAATCGGTGATACATAGCGTAGCCTGCCTAGGAACGAGTTGGCGTTTGCGAGATGCTGCTACTGGTGCCGCTGCTGTTGTTGCTGCGATAGGCCATACATCTACCCAGTGGGTTGTCACAGTCATATAGTACTTAGTCTGCCCTTTTCCACTTGTCCATGGTTAAGTAGAAGTGGACAGTGGGTACAACTGCATTTTGTAGGACACAGAGGACACTTTCTGACGTCTCTGTACATTCTCGGTATCGCCTGCCTAGTGAAGTGGAATCTAGATGGGATTTGGTACCAGGGACACACTACCTCCATCAATTCTCTAAGTCCCACTGAACCAATGGCGGATACCGGACACACGTCTAACACCAACATAGCTGTCAAGGCCTCAGTTATCCTCTTTGCAACAGGATGACTGCTGTCATATTTAATTTTCCTTGCAAAGGACTGTTGGACAGTCAATTGCTTAGTTGAAGTAGTACAAGTGGTCTTCCAACTTCACCTCTGGGATGATGATCGACAGTATCACTGGAATTATACAGCAGTACCACTAAACTTATACGGCAGTACCACTGGACTGTATTTATACGGCAGTACAAATGGACTTATACGCCAGTACCACTGAAATTATATGGCAGTATCACTGGACTTATACTGCAGTATCACTGGAATTATACGGCATTATCAGTGGATTTATACGGCAGTGTCACTGGAATTTTATGGCAGTATACAGCAGTACCACTGGACATATATGGCAGTACAACTGGACTTGATTTATACGGCAGTACCACTGGATTTATACGCCTGTACCACTGGAATTATATCGCAGTATCACTGGATCTATATGGCAGTATCACTGGAATAATACGGCAAAATCACTGGATTTATATGCCAGTACCACTGGATTTATATGCCAGTACCACTGGAATTATACGGCAGTATTTCTGGATTTATACGGCAGTATCACTGGATTTATACGGCAGTATCACTGGAATTATACGGCAGTACCACTGGAATTATACAGAAGTACCACTGGACTGGATTTATACAGACGTACAACTGGATTTATATGCAGTATCAATTGAATTATACGGCAGTAACACTGGAATTATACAGAAGTACTAGTGAACTTTTACGGCAGTATCACTGGAATTATACGTCAGTATCACTGAAGTTATACGACAGTATCACTGGAATTATACGGCAGTACCACTGGACTTATACAGCAGTACCACTGGACTGGATTTATACGGCAGTACCACTGGACTTATATGCAGTATCAATTGAATTATACGGCAGTAACACTGGAATTATACAGAAGTACTAGTGGACTTTTACGGCAGTATCACTGGAATTATACGTCAGTATCACTGAAGTTATACGGCAGTATAACTAGACTTATATGGCAGTATCACTGGACTTAACTTAACCGCCAGTACACCTGGATTGTTAAGGCAGTACCACTGGACATATACGGCAATATCACTGGAATTAAATGGCAGTACCACTGGACATATACGGCAGTATCACTGGACTGGATTTATGTGATAGTACCACTTTATTTATACGGCAGTACCACTGGACATATATGACAGTATCACTCAACATATATGGCAGTATCTCTGGACTGGATTTATACGCCAGTACCACTGGATTTTTACGGTAGTACCACTGGACATACATGGCATTATCACTGGAATTATATGGCAGTAACACTGGACATATACGGCAGTATCACTGGACACAGTGCCGTAACTAGGCATTTTAGCGCTGTGTGCAAGAAACGGCATTGGCGCCCCCCCATGTAAGACAGGGGCAGTGCGCACCGCAGGCACGTGAAAAATATATAGGGGTGTGGCTTCATGGGGAAGGGGCGTGGCCACAAAATAATACCAATTCATACTATGGTGCAAAGTAGTCTCCAGTATTCAAATTACACTGCACAGTAGCACCACTACACCAGGTAGAGCCCCTTTTACACATTACGGCAGACAGCATCCCCTTTTTACACATTACAGCAGGCAGCATCCCCTTTTTACACATTACGGCAGACAGCGTCCCCCTTTTTACAGATTACAGCAGGCAGCATCCCCTTTTTACACATTACGGCAGACAGCGTCCCACTTATTACACATTACGGCAGACAGCGTCCCCCTTATTACACATTACAGCAGGCAGCGTCCTCTTTTTACACATTATGGCAGCCAGCGTCCCCCTTTTTACACATTATGGCAGCCAGTCCCCCTTTTTACACATTACGGTAGACAGCGTCCCCCTTATTACACATTATGGCAGACAGCACCCCCCAAATTACACATTGAGGCAGACAACGTCCCCCTTATTACACATTACGGCAGACAGCATCCCCCTTTTTACACATTACGGCAGACACCGCCCCCCTTTTTACACATTATGGCAAACAGCGTCCCCTTTTTACACATTACGGCAGACAGTCCCACTTTTTACACATTACGGCAGACAGTGTCCCCTTTTTACACATTACGGCAGACAGCGTCCTCCTTATTACACATTACGGCAGACAGTATCCCCCTTTCTACACATTATAGCAGACAGCGTCCCCCTTTTTACACATTACAGCAGACAGCGTCCTTCTTATTACACATTACGGCAGACAGCGTCCCCATTTTTACACATTACGGCAGACAGCGTCCCCCTTTTTACACATTACGGCAGACAGCGTCCCTTTTTACACATTGTGGCAGACGAGATAGAGAGAGAGAGAGAGAGAGAGAGAGATACTTACCATCTCTCCCCGCTGGCAGTCAGGCTCCTCGTGCTGGCAGATCCCGGGCAGCTGCAGCGGAGACGGAGGAGGAGAGATGGGGACTGGAGCCGCAGTAGTGCTATGTAATTGATAGTGGTGCCGCTGCAGCAGTCCCCTCTCCTTCCGTATTGACTGCCCGCTGCTGTGAATGCTGGGATGAGGGAAGCGCATCCAAGCATTCATAGCAGCGCCGGGCAGCCAATACAGAAGGAGAGGGGACTGCTGCAGCGGCGCTTCTACCTATTACATAGCGCTGCTGCGGTTCCAGTACCCCTCCCTCCTCCTCCTCACCTGCCTCCGGCGCTGCTGCTCTCCTCCAGCCAGGGCCGGTGCAAGGTTTTTCAGCACCCTAGGCAAATTGTCAGCCCACCCCCCTCTCCCTCCAAAATATTGAGCCCCTTAGGTGAAAAAGTGCAGACATGGCATATTCTATCTTCCACAGCCACCGCCTGATAAGGTTAGGCACTGGGGGGGAGGTTGGGAATAGGCTGTGGGAGGGGAGGTTAGGGTAAGGCAGTGGGAGGGGAGGTTAGGGTTAGGTACTGGGGGAGGAGGTTAGGGTTACGCTGCGGGGAGGGGAGGTTAAGTTATGCTGCACGGAGGGGGGGTTAGTGTTATGCTGCGGGAGGGGAGGTTAGGGTTACGTTGCGGGGAGGTTAGGGTTAGGCTGCGGGAGTGGAGGAGAGGGTTAGGCTGTGGGAGGGGAGGGTTAGGGTTACGCTGCAGTAGGGGTGGGCTAGGGATATGCTGCAGTAGGGGAGGGCTAGGGTTACGCTGCAGTAGGGGAGGGCTAGGGTTAGGCTGTGAGAGGGGAGGGTTACAGTTACGCTTGCGGGGAGGGGAGGTTAGGGTTACGCTACAGGGGAGGGGAGGTTAGGGTTAAGCTGCGGGGAGGGAAGGTTAGGGTTAAGATGCAGGGAGGGGAGGTTAGGATTAAGCACTGGGGGGGTTGGGGATAGGCTGTGGGAAGGGAGGTTAGGGTTAAGCTGCCGGAGTGGAGGGAAGGGTTAGGCTGGTGGTACCTATAATTATGGGACACGCACAGTCACACACTGACTGGGGAGGTCTATGGACACCTTGCACAGGGCAGCATAAAGTTGCTGGGTGCATTCTGCACCCCACAGTTTTATCAAACAGCCACAGGGTGAGGAGCCAGTGCCAGGTGAACCATTGGTGACTGGGGAGCGCTCTCAAATGTGGGCCTATGTCAAGACAGGGAGAGATCGTAGCTGTCCATAGGGGAACACTCCTAGTGGAAGAGCCAGCTCCCACAGTCAATTTGACTCATTACAAGCCGCTGGCCGTGCGCCCTCAGGGCAACTGCGCTGTGTGCCAGGCACATCTGGCACAGAGGTAGTTACGGCTCTGACTGGACATATACGGCAGTATCACTGGAATTATATGGCAGTACCACTGGACATATACGTCAGTATCACTGGATTTATATGGCAGTACCACTGGACTCATACGCCAGTACCACTGGAATTATATAGCAGTATCACTGAACTTATATGGCAGTATCACTGGACTGGATTTAAACGCCAGTATCACTGGATTTATACGGCAGTACCACTGTACATATACGGCAGTATCACTGGAATTATATGGCAGTATCACTGGACTTATATGGCAGTATCACTGGACTGGATTTAAATGCCAGTACCACTCGATATACACGGCATTACCACTGGACATATACGGCAGCATCACTGGAATTATATGGCAGTACCACTGAACATACATGGCAGTTTCACTGGACTTATACGGCAATATCACTGGACTGGATTTATGCGCCATTACCACTGGATTTATATGGCAGTATCACTGGATTTATACAGCAATATCACTGTACATATACGGCAGTATCAGGACATATACGGCAGTATCACTGGACATATTCGGCAGTACCACTGGATTTATACAGCAGCACAGGGACACCACCACTGGACTGGTGCAGGACAACACAGCACCACTGTAATGGACTGGACTTATACAGCAGTACCGGACATATGGCAGCAGAGGACACCACCACTGTGACTGGACTGATGCAGCACAACACAGCACCACTGGACTGGACTTATACAGCAGCACTGGACATGTGGCAGCAGAGGACACCACCACTGTGACTGGACTGATGCAGTACAAGACACTACCACTGTACTGATGTAGGACAACACAGCACCGCTGCACTGGACTTATACAGCTACATTCAGGGGCGTCGGAATGGGGGGGGGGGGGGGGGGGGCAAGGAGGCAGCTCGCTCCCCCCAAAATACGAGAGAGGCGCCATCCGCATCCACCCGGACCCGCAGCCGCCACAAGGCAGCTTCAGTGCTGCCCGCGCCGCATATAGAGGGCGCCCTAGACGCGATAGCGGCTGTGTCCCTACTGTATAACTTACTACAGCACTCACTAATCACAGTGATCAGTGATGCTGCAGACGCGGCTCTTCCTTTGGTTAGTCTTCAGTGCATATATAATGAGGGTCGGGGCATCATGACGTCACGCCGCTCATTAGAATATGCGGAAATTGTGCTGGGGCAGGACGCCACGTTCGAGTGGAGAAAGTGCAGTTTGAATGCGCTTGCCGCCAGCGCCATCATATCCCGGGGGCCTCTTATTTAGGTATGCTGCATGTTGCTCATAAACTTCTTTGCTCCACACTACAATCTAATTAATTTTATCCATCCAGGCTGCTGCAGCAGCATGAGTTCGATTCCTCACCTCCTCTCTCTCTCCCCCATGTGCCTCTCCCCCCGTGTGCTCTGACCTCCTCTCTCCCCCCATGTGCCTCTCTACTGCCTCTCCACCTGTGTGCCTCTCACCTGCTCTCTCCCCCCCATGTGCCTCTCACCTGCTCTCTCCCTGCCTCTCCCCCATGTGCCTCTCACCTGCTCTCTCCCTGTCTCTCCCCCGTGTCCCTCTCACCTGCTCTCTCCCCGTGTGCCTCTCACCTGCTCTCTCCCCCGTGAGCCTCTCACCTGCTCTCTCCCTGTCTCTCCCCCCGTGTGCCTCTCACCTGCTCTCTCCATCTCTCCCCCCGTGTACCTCTCACCTGCTCTCTCCCTGTCTCTCCCCCTTTGTGCCTCTCACTGCTCTCTCCCTGTCTCGCCCCCCTTGTGCCTCTCACCTCCTCTCTCCCCCATGTGCCTCTTTACTGCCTCTCCACCCATGTGCCTCTCACCTGCTATCTCCCTGCTTCTCACCTGCTTTCTCCCCCTGTGTGCCTCTCACCTGCTCTCTCCAGCCGTGTGCCTCTCACCTGCTCTCTCCCCCCTGTGCCTCTCACCTGCTCTCTCCCCCGTGTGCCTCTCACCTGCTCTCCCCCCCGTCGTGTGCCTCTCACCTGCTCTCCCCCCCATGTGCCTCTCACCTCCTCTCTCCCTGCCTCTCCCCCCATGTGCCTTTCACCTGCTCTCTCCGTCTCTCCCCGTGTGCCTCTCACCTCCTCTCTCCCCCCACGTGCCTCTTTACTACTTCTCCACCCATGTGCCTCTCACCTGCTCTCTCCCCTGTGTGCCTCTCACCTGCTCTCTCCCCCGTGTGCCTCTCACCTGCTCTCTCCCCCGTGTGCCTCTCACCTGCTCTCTCTCCCGTGTGCCTCTCACCTGCTCTCTCCCTGTGTCTCGCCCTGTGTGCCTCTCACCTGCTCTCTCCATCGCTCCCCCGTGTACCTCTCACCTGCTCTCTCCCTGTCTCTCCCCCTGTGTGCCTCTCACTGCTCTCTCCCTGTCTCACCCCCCTTGTGCCTCTCACCTCCTCTCTCTCCCCCCATGTGCCTCTTTACTGCCTCTCCACCCGTGTGCCTCTCAACTGCTCTCTCCCCCGTGTGCCTCTCACCTGCTCTCTCCCTGCTTCTCACCTGCTCTCTCCCCCCATGTGCCTCTCACCTGCTCTCTCCCTGCCTCTCCCCCCGTGTGCCTCTCACCTGCTCTCTCCCCCCATCATGTGCCTCTCACCTGCTCTCTCCCCCGTGTGCCTCTCACCTGCTCTCTCTCCCATGTGCCTCTCACCTGCTCTCTCTCCCTGCCTCTCCCTCCGTGTGCCTCTCACCTGCTCTCTCTCCCAGCCTCTCTGCCGTGTGCCTCTCACCTCCTCTCTCCCCATGTGCCTCTTTACTGCCTCTCCACCCATGTGCCTCTCACCTCCTCTCTCCCCCGTGTGCCTTTCACCTGCTCTCTCCCTGCTTCTCTCCTGCTCTCTCCCCTGTGTGCCCCTCACCTGCTCTCTTCCCCCGTGTGCCTCACACCTGCTCTCTCCCTGTCTCTCCCCCGTGTGCCTCTCACCTGCTCTCTCCCTGTCTCTCCCCCCGTGTGCCTCTCACCTGCTCTCTCCCTGTCTCTCCCCCGTGTGCCTCTCACCTGCTCTCTCCCCCCCGTGTGCCTCTCACCTGCTCTCTCCCTGTCTCCCCCCCCCCCCGTGTGCCTCTCACCTGCTCTCTCCCTGTCTCTCCCCCTGTAGGGGAGCCAAACAGAGATTTTATCTTGCCCCCCCCAACCAAAAAACGTTCTGACGCCCCTGGCTACACTGGACATATGCAACAGAAGACACTACACTGGACTGAGCAGCACAAGACAGGGCTGGAATCGCCACCCCACTTTCCCTCCCAGACAGACACTGAGGACGTAGACACATCCTCTCGCTACACTCTCCAATGCTGGAGTGAAAATGGTGGTGATGCGCGGCTCCTTATATGGAATCCAAAACACGCGAGAATCCGACAGCGGGATGATGACGTTTTGCCTCGTTCTGGTTTCCGAATCAGGCGGGAAAACCTGAGCCGGACTTGGATCCAGACTCGAGTAGTGAAGTTCGGGGTGGGGGCTTCAGTTCTCAGGGAACTAAACCTGCTCATCTCTAGTGTAAGTATACTAGGGAAAAGGGAAAGAAATAGGACTAAGGGCCTAATTCAGGTTGGATCGCAGTAAACGCACCCCTTGTGGGTGGAATTTTGAAAAATCCCTTCTTAGTGGGTGCCTATATCACAAAAGCAAGCTACTGTCCAAGTGTCAAGTTCCTAGTCATTATGTTTCAGGGGATTTTGTGATGGATAAGTGGTATTTGCCTTTTATATCTATAGATATACTGTAGGTCTACACTTTAAAAATGTCTTCAAGTTATGATGGATCAGTTGAAATATGGGAGATCTTATTGCAAAATTTGTAAGTAGCACTAATGTATGTTAAAACAGTACCCAGAACTCAGTGCACCTAAAACAACATAGGACACCACTTGTGACACATACAGAAATCATACCGATGTTTTAGGGAGTCCCCTACACACCTGTAAGAGTAAGCAGAACTCCCCCGTCCTACCTACTTTCTAGTGAAGTGGTCAGGATGGGGAGATAATCACCAGAATAGCCAGTGCCTTGTGAAGGGGATGGGACAAAATGAAGTGAATTGCATAATTTTAGCCCTGCACCCTGCCCGCAGGCCTGGTAAGTGCAGCATTATGCACTATTGTGTGACAGCCCAGCCCCACCTTCCGAACTGGCCAAAAGTGTCTCCTCTGTTTGCTTCTCCCGGAGAGGATACATAAACAGTAGGTAAGTAATGTATAATATGTAAAGTAGAGATGAGCGGGTTCGGTTTCTCGGAATCCGAACCCGCCCGAACTTCAGGTTTTTTTACACGGGTCCGAGCGACTCGGATCTTCCCGCCTTGTTCGGTTAACCCGAGCGCGCCCGAACGTCATCATCCCGCTGTCGGATTCTCGCGAGGCTCGGATTCTATCGCGAGACTCGGATTCTATATAAGGAGCCGCGCGTCGCCGCCATTTTCACACGTGCATTGAGATTGATAGGGAGAGGACGTGGCTGGCGTCCTCTCCATTTATAGAGAAGAGAGTGAGACTAGAGTAGAGAGAGACACAGTATTTACTTTAGTAATTTTGGGGAGCATTTGGAGGAGTACTACTACTTGCTGAAGTGATAGTGTGACTGTATATCTGACTTGTGGGGGAGACAGTGGGGAGCAGTTAGAGTCTGAGAGCAGGAGTACATATTTTAACGTACAGTGCACACTTTTGCTGCCAGAGTGCCACACTGCCATTGTGACCACACTGACCACCAGTATATATTGTGATTGTCTGCTTAGGAGTACTACTTGCAAGTTGCTGATAGTGTGACCAGTGACCTGACCACCAGTTTAATTAATCACCACCAGTTTAATATATATATATATATATATATATATAATTGTATATAATATATATATAATTGTATACCACCTACCCGTGTTTTTTTTCTTTTCTTTCTTCTTGATACATACTACTATAGTAGCTTACTGTAGCAGTCTGCGGTGCTGCTGAGCTGACAGTGTCCAGCAGGTCCGTCATCAGTCATTACATAATAAATATATATACCTGTCCGGCTGCAGTACTAGTGATATTATATATATATATATTAATTTCATCTCATTATCATCCAGTCTATATTAGCAGCAGACACAGTACGGTAGTCCACGGCTGTAGCTACCTCTGTGTCGGCAGTCGCTCGTCCATCCATAATTGTATACCACCTACCCGTGGTTTTTTTTTTTCTTTCTTCTTGATACATACTACTATAGTAGCTTACTGTAGCAGTCTGCGGTGCTGCTGAGCTGACAGTGTCCAGCAGGTCCGTCATCAGTCATTACATAATAAATATATATACCTGTCCGGCTGCAGTACTAGTGATATTATATATATATATATATATTAATTTCATCTCATTATCATCCAGTCTATATTAGCAGCAGACACAGTACGGTAGTCCACGGCTGTAGCTACCTCTGTGTCGGCAGTCGCTCGTCCATCCATAATTGTATACCACCTACCCGTGGTTTTTTTCTTTTCTTTCTTCTTGATACATACTACTATAGTAGCTTACTGTAGCAGTCTGCGGTGCTGCTGAGCTGACAGTGTCCAGCAGGTCCGTCATCAGTCATTACATAATAAATATATATACCTGTCCGGCTGCAGTACTAGTGATATTATATATATATATATATTCATTTCATCTCATTATCATCCAGTCTATATTAGCAGCAGACACAGTACGGTAGTCCACGGCTGTAGCTACCTCTGTGTCGACAGTCGCTCGTCCATCCATAATTGTATACCACCTACCCGTGGTTTTTTTTTTCTTTCTTCTTGATACATACTACTATAGTAGCTTACTGTAGCAGTCTGCGGTGCTGCTGAGCTGACAGTGTCCAGCAGGTCCGTCATCAGTCATTACATAATAAATATATATACCTGTCCGGCTGCAGTACTAGTGATATTATATATATATATAATAATTTCATCTCATTATCATCCAGTCTATATTAGCAGCAGACACAGTATGGTAGTCCACGGCTGTAGCTACCTCTGTGTCGGCAGTCGCTCGTCCATCCATAATTGTATACCACCTACCCGTGGTTTTTTTTTTCTTTCTTCTTGATACATACTACTATAGTAGCTTACTGTAGCAGTCTGCGGTGCTGCTGAGCTGACAGTGTCCAGCAGGTCCGTCATCAGTCATTACATAATAAATATATATACCTGTCCGGTTGCAGTACTAGTGATATTATATATATATATATTAATTTCATCTCATTATCATCCAGTCTATATTAGCAGCAGACACAGTACGGTAGTCCACGGCTGTAGCTACCTCTGTGTCGGCAGTCGCTCGTCCATCCATAATTGTATACCACCTACCCGTGGTTTTTTTTTTCTTTCTTCTTGATACATACTACTATAGTAGCTTACTGTAGCAGTCTGCGGTGCTGCTGAGCTGACAGTGTCCAGCAGGTCCGTCATCAGTCATTACATAATAAATATATATACCTGTCCGGCTGCAGTACTAGTGATATTATATATATATATTAATTTCATCTCATTATCATCCAGTCTATATTAGCAGCAGACACAGTACGGTAGTCCACGGCTGTAGCTACCTCTGTGTCGGCAGTCGCTCGTCCATCCATAATTGTATACCACCTACCCGTGGTTTTTTTTTTCTTTCTTCTTGATACATACTACTATAGTAGCTTACTGTAGCAGTCTGCGGTGCTGCTGAGCTGACAGTGTCCAGCAGGTCCGTCATCAGTCATTACATAATAAATATATATACCTGTCCGGCTGCAGTACTAGTGATATTATATATATATATATATATATTAATTTCATCTCATTATCATCCAGTCTATATTAGCACCAGACACAGTATGGTAGTCCACGGCTGTAGCTACCTCTGTGTCGGCAGTCGCTCGTCCATCCATATTGTATACCACCTACCCGTGGTTTTTTCTTTCTTTCTTCTTGATACATACTACTATAGTAGCTTACTGTAGCAGTCTGCGGTGCTGCTGAGCTGACAGTGTCCAGCAGGTCCGTCATCAGTCATTACATAATAAATATATATACCTGTCCGGCTGCAGTACTAGTGATATTATATATATATATATATTAATTTCATCTCATTATCATCCAGTCTATATTAGCAGCAGACACAGTACGGTAGTCCACGGCTGTAGCTACCTCTGTGTCGGCAGTCGCTCGTCCATCCATAATTGTATACCACCTACCCGTGGTTTTTTTTTTTCTTTCTTCTTGATACATACTACTATAGTAGCTTACTGTAGCAGTCTGCGGTGCTGCTGAGCTGACAGTGTCCAGCAGGTCCGTCATCAGTCATTACATAATAAATATATATACCTGTCCGGCTGCAGTACTAGTGATATTATATATATATATATTAATTTCATCTCATTATCATCCAGTCTATATTAGCAGCAGACACAGTACGGTAGTCCACGGCTGTAGCTACCTCTGTGTCGGCAGTCGCTCGTCCATCCATAATTGTATACCACCTACCCGTGTTTTTTTTTTCTTTCTTCTTGATACATACTACTATAGTAGCTTACTGTAGCAGTCTGCGGTGCTGCTGAGCTGACAGTGTCCAGCAGGTCCGTCATCAGTCATTACATAATAAATATATATACCTGTCCGGCTGCAGTACTAGTGATATTATATATATATATATATATTAATTTCATCTCATTATCATCCAGTCTATACTAGCAGCAGACACAGTACGGTAGTCCACGGCTGTAGCTACCTCTGTGTCGGCAGTCGCTCGTCCATCCATAATTGTATACCACCTACCCGTGTTTTTTTTTTTCTTTCTTCTTGATACATACTACTATAGTAGCTTACTGTAGCAGTCTGCGGTGCTGCTGAGCTGACAGTGTCCAGCAGGTCCGTCATCAGTCATTACATAATAAATATATATACCTGTCCGGTTGCAGTACTAGTGATATTATATATATATATATATTAATTTCATCTCATTATCATCCAGTCTATATTAGCAGCAAACACAGTACGGTAGTCCACGGCTGTAGCTACCTCTGTGTCGGCAGTCGCTCGTCCATCCATAATTGTATACCACCTACCCGTGGTTTTTTTTTTCTTTCTTCTTGATACATACTACTATAGTAGCTTACTGTAGCAGTCTGCGGTGCTGCTGAGCAGACAGTGTCCAGCTGGTCCGTCATCAGTCATTACATAATAAATATATATACCTGTCCGGCTGCAGTACTAGTGATATTATATATATATATTAATTTCATCTCATTATCATCCAGTCTATATTAGCAGCAGACACAGTACGGTAGTCCACGGCTGTAGCTACCTCTGTGTCGGCAGTCGCTCGTCCATCCATAATTGTATACCACCTACCCGTGGTTTTTTTTTTCTTTCTTCTTGATACATACTACTATAGTAGCTTACTGTAGCAGTCTGCGGTGCTGCTGAGCTGACAGTGTCCAGCAGGTCCGTCATCAGTCATTACATAATAAATATATATACCTGTCCGGCTGCAGTACTAGTGATATTATATATATATATATATTCATTTCATCTCATTATCATCCAGTCTATATTAGCAGCAGACACAGTACGGTAGTCCACGGCTGTAGCTACCTCTGTGTCGGCAGTCGCTCGTCCATCCATAATTGTATACCACCTACCCGTGGTTTTTTTTTTTCTTTCTTCTTGATACATACTACTATAGTAGCTTACTGTAGCAGTCTGCGGTGCTGCTGAGCTGACAGTGTCCAGCAGGTCCGTCATCAGTCATTACATAATAAATATATATACCTGTCTGGCTGCAGTACTAGTGATATTATATATATATATATATATATATATATATTAATTTCATCTCATTATCATCCAGTCTATATTAGCAGCAGACACTGGCCCTCATTCCGAGTTGTTCGCTCGGTATTTTTCATCGCATCGCAGTGAAAATCCGCTTAGTACGCATGCGCAAAGTTCGCACTGCGACTGCGCCAAGTAACTTTACTATGAAGAAAGTATTTTTACTCACGGCTTTTTCTTCGCTCCGGCGATCGTAATGTGATTGACAGGAAATGGGTGTTACTGGGCGGAAACACGGCGTTTCAGGGGCGTGTGGCTGAAAACGCTACCAATTCCGGAAAAAACGCAGGAGTGGCTGGAGAAACGGTGGGAGTGCCTGGCCGAACGCTGGGTGTGTTTGTGACGTCAACTAGGAACGACAAGCACTGAACTGATCGCACAGGCAGAGCAAGTCTGGAGCTACTCTGAAACTGCTAAGTAGTTAGTAATCGCAATATTGCGAATACATCGGTCGCAATTTTAAGAAGCTAAGATTCACTCCCAGTAGGCGTAGGCTTAGCGTGTGTAACTCTGCTAAATTCGCCTTGCGACCGATCAACTCGGAATGAGGGCCACAGTACGGTAGTCCACGGCTGTAGCTACCTCTGTGTCGGCAGTCGCTCGTCCATCCATAATTGTATACCACCTACCCGTGGTTTTTTTTTTTCTTTCTTATTGATACATACTACTATAGTAGCTTACTGTAGCAGTCTGCGGTGCTGCTGAGCTGACAGTGTCCAGCAGGTCCGTCATCAGTCATTACATAATAAATATATATACCTGTCCGGCTGCAGTACTAGTGATATTATATATATATATATATATATTAATTTCATCTCATTATCATCCAGTCTATATTAGCAGCAGACACAGTACGGTAGTCCACGGCTATAGCTACCTCTGTGTCGGCAGTCGCTCGTCCATCCATAATTGTATACCACCTACCCGTGGTTTTTTTTTTTTTCTTTCTTCTTGATACATACTACTATAGTAGCTTACTGTAGCAGTCTGCGGTGCTGCTGAGCTGACAGTGTCCAGCAGGTCCGTCATCAGTCATTACATAATAAATATATATACCTGTCCGGCTGCAGTACTAGTGATATTATATATATATATATATATTCATTTCATCTCATTATCATCCAGTCTATATTAGCAGCAGACACAGTACGGTAGTCCACGGCTGTAGCTACCTCTGTGTCGGCAGTCGCTCGTCCATCCATAATTGTATACCACCTACCCGTGTTTTTTTTTTTCTTTCTTCTTGATACATACTACTATAGTAGCTTACTGTAGCAGTCTGCGGTGCTGCTGAGCTGACAGTGTCCAGCAGGTCCGTCATCAGTCATTACATAATAAATATATATACCTGTCCGGCTGCAGTACTAGTGATATTATATATATATATATTAATTTCATCTCATTATCATCCAGTCAAATTTAGCAGCAGACACAGTACGGTAGTCCACGGCTGTAGCTACCTCTGTGTCGGCAGTCGCTCGTCCATCCATAAGTATACTAGTATCCATCCATCTCCATTGTTTACCTGAGGTGCCTTTTAGTTGTGCCTATTAAAATATGGAGAACAAAAATGTTGAGGTTCCAAAATTAGGGAAAGATCAAGATCCACTTCCACCTCGTGCTGAAGCTGCTGCCACTAGTCATGGCCGAGACGATGAAATGCCAGCAACGTCGTCTGCCAAGGCCGATGCCCAATGTCATAGTACAGAGCATGTAAAATCCAAAACACCAAATATCAGTAAAAAAAGGACTCCAAAATCTAAAATAAAATTGTCGGAGGAGAAGCGTAAACTTGCCAATATGCCATTTACCACACGGAGTGGCAAGGAACGGCTGAGGCCCTGGCCTATGTTCATGGCTAGTGGTTCAGCTTCACATGAGGATGGAAGCACTCAGCCTCTCGCTAGAAAAATGAAAAGACTCAAGCTGGCAAAAGCACCGCAAAGAACTGTGCGTTCTTCCAAATCCCAAATCCACAAGGAGAGTCCAATTGTGTCGGTTGCGATGCCTGACCTTCCCAACACTGGACGTGAAGAGCATGCGCCTTCCACCATTTGCACGCCCCCTGCAAGTGCTGGAAGGAGCACCCGCAGTCCAGTTCCTGATAGTCAGATTGAAGATGTCAGTGTTGAAGTACACCAGGATGAGGAGGATATGGGTGTTGCTGGCGCTGGGGAGGAAATTGACAAGGAGGATTCTGATGGTGAGGTGGTTTGTTTAAGTCAGGCACCCGGGGAGACACCTGTTGTCCGTGGGAGGAATAGGGCCGTTGACATGCCTGGTGAAAATACCAAAAAAATCAGCTCTTCGGTGTGGAAGTATTTCAACAGAAATGCGGACAACATTTGTCAAGCCGTGTGTTGCCTTTGTCAAGCTGTAATAAGTAGGGGTAAGGACGTTAACCACCTCGGAACATCCTCCCTTATACGTCACCTGCAGCGCATTCATAGTAAGTCAGTGACAAGTTCAAAAACTTTGGGCGACAGCGGAAGCTGTCCACTGACCAGTAAATCCCTTCCTCTTGTAACCAAGCTCACGCAAACCACCCCACCAACTCCCTCAGTGTCAATTTCCTCCTTCCCCAGGAATGACAATAGTCCTGCAGGCCATGTCACTGGCAATTCTGACGAGTCCTCTCCTGCCTGGGATTCCTCCGATGCATCCTTGCGTGTAACGCCTACTGCTGCTGGCGCTGCTGTTGTTGCTGCTGGGAGTCGATGGTCATCCCAGAGGGGAAGTCGTAAGCCCACTTTTACTACTTCCACCAAGCAATTGACTGTCCAACAGTCCTTTGCGAGGAAGATGAAATATCATAGCAGTCATCCTGTTGCAAAGCGGATAACTGAGGCCTTGACAACTATGTTGGTGTTAGACGTGCGTCCGGTATCCGCCGTTAGTTCACAGGGAACTAGACAATTTCTTGAGGTAGTGTGCCCCCGTTACCAAATACCATCTAGGTTCCACTTCTCTAGGCAGGCGATACCGAGAATGTACACGGACGTCAGAAAAAGACTCACCAGTGTCCTAAAAAATGCAGTTGTACCCAATGTCCACTTTACCACGGACAGGGTCAGGACTATATGACTGTGACAGCCCACTGGGTAGATGTATGGACTCCCGCCGCAAGAACAGCAGCGGCGGCACCAGTAGCAGCATCTCGCAAACGCCAACTCTTTCCTAGGCAGGCTACGCTTTGTATCACCGGTTTCCAGAATACGCACACAGCTGAAAACCTCTTACGGCAACTGAGGAAGATCATCGCGGAATGGCTTACCCCAATTGGACTCTCCTGTGGATTTGTGGCATCGGACAACGCCAGCAATATTGTGTGTGCATTAAATATGGGCAAATTCCAGCACGTCCCATGTTTTGCACATACCTTGAATTTGGTGGTGCAGAATTTTTTAAAAAACGACAGGGGCGTGCAAGAGATGCTGTCAGTGGCCAGAAGAATTGCGGGACACTTTCGGCGTACAGGCACCACGTACAGAAGACTGGAGCACCACCAAAATGCCTGAACCTGCCCTGCCATCATCTGAAGCAAGAAGTGGTAACAAGGTGGAATTCAACCCTATATATGCTTCAGAGGTTGGAGGAGCAGCAAAAGGCCATTCAAGCCTATACAATTGAGCACGATATAGGAGGTGGAATGTACCTGTCTCAAGCGCAGTGGAGAATGATTTCAATGTTGTGCAAGGTTCTGCAACCTTTTGAACTTGCCACACGTGAAGTCAGTTCAGACACTGCCAGCCTGAGTCAGGTCATTCCCCTCATCAGGCTTTTGCAGAAGAAGCTGGAGGCATTGAAGGAGGAGCTAAAAGGGAGCGATTCCGCTAGGCATGTGGGACTTGTGGATGGAGCCCTTAATTCGCTTAACAAGGATTCACGGGTGGTCAATCTGTTGAAATCAGAGCACTACATTTTGGCCACCGTGCTCGATCCTAGATTTAAAACCTACCTTGGATCTCTCTTTCCGGCAGACACAAGTCTGCTGGGGTTCAAAGACCTGCTGGTGACAAAATTGTCAAGTCAAGCGGAACGCGACCTGTCAACATCTCCTCCTTCACATTCTCCCGCAACTGGGGGTGCGAGGAAAAGGCTCAGAATTCCGAGCCCACCCGCTGGCGGTGATGCAGGGCAGTCTGGAGCGACTGCTGATGCTGACATCTGGTCCGGACTGAAGGACCTGACAACGATTACGGACATGTCGTCTACTGTCACTGCATATGATTCTGTCACCATTGAAAGAATGGTGGAGGATTATATGAGTGACCGCATCCAAGTAGGCACGTCAGACAGTCCGTACTTATACTGGCAGGAAAAAGAGGCAATTTGGAGGCCCTTGCACAAACTGGCTTTATTCTACCTAAGTTGCCCTCCCACAAATGTGTACTCCGAAAGAGTGTTTAGTGCCGCCGCTCACCTTGTCAGCAATCGGCATACGAGGTTACTTCCAGAAAATGTGGAGAAGATGATGTTCATTAAAATGAATTATAATCAATTCCTCCGTGGAGACATTGACCAGCAGCAATTGCCTCCACAAAGTACACAGGGAGCTGAGATGGTGGATTCCAGTGGGGACGAATTGATAATCTGTGAGGAGCGAGATGTACACGGTGATATATCGGAGGATGATGATGAGGTGGACATCTTGCCTCTGTAGAGCCAGTTTGTGCAAGGAGAGATTAATTGCTTCTTTTTCGGTGGGGGTCCAAACCAACCCGTCATTTCAGTCACAGTCGTGTGGCAGACCCTGTCACTGAAATGATGGGTTGGTTAAAGTGTGCATGTCCTGTTTAAACAACATAAGGGTGGGTGGGAGGGCCCAAGGACAATTCCATCTTGCACCTCTTTTTTCTTTCATTTTTATTTGCGTCATGTGCTGTTTGGGGAGTGTTTTTTGGAAGGGCCATCCTGCGTGACACTGCAGTGCCACTCCTAGATGGGCCAGGTGTTTGTGTCGGCCACTAGGGTCGCTTAGCTTACTCACACAGCTACCTCATTGCCCCTCTTTTTTTTCTTCTTTGCGTCATGTGCTGTTTGGGGAGTGTTTTTTGGAAGGGCCATCCTGCGTGACACTGCAGTGCCACTCCTAGATGGGCCAGGTGTTTGTGTCGGCCACTAGGGTCGCTTAGCTTACTCACACAGCTACCTCATTGCGCCTCTTTTTTTCTTCTTTGCGTCATGTGCTGTTTGGGGAGTGTTTTTTGGAAGGACCATCCTGCGTGACACTGCAGTGCCACTCCTAGATGGGCCAGGTGTTTGTGTCGGCCACTAGGGTCGCTTAGCTTACTCACACAGCTACCTCATTGCGCCTCTTTTTTTCTTTGCGTCATGTGCTGTTTGGGGAGTGTTTTTTGGAAGGGCCATCCTGCGTGACACTGCAGTGCCACTCCTAGATGGGCCAGGTGTTTGTGTCGGCCACTAGGGTCGCTTATCTTACTCACACAGCTACCTCATTGCGCCTCTTTTTTTCTTTGCGTCATGTGCTGTTTGGGGAGTGTTTTTTGGAAGGGCCATCCTGCGTGACACTGCAGTGCCACTCCTAGATGGGCCAGGTGTTTGTGTCGGCCACTAGGGTCGCTTAGCTTACTCACACAGCTACCTCATTGCTCCTCTTTTTTTCTTCTTTGCGTCATGTGCTGTTTGGGGAGTGTTTTTTGGAAGGGCCATCCTGCGTGACACTGCAGTGCCACTCCTAGATGGGCCAGGTGTTTGTGTCGGCCACTAGGGTCGCTTAGCTTACTCACACAGCTACCTCATTGCGCCTCTTTTTTTCTTTGCGTCATGTGCTGTTTGGGGAGTGTTTTTTGGAAGGGCCATCCTGCTTGACACTGCAGTGCCACTCCTAGATGGGCCAGGTGTTTGTGTTGGCCACTAGGGTCGCTTATCTTACTCACACAGCTACCTCATTGCGCCTCTTTTTTTCTTTGCGTCATGTGCTGTTTGGGGAGTGTTTTTTGGAAGGGCCATCCTGCGTGACACTGCAGTGCCACTCCTAGATGGGCCAGGTGTTTGTGTCGGCCACTAGGGTCGCTTATCTTACTCACACAGCTTCCTCATTGCGCCTCTTTTTTTCTTTGCGTCATGTGCTGTTTGGGGAGTGTTTTTTGGAAGGGCCATCCTGCATGACACTGCAGTGCCACTCCTAGATGGGCCAGGTGTTTGTGTCGGCCACTAGGGTCGCTTATCTTACTCACACAGCTTCCTCATTGCGCCTCTTTTTTTCTTTGCGTCATGTGCTGTTTGGGGAGTGTTTTTTGGAAGGGCCATCCTGCGTGACACTGCAGTGCCACTCCTAGATGGGCCAGGTGTTTGTGTCGGCCACTAGGGTCGCTTAGCTTACTCACACAGCTACCTCATTGCGCCTCTTTTTTTCTTTGCGTCATGTGCTGTTTGGGGAGTGTTTTTTGGAAGGGCCATCCTGCGTGACACTGCAGTACCACTCCTAGATGGGCCAGGTGTTTGTGTCGGCCACTAGGGTCGCTTATCTTACTCACACAGCTACCTCATTGCGCCTCTTTTTTTCTTTGCGTCATGTGCTGTTTGGGGAGTATTTTTTGGAAGGGCCATCCTGCCTGACACTGCAGTGCCACTCCTAGATGGGCCAGGTGTTTGTGTCGGCCACTAGGGTCGCTTAGCTTACTCACACAGCTACCTCATTGCGCCTCTTTTTTTCTTTGCGTCATGTGCTGTTTGGGGAGTGTTTTTTGGAAGGGCCATCCTGCGTGACACTGCAGTGCCACTCCTAGATGGGCCAGGTGTTTGTGTCGGCCACTAGGGTCGCTTATCTTACTCACACAGCTACCTCATTGCGCCTCTTTTTTTCTTTGCGTCATGTGCTGTTTGGGGAGTGTTTTTTGGAAGGGCCATCCTGCGTGACACTGCAGTGCCACTCCTAGATGGGCCAGGTGTTTGTGTCGGCCACTAGGGTCGCTTATCTTACTCACACAGCTTCCTCATTGCGCCTCTTTTTTTCTTTGCGTCATGTGCTGTTTGGGGAGTGTTTTTTGGAAGGGCCATCCTGCGTGACACTGCAGTGCCACTCCTAGATGGGCCAGGTGTTTGTGTCGGCCACTAGGGTCGCTTAACTTACTCACACAGCTACCTCATTGCGCCTCTTTTTTTCTTTGCGTCATGTGCTGTTTGGGGAGTGTTTTTTGGAAGGGCCATCCTGCGTGACACTGCAGTGCCACTCCTAGATGGGCCAGGTGTTTGTGTCGGCCACTAGGGTCGCTTAGCTTACTCACACAGCTACCTCATTGCGCCTCTTTTTTTCTTTGCGTCATGTGCTGTTTGGGGAGTGTTTTTTGGAAGGGCCATCCTGCGTGACACTGCAGTACCACTCCTAGATGGGCCAGGTGTTTGTGTCGGCCACTAGGGTCGCTTATCTTACTCACACAGCTACCTCATTGCGCCTCTTTTTTTCTTTGCGTCATGTGCTGTTTGGGGAGTGTTTTTTGGAAGGGCCATCCTGCGTGCCACTCCTAGATGGGCCAGGTGTTTGTGTCGGCCACTAGGGTCGCTTATCTTACTCACACAGCTACCTCATTGCGCCTCTTTTTTTCTTTGCGTCATGTGCTGTTTGGGGAGTGTTTTTTGGAAGGGCCATCCTGCGTGACACTGTAGTGCCACTCCTAGATGGGCCAGGTGTTTGTGTCGGCCACTAGGGTCGCTTAGCTTAGTCATCCAGCGACCTCGGTGCAAATTTTAGGACTAAAAATAATATTGTGAGGTGTGAGGTATTCAGAATAGACTGAAAATGAGTGGAAATTATGGTTTTTGAGGTTAATAATACTTTGGGATCAAAATGACCCCCAAATTCTATGATTTAAGCTGTTTTTTAGTGTTTTTTGAAAAAAACACCCGAATCCAAAACACACCCGAATCCGACAAAAAAAATTCGGTGAGGTTTTGCCAAAACGCGGTCCAACCCAAAACACGGCCGCGGAACCAAACCCAAAACCAAAACACAAAACCCGAAAAAATTTCAAGTGCACATCTCTAATGTAAAGCTCCCTTGGGATGTTTGGCAGGAACTTCACAGTCATTGCTGCAGCTATCCCTAATTTTCCCTAATGCACAGGGCCTGTGTCCAGACAGTGCACTCTTATCAAAATCCTTTTTTGACTCAGCAGGTACTACGGTGCAGTGTGTAGAGAGCCCGGACACCCAGTACTGGTCAGCTCCCCTCTTGTCTGTCTCACATCCTAATGCCAGTGAAGTAGCTAGTCAGTCACTGTCAGATGGTTCTGCCAATACATTTCCTCACTCATGTGACTTTCTTATGTGAAATAGTGAGTGTCAGGTAGTGAGCGTTTTAGGGAGGTAATGACAGGTAGATAGATAAATGATAGTAACTGAGTATTTAGCATATTTTAGCAAGTCTGCTGCAAACAAGTTTTAGCAAGACTGCTGCGCACAGTACTGAACCATAAGCTTTGTGTTAGGTCTTCTTGATCCAAATTACAGTGCACTGTCAACATTGTGTTTGGCAACAAAGGTGCAACTAAATTGTCTTCACCAAATATTATGGACATCCTAAGAACATTGCCCTTAGAGATGTGCACCAAAACCCATTCCTACAGTACTATTAACCTCAATAACATTCATTTCCAGACATTTCAAGTCAATTGTGCCCATCTCACAGCTCATAATATTGTTTTAACCAATATTGGCCAAAGGCTACAATGAGTTGGATGGTTACTAAGCGACAGAGCAGCAATACAAACACACAGCAGTTTAAAGCACATCTATAAAACATTGCCAGACAGCAGTGCCAGAAAGTAAAATTGGTGCAATTTGGAGTTGTCCTTGGGCCTTTCAACCAACCTTTATGTTGGATATTAAAAAGGACATGCATACTTTAACAAACCAAGCACTTCAGCAACAGGGATTGACACTTTTATGGGTGAAGAGCTCGGTTTGTTTGGGCCCCCACAAAAGAAGATACCAATGGGCTTAAGGCAGCTAAGCTAACAGTGTTGTCAATAATCATCCACCATTACAGAAGTTTCTGTACTTTGATGTAATTGCTGGTAAAGGTCTTCCTCATGGAATTTGTAGTTTATTTTGATAAACATCATCTTTTGAGGAATTAGCCTCCTTTATTGATCACTGGCAAGGTTCCTGACTGTGCTAAATACTCTTTCTGCATACACTCTGGGTGGGCAGTTTAAGTAATGCAAAGTGAGTTTGTAAAAGGACCTCCAAAATTCCCTTTTTTCCTCCCAGTAGTCAAAGGAACTTTCTGACATGCCTATTTATATGGAGTTATGGTAGGGGTTTTACTAATTTTGCGCAATTTGTTCAGATCTGTCCAGATGTCAACATGTTGTGTTGACTCATCTGCATCACCACTGGGCCTCTTGGAAAAGCTGATTTTGCTGGAGAAACTGAAGGAGTAAACATAGTTGTGTCATGTACTACTTGAGCTGACAACTTGCTCACCAGGAACTCTGGGTCAGCTGGAAAGAAAGACACAACATACAAATTAAACCTAGGATCAAGCACGGTTGCCAAAATGTAGTGATCCAATTTCAAGATATTGGCAACCCTTGGATCCTGGCAAAGCAAATAAAGGACTAAATCTACAAGTTCAACATAATTAACTGAATCACTTTGTTTAATCTACACCATCAATTTCTCAAGCTACTTTTCCAAAAGTCTAATTAGGGGAATCACCTGACTTAAGCTTTCAGTGTCTGAACTCACTTCACAGGTTTCAACACCTTGCACAACATGCAACATATTCTTCACTGCACTGCATACCCCTTCCTCTTCTAATGCTTGTTGGTTTGGGAGGCTTTTGCTGTTCCTCCATCTGCTGAAGCATATAAAGGATGGAATTCTACATTGTTATTACCTCTTGCTTCATTTGGTGGCATGGCAAATTGAACTGTTCTTGCATGTGCTGCAATCTACTGTATGTAGCTGCTGAATTTTGAAAATATCCCAAAATTTGTCAGTCCACAGACAGCATCACCTGCACACCCCTGAATTTAAAAAACAACAACTCTGTACCACCAAGTTGATTGTGTGAACAAAACATGAGACGTGTTTGGATTCATCCAGCTGTAATGCTCTCACAATATTTGTGGTATTATCAGAAATTACAAATCCAAAGGAGAGTCCAAGCAGGGTAAACCACTAAGCTTTGACATCCCTTACTTTTTCTAATAGGTTGTCATTGGTATACTGTACCTCTGTCACGATCCGGGTATCTGGACGCCATTACTTACCCTTCAGATGCCTCCTGAGGCTGGCTCAGCGTTCCAGGAACGGATCCCATCTGTTACACTGATGTCCACATTCCTGCCTCCTCTCCTGTCACTCTGAGACGCGGTCACCGCGGCGCCATGTAACATCTGGAATGGCGTTCCCCGCGGCCTCCACCGCTGTCCCTGAGTTCCTGCATGCAGAGTGTCAGAGTGGCGATTACGTCAGCCGCGGCCTCCGCTGTGCCCGCGTGGTTTAGATGTGCAATCATCAGTCTGGCGTCTCCTGTCTCCTGTGGCCGGCGCCGCCATTGCTGTTTCAATTCTCACATGGATTACAAACCAAACTTCCCTCCAAGTGTCTGCATGGGCGCAGCCATCTTGGATTTTGTCATCTGATCATTTCCACCAATCTGCTGTCTGTATTGTTAATCTGCATAATTGCCTAGCCAACCCCTTCCTTGCTGCAGGTATAAATATGCTGTGCCTGAGCAAGGAAGGCGTCAGTGCTTTGGTTGTCTAACCTAGTTCCAGTTTGTCTCTCTCCAGTGGTTGTCTTCCAGGTTCCAGCTCCTGTCTCCAGACTTCTGCTATAGAGACCCGCACCAGCATTCCATCTGCGGTGTAGCCTGACTCTCCGATCCATTCTGGACTCACCTGTTTCCAGCTACAACAATCACCTGCTTCCAGCCCAGCTTCCAGCAGTGTACAGCTTCTCTTAAAGGGCCGGTGTCCTTTCTGCAGTTTACCACTCTCCACCGGTATTATTATTTCACCGCTCTCAAACTCCAAACTTCATTATTATTTAATCGCTCTCAAGTTCGTTTATTATTTAACTGGTTCCAGCCAGTATCCACTCCGTACCAACAACAGTCTGGTTCCAGCCAGTATCCACAGCAGCCGTTTTACCTTCAGCAGCCCAGCCTTTCCTGGAACATCAGCTGGTACGATCCTGGGTTCTCTCCATTGCTACAGTCAGGCCTGGTAAGGACTTTCCAACTAGAAGATTATAAGAACTGTCTCACACTACCAGTGCCTGTGGCCCTTGCCACCCTGTAGTACCCAGGAATTGTATTTATCCTCTGTTGACTTTTATGTTTCCTTTTACTGCTGCTGTGTTACGGAGTTTGTCATAATAAACATCATTGACTTTTATCCTGGTTGTCGTGGTCACGCCTTCGGGCAGTTATTCTACATGTTACTTACATGTCTAGGGGTCTGATACAACCTCCCAGGTTCCGTTACATCTCAGCCCCTACAACTGAGGCTGCCTCCCGTCAGCTCAGGCCCTCAGTTGTGACAGTAAGCACTGACCTAATGAATCCAGCCGGAGACCAGGATCAAGCGGCCAGGCCGATGCAAGAACTGGCAGCCCGACTTGAACATCAGGAGGCTGCACAGGGCCACATCATCCGCTGTCTCCAGGATCTCTCTACACGGCTGGATGGGATTCAAACGACCCTCCGTGGACCTGGCACGTCCGGTGCGTCCACTACAGTGACACCAGCTGTAACCCCACCCACCTTACCCATTTCCAGTCCACATCTTCATCTTCCAACGCCAGCAAAATTTGATGGATCTCCAAGGTTCTGCAGGGGATTTCTCAATCAATGTGAAATCCACTTTGAGCTTCTACCTGGCAATTTCTTCAGTGACCGTACCAAAATTGCCTATATCATCTCCCTTCTCAGTGGCTCAGCCCTTGACTGGGCATCACCTTTATGGGAGAAGTCTGATCCCCTGCTATCCTCCTATACTGACTTTGTAGCTACATTCAGGCGCATCTTCGACGAGCCAGGCCGGATAACATCTGCTTCATCTGAGATTCTCCGTTTACGCCAGGGAACACGTACTGTGGGACAGTATCTTATACAGTTTAAAATCCTGGCATCCGAACTGGCATGGAACGACGAGGCCCTGTATGCTGCATTCTGGCATGGCTTATCAGAACGCATCAAGGATGAGTTAGCTACCAGAGACTTGCCCTCTAAGTTGGATGAGCTAATTTCTCTTTGCATGAAGGTTGATCTACGTTTCAGAGAGAGAGCAACCGAGCGAGGAAGATCATCTACTCCTAAATCTTCTGCTCCTCCTCCTCGTCAACCATCTCCATCCAAGGATGAGCCTATGCAAATTAGTCGTTCCCGTCTATCTCCCGCTGAGCGCCGAAGACGTCTCTCTGAGTCTCTCTGTCTCTACTGTGCAGCTCCGTCGCACACTATCAATGCCTGTCCCAAACGTCCGGGAAACTCCAGATCCTAGCTCGCCAAGGAGAGGGCCGGCTAGGAGTAATGATCTCCTCTCCATTTCCTCATGACTGTAACCTCCCAGTGTCACTCCAAATTGCTCAACGTTACAGGAACGTCATTGCCCTCCTTGATTCCGGAGCAGCTGGGAATTTCATAACCGAAGCTTATGTTAAACTGTGGTCCCTACCCACCGAGAGACTGTCCTCGTCCATCTCTTTGACTGCCGTGGATGGCAGCAAGATTTTTGACGCAGTCATTTCCTTAAGGACTCTTCCAGTTCGTCTGAGAGTGGGAGTTCTTCATTCTGAGTATATTTCTTTTTTAGTGATTCCAAGAGCCACACATCCAGTGGTTTTAGGCCTTCCATGGCTCCGTCTCCACAACCCATCAATTGACTGGACGACTACGCAAATACTGGCATGGGGTCCCTCCTGTGCTGAGACTTGTTTAGCCAAAGTTCTTCCTGTTTGTTCTTCCTTCCCCAGGTCATCTGATGTTCCGCCTCCTCCATATCAAGACTTCACGGACGTGTTCAGTAAAGCCTCTGCTGATATCCTTCCTCCTCATAGAGAATGGGACTGCCCAATCGACCTCATTCCAGGGAAGGTTCCACCGCGAGGCCGAACTTATCCGTTGTCTCTGCCTGAGACACACTCCATGGAAGAGTACATCAAAGAGAACCTGGCGAAGGGTTTCATCCGACCATCTTCTTCTCCAGCCGGCGCAGGCTTCTTCTTCGTTAAGAAGAAAGACGGTGGTCTGCGTCCGTGCATCGACTACAGAGGTCTGAACGACATTACCGTCAAGAACCGATACCCTTTACCCCTGATTACCGAGCTCTTTGATAGAGTTAGTGGTGCAACTATTTTCACAAAGCTGGACTTGAGGGGTGCCTACAATCTCATCCGAATCCGTGAGGGTGACGAGTGGAAGACCGCCTTTAACACCCGTGACGGACATTATGAGTACCTCGTCATGCCCTTCGGATTGAGCAACGCTCCAGCAGTCTTCCAGCACTTCGTGAATGAGATTTTCAGGGACATCTTGTACCGCCATGTCGTGGTTTATCTAGACGACATCCTCATCTTTGCTAATAATCTCGAAGATCATCGTTTCTGGGTAAAGGAGGTTCTTTCCCGTCTCCGTGTCAATCACCTCTATTGTAAATTGGAGAAGTGTGTGTTTGAAGTTAAAACCATTCCGTTTCTAGGTTACATTGTGTCCGGTTCCGGACTAGAGATGGATCCTGAGAAACTCCAAGCAATCCAGAATTGGCCTATACCCTTAAGCCTCAAAGGGGTCCAGAGGTTCTTAGGGTTCGCCAATTATTATAGAAAATTTATACGAGACTTTTCCACCATTGTGGCGCCTATCACTGCATTAACCAAGAAAGGTGCTAATCCGTCCAAGTGGTCCGAGGAAGCTACACAGGCCTTTCACCTTCTGAAGCAACGGTTCATCTCTGCACCAGTTCTGAAACAGCCCGACACCGACTCTCCTTTTATCTTAGAGGTAGATGCCGCCTCCGTTGGAGTAGGAGCAGTGTTATCCCAGAGGGCCAAAGATGGACATCTACATCCTTGCAGTTTCTTCTCCCGGAAGTTCTCCCCAGCTGAGCGCAACTATGCCATTGGCGATCAGGAGTTGCTAGCCATCAAGCTCGCTCTGGAGGAGTGGAGATACCTGTTGGAGGGAGCTTCCCACTCAATCACCATACTTACCGACCACAAAAATCTTTTATATCTCAAAGGCGCACAATGTCTGAATCCTCGTCAGGCCAGATGGGCACTTTTCTACTCTAGGTTTGACTTTAAACTCCAGTTCTGTCCGGGTTCTCAGAATTGTAAGGCCGATGCCCTTTCCCGCTCATGGGAGCAAGAAAATTAGTCCGAGTCTGCAGACAAGCATCCTATTATTAATCCGTTGGCATTCTCCACGGTAGGGATGGACTCTACGCCTCCACCAGGGAAAAGTTTCGTTAAGCCAGTTCTAAGGAAGAAGCTCATGCATTGGGCCCATGCTTCTGTTTTTCTGGACATACAGGCATTCAGAAAACCCTTGAATTTATTTCTAGGTCCTACTGGTGGCCAACTCTGAAGAAGGACGTTATGGAATTTATTGCCTCCTGCCCAAAGTGTGCCCAACACAAAGTCTCCCGCCAGTCGCCTGCGGGGAAACTGGTTCCATTATCTGTTCCCCGTCGACCTTGGACCCATTTGTCGATGGACTTTGTTTCCGATCTACCTATCTGCAACAAGTTTAATACCATCTGGGTGGTAGTTGACCGGTTCACCAAGATGGCACATTTCATCCCTCTCACTGGTCTTCCGTCAGCTTCCAAGTTGGCTCAAGTGTTTATACAAGAGATCTTCCGACTTCACGGTCTTCCTGAAGAGATCATCTCGGATCGTGGAGTACAATTTGTAGCCAAATTTTGGCGAAGTTTGTGTCAAGCCCTCCAAGTCAAGTTAAAGTTTTCCACGGCTTACCATCCTCAGACCAATGGTCAAACCGAGAGGGTGAATCAGGACTTGGAGGCCTTCCTCCGTATATATGTGTCTTCCTCTCAAGATGACTGGGTTCAACTCCTTCCTTGGGCCGAGTTCAGCCACAACAATCAATACCATTCCTCATCTTCTTCTACACCATTCTTCATTAATTATGGATTCCACCCTAAAGTCCCAGAATTCCAACCGCTTCCCGCAACTTCTGTTCCAGCAGTGGATGTCACCTTGCGTCAGTTTTCAAATAACTGGAGGAACGTCCGCGCAGCCCTGCTTAAAGCCTCATTCAGGTATAAGAAGTTTGCCGATAGGAAGCGTAGAGCGGTTCCTGCTCTCAAGGTGGGTGATCGTGTGTGGCTGTCCACGAAGAATTTGAGGTTGAGAGTTCCCAGCATGAAATTTGCACCTCGCTACATCGGACCCTTCAAGATTGAACAAGTCATCAATCCTGTTGCCTACAGGTTACAGTTACCATCCTTCTTGAAAATACCCAGGACATTTCATGTTTCTTTGTTGAAACCGCTGATCCTGAATCGGTTTCATTCCGCACTTCCTCCAGCTCCCAAAGTTCAGACTCAACGGGGAGTCGAGTACGAGGTGGCCAAGATTTTGGACTCACGTTTCCGTTACGGTCAGTTACAATACCTCATTGACTGGAAGGGCTATGGTCCTGAAGAACGCTCTTGGACCAATGCCTCAGACGTCCATGCTCCTGCCTTGGTCCGAAATTTCCACGCAAAGTTTCCTTTAAAGCCTAAGAAGTGTCCTGGGGCCACTCCTAAAGGGGGGGGGGTGCTGTCACGATCCGGGTATCTGGACGCCATTACTTACCCTTCAGATGCCTCCTGAGGCTGGCTCAGCGTTCCAGGACCGGATCCCATCCGTTACACTGATGTCCACATTCCTGCCTCCTCTCCTGTCACTCTGAGACGCGGTCACCGCGGCGCCATGTAACATCTGGAATGGCGTTCCCCGCGGCCTCCACCGCTGTCCCTGAGTTCCTGCATGCAGAGTGTCAGAGTGGCGATTACGTCAGCCGCGGCCTCCGCTGTGCCCGCGTGGTTTAGATGTGCAATCATCAGTCTGGCGTCTCCTGTCTCCTGTGGCCGGCGCCGCCATTGCTGTTTCAATTCTCACATGGATTACAAACCAAACTTCCCTCCAAGTGTCTGCATGGGCGCAGCCATCTTGGATTTTGTCATCTGATCATTTCCACCAATCTGCTGTCTGTATTGTTAATCTGCATAATTGCCTAGCCAACCCCTTCCTTGCTGCAGGTATAAATATGCTGTGCCTGAGCAAGGAAGGCGTCAGTGCTTTGGTTGTCTAACCTAGTTCCAGTTTGTCTCTCTCCTGTGGTTGTCTTCCAGGTTCCAGCTCCTGTCTCCAGACTTCTGCTATAGAGACCCGCACCAGCATTCCATCTGCGGTGTAGCCTGACTCTCCGATCCATTCTGGACTCACCTGTTTCCAGCTACAACAATCACCTGCTTCCAGCCCAGCTTCCAGCAGTGTACAGCTTCTCTTAAAGGGCCGGTGTCCTTTCTGCAGTTTACCACTCTCCACCGGTATTATTATTTCACCGCTCTCAAACAATCACCTGCTTCCAGCCTAGCTTCCAGCAGTGTACAGCTTCTCTTAAAGGGCCGGTGTCCTTTTCTGCAGTTTACCACTCTCCACCGGTATTATTATTTCACCGCTCTCAAACTCCAAACTTCATTATTATTTAATCGCTCTCAAGTTCGTTTATTATTTAACTGGTTCCAGCCAGTATCCACTCCGTACCAACAACAGTCTGGTTCCAGCCAGTATCCACAGCAGCCGTTTTACCTTCAGCAGCCCAGCCTTTCCTGGAACATCAGCTGGTATGATCCTGGGTTCTCTCCATTGCTACAGTCAGGCCTGGTAAGGACTTTCCAACTAGAAGATTATAAGAACTGTCTCACACTACCAGTGCCTGTGGCCCTTGCCACCCTGTAGTACCCAGGAATTGTATTTATCCTCTGTTGACTTTTATGTTTCCTTTTACTGCTGCTGTGTTACGGAGTTTGTCATAATAAACATCATTGACTTTTATCCTGGTTGTCGTGGTCACGCCTTCGGGCAGTTATTCTACATGTTACTTACATGTCTAGGGGTCTGATACAACCTCCCAGGTTCCGTTACATCTCAGCCCCTACAACTGAGGCTGCCTCCCGTCAGCTCAGGCCCTCAGTTGTGACAACCTCTTAGTGAAGCTGGTGATACAGAGAGTAGCCTGCCTCTGAATGAGCTGGCATTGTTTGTTAGAGGAAGCTACTGTTCCTGCTGCTGAAGGCAATTTATGCACCCAGTGGGCTGTCACAGTCATGTCATTTTTAGTTTGCCCAGTTCCACTTGTCCACATATCTGTGGTTAAGTGGACAATGTGTACAATGGTATTCTGTAGGCCAATAATTTGTTTTCTTTAACATCTTGGTTAAGGCAAGGAATTGCTTTTCAGGGTAAAATGGAAATGAGATGGAATTTTGTAGCGGGGTTACAAGACCTCAATTAACTGTATAAAACCTTAATGGCGGATATTGGATGCAGATCTAATACTAGCATAGCCTTCATGGCATCAGTGATCCACTGTGTGACAGCTGTCGTACTTGCTTCCTCTTTCAAAGTGAATTGTTTTTTTTTTTTAAATACTACTAGTAGTCTTCTTACTCCCCTTCTGGGATGAAGATCCACCCCCAGCAGCAGACTTAGCACTCAAAGATTCTTATAAGGAATCCTGGATAACGGAAGAGTCAGTTAGCCTTATCAAATTGGATGCAGGACTACCTCTGATCATTAGTGAGGATATTAATGATGTAGGAGCTAGCTAATGCTGGACTGCTTGTTGTTATTTGCTTAGTATAAGTTTCTGATTTTGTCAAAAACTTTTCATGAACTCACTGCAAATAATGTAACAGGTAGGAGGTTCCTAAATGGTTAACGCCCCTACCCCTACTTACTGTGGCTTTACAAATGCTACAGATGGCTTGACAACTGTTGTCAGGAGATGCCTCACTGACAGTTGCAGAACCACAACTCATAATTAAATGCATTATGTAAATTAATTGAGCCTTTCTTTGCCACTGCGTGTGGTTTATGGTATAGTGGCAATTTTATGTTTTTTGTTGGTAAACTTTCCCTGTATTAGAGGTGATTTTTTTTTTGCATTGTAAATTATTGTTTTGATTTCAGGTACTGTTTCGTAAACCCTCTATGCCTTTGAGCACTGGCTTTTGTAGATGCTAAAGTACTAATATCGCAATCATCATGACTGTCAGCAACCACAGCACTAGTATTTGGTTGCTGCTCCTGCTCTTCCATAAACTGATCGTGATCTATTTATACTCACAGCACTTTAATTATTTAATCGGGCACGGCTTGGCACTGAACACACACAAGCTTTACAAATCCCCCCCACACACACACACACACACACTTTTTTCTGTTTTTAAACAAATGACAACCAATTTACACTGCTACCCTCACAGCACTTAAATATTATTTTTTCAGTGGTGCAGATTGTCCCTAAATACATATAATTTAAAAAAATGTATTTTATATTTTTATATTTTTTAGTATTTATTATTTAAGAAACAACAACTTTACTCTGTGACTTAAAGTGCTTATATTATTAAAGCAGAGGTTTGGCCTGGCCCTGACCACACACAAGTTTTAAAAATCAAACATATTTTAGTTTTTTTTTAACAATTGACAACAACTTCACACTGCGACTCACAGTGCTTATATTGTTAACATGGTGGCACGGCCTAGCTCTTAACACACATTTTATATATATATATATATATATATATATATAAAGCCAACAATATAGGCGGCACTCGGAGACTTGCACAAAATGGGTGAAAAAACAGCCAGGTGAGTTTTATTAAAGTCAACGTTTCGGGGGGCGTACCCCCTTCCTCAGGACACAACACAGTGTCGGGTACGTCCCCCGAAACGTTGACTTTAATAAAACTCACCAGGCTGTTTTATCACCCATTTTGTGCAAGTCTCCGAGTGCCGCCTATATTGTTGGCTTTATATTGGGGTTCACCCCCCTGGGAGGGCACCGGAGCATATACCCCTACGGGGAAGCTGAGTGCCGGACTCATCCATGGACTATATATATGTATATATATATATATTCAAATAGGAATAAAGTCTCTGCGCCTTCAGTGCTTTGGTGTGGAAACTTCCATCTGTGCATAACCAAGAATATATGCGTACCAGAAATATGATCAAGTTGTACCTGTAGTGGTATCTTTAAATGGTCATCTTCCCTTGTCCTCTTACTCCATGTATAAACGCCCTCAGCGAGGTGTTAAAACACAATTTACATAGGCAGAGAGGGAAGATTTGTGTCAGCAAAATGCTCTTAATATTATAAAGTGACTTGTGACGTATTTGTGCCAATATATAAAATATTTTTTATATAAAGTGCTCTGTGCCTATAGTGTTTCTATAAACCACTATATTATATGTGATTTCTAATATGAATAATCAGAATCACACCCAAGTGGCTAAAAAAAAAAATGGAGAAAAAAACAGAAAGAAAAAGGAGCTAATAGTGTGATATAGTTTTTCACAATTTTTAATCACACACATACATATAAAAATGGAATCGTACAATTTAAAAATCAATAACAAGCTTATCTGTTGTACAGGTCGTTGGAGAGGTAGTGGAAGCTGTCCCAACGCGTTTCGTCCCTTTAACAGCTTTTGTGGGACTTCCTCAGTGGTTATAGTGCCTCACCCTGCATCCCCATGCTCTTTTATACCCTAAATGCTCCTTTGGAACACACTTCCGGTCACTCGCGACCGGAAGTGACCCGTGCGCATGCTCCCAAATGACCCAGTGTTGTAGTCACTCCTGTGTAAGCGCCGGGAGACTGCATTTCCCATAATGCTTTGCGCCACACAGGAAGTGCTATTAACCTATTTGCAGAGGAGCACCACGTGACCGGAAGTGGACACTCAAGTGTGAACATTGCGTTCTCACAGTGTTATAGTCACTCCTGTGTGAGCGCCAGGGAACTACATTTCCCATAGTGCTTTGCGCTACACAGGAAGTGCTGGTATCCTATTTGCAAAGAGGAACACGTGACCGGGAGTGGTCTCTCAGATGTAAACACTGAATACTCGCAGTGTTGTTGATCAATTAGATCAGAATTACTTTTGCCCTTAGGAGGTAAAATAAAGTTATTGTGCACTTAATTAGTGTTGTGTAATCCTCCACTTTTTGCATTTGAATAATGCTGCGCTTCTATTATTATAAATGGCTGTAACCATGACAACTCGTTTTCTGTTGGTATAATGACATATGGGGATGCCTGGCAATGCATATGTACAAACATACTACACCATAATAATCTCATAAAACAATTTAAAACATGCAATAATAACTACTCTCTTGGATAATTTTATACGGTATTTAAAACATTAATTTTATACGTAAAAATACATGCATATAATACTATAATCTATAAATAAGATCTAGGACCATTTAAATATATGCTCAATATTATATAAAATATAGTGTCCCAACTATTTAAGTTAAAATGAGAACAGATATAAACGAAAGAGGATAAGAGAATAAGATATATAAAATACTAAGAGAGTTATAAATAAACATCATTTTTATGTACATTGTTATGTCCATAAACGAAAAACCAAGAAACGCCAGTACTATATTTGTGTCACAGTGCACAGTTCCTGACGTTCCCTAGTTCAAAGTCAGAACCCAATGTTACCACATACTTTAGTCATATAGATCAGTTTTTATTCCCTTGTCTTATAAAAAAGGTGCTAATTCATAATATTCATTAAGACCTGTAGGGGTTAGTGTGTTTAGTTGGTATATCCAATACATCTCTCTTTTAGCTAATTTATTATCACGATCTCCTCCTCTGTCGCCCAGAACCACATGTTCTATGGCTTTGAATCTTACGTCATCTGGATTTGCATTATGATATTTGTTGAAATGTCTTGGCACTGAATGGTTGTCCATCCTGTTTTTTATGGCTCTAATGTGTTCCTGTATTCTCAGTCGTACGGGTCTCTTTGTTTTCCCTATATATTTAAAGCCACAGGAACATTCTAAGATATACACCACGTAAGTGCTCGAGCAGTTCATCAGATCTTTGATTTTATAGGACTTAGACAGATCCATATTGCTGAATTGTTTGCCATCCTTATGTGTGTACTTGCAAATACAGCAGTGATTACACTTATAGAAGCCAGTTGTTTTCATCCAGGTGTCTGTATTCTCCATGCGAATTGGTTTCAACATACTCGGAGCCAATATCTCCTTTAAATTTCTCGCTTTTCTATAAATTATTCTTGGATGTAGAGGAAGTACAGGGTTCAACACTGCATCCGTCCGTAAAATATTCCAATGTTTGTTTATGGCTTTCTTGAGAACTCCTTCTCCACTATTATATGTAGTGATGAAATTAAAATTTTGGTTTCCCAAGTCTTCCTTTTTCTTATAAGTGAGTAGATCTTCCCGTTTCACCTAACGAGTTTTTAGTTTTGCTGCTTCAATCACGGATGTTGGGTAGCCCCTGTCTTCAAATCTATTTGCGTATGTTGTCATTTGCTGTTGGAATTCTTCCTCCTTCTTACAGTTTTTTTTAAGTCTGCAAAATTGGGTATAAGGAATATTTGTTTTCCATTTCTTCTGATGGCTACTTTTAAAATGAAGGTAGCTATTCCTATCCACTTCCTTTATGTAGTTCCTTGAGAATACAGTGCCTTCTTCTGCTATCAGTACCAAGTCCAAATATTCAATCTCTATGCTGCGTACTTTAAAGGTGAAAGACAAATTGAGGTCATTCGCTGCAATGTAGTCCATAAACTCCAATAGGAGGGACTCCTCTCCCTTCCAGATCATTATAATATCGTCTATGTATCTGCGATACAAGACAATATTCTCCTTAAACCTGTTGTTGTTGTATACATAACTCGTTTCCCAACACCCCATATGCAAATTCGCAAAGCTGGGCGCAAAAACTGTCCCCATTGCGGTCCCGCATATCTGGAGGTAAAAATCACTCAAAAATTTAAAATAGTTATGTGTTAGTATAAAAAGGATAAGATCACAGATAAAATTCTTATGTTCCTCACTTAATTCAGGATCCTGTAATAAAAATTCTCTGCAGGAGGCTATACCTTGATGATGTATTATGGAGGTGTAAAGAGATTGGACGTCGATAGTCACCCAGAGATATTCATTCTGCCATTCAAAATTTTCTAAACATTGGAGGATTGCCGTGGTATCTCAAGGAACTACATAAAGGAAGTGGATAGGAATAGCTACCTTCATTTTAAAAGTAGCTGTCAGAAGAAATGGAAAATAAATATTCCTTATACCCAATTTTGCAGACTTAAAAAAAACTGTAAGAAGGAGGAAGAATTCCAACAGCAAATGACAACATACGCAAATAGATTTGAAGACAGGGGCTACCCAACATCCGTGATTGAAGCAGCAAAACTAAAAACTCGTGAGGTGAAACGGGAAGATCTACTCACTTATAAGAAAAAGGAAGACTTGGGAAACCAAAATTTTAATTTCATCACTACATATAATAGTGGAGAAGGAGTTCTCAAGAAAGCCATAAACAAACATTGGAATATTTTACGGACGGATGCAGTGTTGAACCCTGTACTTCCTCTACATCCAAGAATAATTTATAGAAAAGCGAGAAATTTAAAGGAGATATTGGCTCCGAGTATGTTGAAACCAATTCGCATGGAGAATACAGACACCTGGATGAAAACAACTGGCTTCTATAAGTGTAATCACTGCTGTATTTGCAAGTACACACATAAGGATGGCAAACAATTCAGCAATATGGATCTGTCTAAGTCCTATAAAATCAAAGATCTGATGAACTGCTCGAGCACTTACGTGGTGTATATCTTAGAATGTTACTGTGGCTTTAAATATATAGGGAAAACAAAGAGACCCGTACGACTGAGAATACAGGAACACATTAGAGCCATAAAAAACAGGATGGACAACCATTCAGTGCCAAGACATTTCAACAAATATCATAATGCAAATCCAGATGACGTAAGATTCAAAGCCATAGAACATGTGGTTCTGGGCGACAGAGGAGGAGATCGTGATAATAAATTAGCTAAAAGAGAGATGTATTGGATATACCAACTAAACACACTAACCCCTACAGGTCTTAATGAATATTATGAATTAGCACCTTTTTTATAAGACAAGGGAATAAAAACTGATCTATATGACTAAAGTATGTGGTAACATTGGGTTCTGACTTTGAACTAGGGAACGTCAGGAACTGTGCACTGTGACACAAATATAGTACTGGCGTTTCTTGGTTTTTCGTTTATGGACATAACAATGTACATAAAAATGATGTTTATTTATAACTCTCTTAGTATTTTATATATCTTATTCTCTTATCCTCTTTCGTTTATATCTGTTCTCATTTTAACTTAAATAGTTGGGACACTATATTTTATATAATATTGAGCATATATTTAAATGGTCCTAGATCTTATTTATAGATTATAGTATTATATGCATGTATTTTTACGTATAAAATTAATGTTTTAAATACCGTATAAAATTATCCAAGAGAGTAGTTATTATTGCATGTTTTAAATTGTTTTATGAGATTATTATGGTGTAGTATGTTTGTACATATGCATTGCCAGGCATCCCCATATGTCATTATACCAACAGAAAACGGGTTGTCATGGTTACAGCCATTTATAATAATAGAAGCGCAGCATTATTCAAATGCAAAAAGTGGAGGATTACACAACACTAATTAAGTGCACAATAACTTTATTTTACCTCCTAAGGGCAAAAGTAATTCTGATCTAATTGATCAACAACACTGCGAGTATTCAGTGTTTACATCTGAGAGACCACTCCCGGTCACGTGTTCCTCTTTGCAAATAGGATACCAGCACTTCCTGTGTAGCGCAAAGCACTATGGGAAATGTAGTTCCCTGGCGCTCACACAGGAGTGACTATAACACTGTGAGAACGCAATGTTCACACTTGAGTGACCACTTCCGGTCACGTGGTGCTCCTCTGCAAATAGGTTAATAGCACTTCCTGTGTGGCGCAAAGCATTATGGGAAATGCAGTCTCCCGGCGCTTACACAGGAGTGACTACAACACTGGGTCATTTGGGAGCATGCGCACGGGTCACTTACGGTCGCGAGTGACCGGAAGTGTGTTCCAAAGGAGCATTTAGGGTATAAAAGAGCATGGGGATGCAGGGTGAGGCACTATAACCCCTGAGGAAGTCCCACAAAAGCTGTTAAAGGGACGAAACGCGTTGGGCCAGCTTCCACTACCTCTCCAACGACCTGTACAACAGATAAGCTTGTTATTGATTTTTAAATTGTACGATTCCATTTTTATATGTATGTGTGTAATTAAAAATTGTGAAAAACTATATCACACTATTAGCTCCTTTTTCTTTCTGTTTTTTTCTCCATGAGAAAAAAAAACTTTCTTTATAGAGGTACTAGACTTTGTCAAGGATCACCTCATAGGAGCAGCATCCTTAAAAGGAGTGAGTTATTACCTTCCTTCTTTACCAATTTTTTTTTTTTCTTAGCCACTTGGGTGTGATTCTGATTATTCATATTAGAAATCACATATAATATAGTGGTTTATAGAAACACTATAGGCACAGAGCACTTTATATAAAAAATATTTTATATATTGGCACAAATACGTCACAAGTCACTTTATAATATTAAGAGCATTTTGCTGACACAAATCTTCCCTCTCTGCCTATGTAAATTGTGTTTTAACACCTTGCTGAGGGCGTTTATACATGGAGTAAGAGGACAAGGGAAGATGACCATTTAAAGATACCACTACAGGCACAACTTGATCATATTTCTGGTACGCATATATTCTTGGTTATACACAGATGGAAGTTTCCACACCAAAGCACTGAAGGCGCAGAGACTTTATTCCTATTTGAACATTTACATTTATGACTCAGCGAAATATGAGTCAATAAGAAAGTCTATACTGCAGCCCCTACACCTGGGAGTGCTGTTTGGAACTGATATGGTTATGCACGAATTTTGTTTGATTAATTTATTTATTGTAAACGTTTAGGTATTAAGCGCTCGTTTTACACCTTTTTTGCACACACATATATATATATATATATATTTAAATACTCCTGTGAATCACTACGCTTATATTATTAGCACAGTTCCACAACCTGGCCCTGAACACACACAAGTTATACAAAAAACAACAACTTTTTATGTTTTTTAATAGTTGACAACAGCTTCACACTGCGAATCACAGTGCTTATAGTATTAATGAGGTGGCACTGCCTGGCTCAGAAAACACCTTGGCAATGAGCATGAAGCCCCTGACAATGAGTGTGAAACCCTTGTCAATGACCATGAGACCCCTGGTAATGAGCAGGAAACCACTGGCAATGAGCATGAAACCAAGAGAATGAAACCCTTGGCAACAAGCATGAAACCCCTAGCAATGAGCTTGAGACCCCTGGCAATGAACAGGAAACCCCTGGCAGTGAGCATGAGACCCCTGGCAATGAGCAGGAAACCACTGGCAATGTGAAGGAAATTATATAAAAAAAAATGGGTTGTTATTGTTGCTGGCGCACAAGGAAAATTAATAAAATGTACACTTTATTATGTATCATTAAAAAATACGCTACTTTGTGAAATGAAACAACATAAATGTGATACAGTGAAATAAAGTGATGATTAAAAATCCGTACCTCACTGTCTCTTTAGTTTGTATTAATACACTGTTTATATCAGTGTATCAGTGATGTCACAACCACCTTGTAACACCCGGGAGCGGGGGGGGGGGGGGGTGCGGCCCACACCCGGGTGTTACCCTCCGAGGGATGACCCCAAAGTGCCAGCTCCTGCTTGGTGGCAGGACCCGGGTGCTGCGCTATAGCATAATGTGCTGCAACCCGGCATCTGTCACAGTGCAGAAGCCAGCACTGCAGATGCACCAGTCTCCGGGGGAAGCCCGCACCTACGATGTGCCGAAAACGTGGCCGAGGCACTTAGCAATGCCCCTGCCGTGAAGCCACGCCCCTTTTTACCTGCACCTGGTATTTTTCAAGTAAGTTATGCATCTGCAGTGTATAGATGTGTTCCTGTGTCTACTTCTTATAATTTTTGTGATGCAAACACAAGGGGATATTACATTTTTGGTTAGTTAATGTTCTAATATAATTATTATTGATATAGTGACCCTATAGATGTAACTTCTATTCAATACTAGACTATATAAATTCAGTTATATGAGGAAGTGTGTCTAGATTCACTTGACACCCTATCACATATGATAGGCCAGAGTTTTTTTATTCCATTTCTCTAGATTGAGAAGTAGAAATTGTATATTACCATAGGTATGCATTTTACTGTCTGCTAACTATGACAAGCTGTCATGTCAATTATTCAGAATAAGAAAATTAAGCAGGTATACCTTATTAATAGTTAAATGCTAGTATTGCAAACAGTGATATTGTGGTACCATAGGTTATTTGGATGAATAGCACATTCTACATCTGCTACCTGTGATCCTTATTGTCACGTCTTATAATTAGTGATGAGCGGGTTCGGTTTCTCGGAAACCGAACCCCCCTGAACTTCACCCTTTTTACACGGGTCCGAGGCATACTCGGATTCTCCCGTATGGCTCGGTTAACCCGAGCGCGCCCGAACGTCATCATCCCGCTGTCGGATTCTCGCGAGATTCGGATTCTATATAAGCAGCCGCGCGTCGCCGCCATTTTCACTCGTGCATTGGAAATGTTAGGGAGAGGATGTGGCTGGCGTCCTCTCCGTTTATTCATTGTTGATGCAAATATTTGTGCTTGCTTAGTTATATCTTAATTGTGGGGACTGGGGAGCAGCTGTATATTAATATAGGAGTACAGTGCAGAGTTTTGCTGATCAGTGACTACCAGTTTAATCAGTTCTCTGCCTGAAAAAAACGCTCCTTATCTGTGCTCAGTGTGCTGCATATATCTGTGCTCACACTGCTTAATTGTGGGGACTGGGGAGCAGCTCTATTATATAGCAGAAGTACAGTGCAGAGTTTTGCTGACAGTGATCACCAGTATACGTTGTCTGCCTGAAAAACACTCCATATCTGTGCTCAGTGTGCTGCTTTATTGTGGGGACTGGGGACAACCAATATAATATTATATAGGAGGAGTACAGTGCAGAGTTTTGCTGACCAGTGACCACCAGTATTGTCTGCCTGAAAAACACTCCATATCTGTGCTGCATTGTAGACAGTATATAGTAGGAGTACAGTGCATAATTTTGCTGACCACCAGTATATAATATATAGGAGTACGGTACAGAAGGCCACTGCTGTACCTACCTCTGTGTCGTCAAGTATACTATCCATCCATACCTGTGGTGCATTTCAGTTTTGCACAGTTTGCTGACCACCAGTATATAATATATAGCAGTACGGTACAGTAGGCCACTGCTGTACCTACCTCTGTGTCATCAAGTATACTATCCATCCATACCTGTGGTGCATTTCAGTTTTGCACAGTTTGCTGACCACCAGTATATAATATATAGCAGTACGGTACAGTAGGCCACTGCTGTACCTACCTCTGTGTCATCAAGTATACTATCCATCCATACCTGTGGTGCATTTCAGTTTTGCACAGTTTGCTGACCAACAGTATATAATATATAGCAGTACGGTACAGTAGGCCACTGCTGTACCTACCTCTGTGTCGTCAAGTATACTATCCATCCATACCTGTGGTGCATTTCAGTTTTGCACAGTTTGCTGACCACCAGTATATAATATATAGCAGTACGGTACAGTAGGCCACTGCTGTACCTACCTCTGTGTCGTCAAGTATACTATCCATCCATACCTGTGGTGCATTTCAGTTTTGCGCAGTATATATAGTAGTAGGCCATTGCTATTGATACTGGCATATAATTCCACACATTAAAAAATGGAGATTAAAATAGGGAAAGATCAAGATCCACTTCCACCTCGTGCTGAAGCTGCTGCCACTAGTCATGGCCGAGACGATGAAATGCCATCAACGTCGTCTGCCAAGGCCGATGCCCAATGTCATAGTAGAGAGCATGTAAAATCCTAAAAACAAAAGTTCAGTAAAATGACCCAAAAATCAAAATTGAAAGCGTCTGATGAGAAGCGTAAACTTGCCAATATGCCATTTACGACACTGCAGTGCCACTCCTAGATGGGCCAGGTGTTTGTGTCGGCCACTTGTGTCGCTTAGCTTAGTCACACAGCGACCTTGGTGCGCCTCTTTTTTTCTTTGCATCATGTGCTGTTTGGGGACAATTTTATTGAAGTGCCATCCTGCCTGACGCTGCAGTGCCACTCCTAGATGGGCCAGGTGTTTGCGTCGGCCACTTGTGTCGCTTAGCTTAGTCACACAGCGACCTTGGTGCGCCTCTTTTTTTCTTTGCATCATGTGCTGTTTGGGGACAATTTTTTTTAAGTGCCATCCTGCCTGACACTGCAGTGCCACTCCTAGATGGGCCAGGTGTTTGTGTCGGCCACTTGGGTCGCTTAGCTTAGTCACACAGCGACCTTGGTGCGCCCTTTTTTTCTTTGCATCATGTGCTGTTTGGGGACTATTTTTTTGAAGTGCCATCCTGCCTGACACTGCAGTGCCACTCCTAGATGGGCCAGGTGTTTGTGTCGGCCACTTGTGTCGCTTAGCTTAGCCATCCAGCGACCTCGGTGCAAATTTTAGGACTAAAAATAATATTGTGAGGTGTGAGGTGTTCAGAATAGACTGAAAATGAGTGTAAATTCTGGTTATTGAGGTTAATAATACTATGGGATCAAAATGACCCCCAAATTCTATGATTTAAGCTGTTTTTGAGGGTTTTTTGTAAAAAAAACACCCGAATACGACAAAAAATTTTCAGGGAGGTTTTGCCAAAACGCGTCCGAATCCAAAACACGGCCGCGGAACCGAATCCAAAACCAAAACAAAAAACCCGAAAAATGTCCGGTGCACATCACTACTTATAATGCAGATGAGTTTCACTAGTTTCTAATATTAGAAAAGGACAATTAAGCCATCCTCTGTCAGAGCCTTTTAAATCGGTTCATAAGAACTCAGAATATATAATCAAATGCTATATAGTAATCGAACAAGTAAAGAAAGAGATGCAGTGGATATACTCTTCTTAAACATTAATTTTCTCCAATTATCTCTATTTTTTAATTGCCTTGAATAATTACTGATTTTTATCTTTTATTTTACATGGAATCCATCACCTGTGATAACTCCATTCTTGGCCAAGGACTGAACTGATTGGGAATACAAAGTACCATATAGATACTGAGCAGAACGGAGTTCCAGACACTGCAGATTCCAAAATATGAAAACATCAATACTCACTCTCCACCCCCCAAAGCAGGAAGTTTAAGAAACATACAAATTTATTATTTAAAATTTCATTTATTTCCAATTGAGGACTGCGGGATGTACTCTATCTGATAACACCAGTGATCAGTGCAACACATACACATGTAGATCAAATCAAAACAGACTAGGTAGGATCATGTGAGCGGTTGGTGGAACCATTGGCGGAACTACCGCCAGTGCAAGCTGTCAAGGGGCCCAAAGCATAGGCGCCGATTCCAGCCACCGAAGCCCCTGCAGTGAGTGAATTGAGACGTGCTGGGGGCTGCTGCAGCGCTTCCATACTTTGCAATGTAAAACCCCCCACCAACAGACAGACACTAGAAGTCACATTTGACCTATAGCGCCTGTCTACCCGGCGGCGGGCATTTTAAGGTTTTTTTCACACTGTAATATACAGAAGCGCTACCATAGCCCCCATCGTGTCTCAATCCGCTGCGGGGGCTAGAATTATACAGCCTGCCCACACACACCCTCCCATACTGTAACAGCGGCCAGGAGACCCCTGGCAACGCGGAGGAAACCCCTGGCAATGCAGAGGAGACCCCTGGCAATGAGCAGGAAACCCCTGGCAATGCGCATGAAACCCATAGCAACATGCTGGAGACCCCTGGCAATACGCAGGTAAAAATATCTAAACTGGCACTGTGGGGGCATATCTAGAACAGTGGGGGCATATCTGGTACTATGAGGGCATATCTGGCACCATGGGGGCATGTGTATCTGGCAATGTGGGGGCATATCTGGCAATGTGGGGGAATATGTGTATCTGGCAATGTGGGAGAATATATCTGGCGACATGGGGGAATATGTGTATCTGGCACTGTGGGGGCAAATCTAGCACTGTGGGGGCATGTGTATCTGGCAATGTGGTGGCATATCTGCAACGTGGCAGAATATGTGTATCTGACACAGTGGGGGCATATCTAGCACTGTGGAGCATGTGTATTTGGCAATGGGGGGGGCATATCTGGCAACATGGCGGAATATGTGTATCTGGCACCGTGGAGGCATATCTGGCACTGTGTGTGCATGTGTGTATCTTGCACTGTGGGGGCATGTGTGTATCTGGCACTGAGCAGGCATATCTGGCACTGTGGGGGCATATGTGTATCTGGCACTGCACTATTTGGGTCATATGTGTATTACGCCCCCATTTTCAATGGCGCACGCACACAGCACAGCTAACAATTTTTTTTTCTACTTTCACCACTGTATATGTATATATATATATATATATATATATATATGTATATAATACGGTAGCATGCAAAGAATCTCTAATTTGGAGTTGGGGGTAGGAGGTGGACTTGGACGGGATGAGAGGGAGCGGCCCAAAGCATTTTGTTGCACCTGGGCCCACCGCTCGCTAGTTCCTCCACTGGGTGGAACGCACATCATGGATTTCCAGAAAAAGCAATGGAACGCAAGCTGTGGAAATCCAATAACTGACTGGTGGAACGCACACTTCCGGCTTCCGGTCCGGGGTAATGGAATGCATACCACGGAAGCTGGAACTTGGAACCAGATGGAAGTCATTTCTAATCATTCTGTCCTATAAATACCTGTAAAACAACACACAGCATTATGCACTTGAAAAAGGATGTTTTATAATCTGAAACGCGTTATGCTGCTTGCTGTGAACTTGGGGCTCCCGAGGACTCTAATATCCTATTGGGCTAAAGCTTTGTGGTGTGTTGCTTGAAACTGCCTGACCACGAACTGCACCAACTAGGCACACACCACCAACCCCAAATGATATGAGCCAGGAGCACCGAACAAACTTATAAAGACTTTAAGGTACAGTAGTACAATTATGCACAGTACCCGCATGGTCTTTTATGTATGAGTTAATGTTTTTTATCTTGTTTTTTTTTTAAGTGAATGCACTATGGGGGTAATTCCGAGGTTGATCGCTAGCTGCCGTTGTTCGCAGCGCAGCGATCAGGCTAAATATTGGCATTTCTGCGCATGCATATGCACCGCAATGCGCACGCATGACTAATGGGTGCAAAGGCTTTTGTGGTTGTGCACAGGTTCTAGAGAAGTTTTCAGCCGCACTGACGACCGCAGGATGATTGACAGGAGGGGGGCGTTTCTGGGTGTCAACCTGACCGTTTTCAGGGAGTGTTTGCAAAAACGCAGGCGTGTCTGAAAAAACGCAGGCATGGCTGGGCATTCGCTGGGCGGGTGTATGACGTCAAATCCGGACACGAATAGGCTGAAGTGATTGCAAGCGCTGAGTAGGTTCAGAGCTACTCAGAAACTGCACAAACTGTTTTTGCAGAGCTCGGCTGCACATGCGTTCGCACTTCTGCTAAGCTAAAAATACACTCCCCAGAGGGCGGCAGCATAGCGTTTGCACGGCTGCTAAAACTAGCCAGCGAGTGATCAACTCGGAATGAGGGCCTATGTCACTTTATGTTGTGCACAAATAAATGGATCCACTGTTCATACATTCATCAGGGGATAGCATACACAATTATTCAACCATGAGAGTCTCTGTAGCAGAGACTGTACGTTACAGTGAGACTCTGCCAGTATATGTTATTTGATCACTGCTAGTCAGTGCCGTTTCTAGCGGCGGGCGAGCCGTGCAACCGCACGGGGCGCCCGCCGCAGCACTTTGCAGGTCCTTTTCCCCCTCCTCCCCCCTTCCCGAGTAATCCTGTTCGGGGGCTGGAGTTTCGCGAAATGATGCGGTTGCGTCGTGACGTCACGACGCAATCGCGTCATTCCGCGAAACTCCCCCGACTCCGCCCCGAACAGGAGTACAGATGACAAGAGGAGGGGGAGCCAGCTGGAAGGAGGAGGCAGCCGTCGCGGGCCGAAGAGCGGGAAGAGCGTCTTCATACTGTATGTAAGTATTCTCTCTCTCTCTCTCCCCCCTCCCTCTCCCTTCCTCTCCCCCCACTTGACACTTGCCTGCAATGCTGTGTAAAATGGGGGACTCTTGCCTGCAATGGGGTGGGTCTTCTGTATACCGGCGGTCGGGGCTCCCGGCGCTCAGTATACCGACGCCGGGAGCCCGACAGCCGGCATACCGACACTTATTTTCCCTCGTGGGGGGTCCACGACCCCCATAGAGGGAGAATAAAATAGTGTGGCGCGCGTAGCGCGCCACCGTGCCCGTAGCGTGGCGAGCGCAGCGAGCCCGCAAGGGGCTCATTTGCGCTCGCCTCACTGTCGGTAAGCCGGCGGTCGGGCTCCCGGCGCCGGTATGCTGGTCGCCGGGAGCCCGACCGCCGGCCAGCCGTAGTGAACCCCTGCAATGCTGTGTAAAATGAGGACTCTTGCCTGCAATGCTGTGTAAAATGGGGACTCTTGCCTGCAATGCTGTGTAAAATGGGGACTCTTGCCTGCAATACTGTGTAAAATGGGGACTATTGCCTGCAATACTGTGTAGAATGGGGGCTATTGCCTGCAATACTGTGTAAAATGGGGACTCTTGCCTGCAATACTGTGTAAATTGGGGACTATTGCCTGCTGTACTGTGTAAAATGGGGACTATTGCCTGCTGTACTGTGTAAAATGGGGACACGTGCCTGCCGCAATGTGTAAAATGGGGACTCGTGCCTGTATACTGTGTAAAATGGGGAGTCTTGCCTGCCGTACTGTGTAAAATGGGGACACTTGCCTGCCGTACTGTGTAAAATGGGGACTCGTGCCTGCCGTACTGTGTAAAATGGGGACTCGTTCCTGCCGTATTGTGTAAAATGGGGACTCTTGCCTGCCATACTGTGTAAAATGGGGACTCGTGCCTGCCGTACTGTGTAAAATGGGGACACTTGCCTGCCGTACTGTGTAAAATGGGGGACTCGTGCCTGCCGTACTGTGTAAAATGGGGACTCGTGCCTGCCGTACTGTGTAAAATTGGGACTCGTGCCTGCCGTACTGTGTAAAATGGGGACTCGTGCCTGCCGTACTGTGTAAAATGGGGACTCGTTGCCTGCCGTACTGTGTAAAATGGGGGACTCTTGCCTGCCGTATGTGTAAAATGGGGACACGTGCCTGCCGCAGTGTGTAAAATGGAGACTTTTTTTTTCCTGTGGTGGGCGTGATGATATCAGATGAGGCCACGCCCATTTTTAATGAGGCCACACACCCTTTCCGGGAGCGCGCGCGCTTGCTTTTTCTTTTTCTATCTATGGGGGGGGGGGGAGCGCATATATATATATTTTTAATGTCAGTGGGTGGGTGGTGGTGGGGGGGCGCATTTTGAAATCTTGCACTGGGAGCCAAATTGGCTAGAAACAGCCCTGCTGCTAGTTGTACTGTATATACAGGTATATGCAACACCATTGCACTCCACCTACATAACCACATACTGTATACTCCTAACTGGATCCGCCGTACATACTGCATACCTGCTTTTATGTCTAGATATACAATACCTGCTTGTAAATCCACATATACCTTCATTGTGTATTTGCTGCATACCAATTAACCCTGTGTTACCCTGTACCTGTTTATTACTGGTTAATAAACCACTCAATCTGATTAAGGACTCTATCGCATGGACTCACTTTCATCGCAAATGACTGAAACCTAATCTACTATATATTAGCCCTGTGTGCCTGGCCCTCTAACGCTGGGTGGAGTCACAGACCTGGGCGGCTTTAGCAGCTCCTGCCCTGTCCCAGCACACCAGTTAGCAGTAGCTACAACAGGAGCACCATCCCCAGCCACAAGTGCACGGACACCCCACAGTGCCAGGTAAGCATGGTCCCCTCCCTTGGCACCTACAACCCACTGACACCCAGACCACACACCCCAAAAAAAGCTCCGACATGCAGCCACTGACGGCCCAGACACCCCCCACCCCGACGTCCGCATAACGGACCAGCACACACTGCCCAGCCTAACCCCACTGCACCGATTCCACCCCCCCCCTCCACATCATCCATGGCAGGGACACGCACCACGGCCGCTCAGCCAGCCGCACCCCCACACCACCCCTCCCGTCATCTGCACAAAACCAACTAACGCACCCACCTTCCCCACCACGGCGGGACAGACTGCCGCAGGCCACACCGCTGAAAACACCCCCCCCCCCCCCATCTATTGCCTTGCAGGCGCGCTGTGGACACACAGTGTCACGGCAACAGCCCGTTAACACCACGGCCGCACAGACCCGCTCCCGGCCTCCCCACTACCCCAGCACAAACGAGAGCCCTGTCGCCCGCACACAGACAGGTGCGGGTGACGGTGATGTGGAACTGCACAGGGTCCCCGGCGTTATGGAGAAGGGGGCTGCCGGTACAGTGTTGTCTCTTACACCCGACCCCCGGCCGACACTGTACCAGCAGCCCCCTCTCCATAACGCCGGGACCCTGTGCAGTTCCACATCACCGTCACCCGCACCTGTCTGTGTGCGGGTGACAGGGCTCTCGCCACGCCTGCCCCCAGCGGCACATTAACAAAACACGCTCCCCTCCCAGCACCATCCACCCCCACCCCCCACCCAGCCAACAACTCATCAGGCACATCAATAATATATGTGGGATAAGAGGCAGCAGCAGCGCCCCCCCCCCCCCCCCACACACACACACACACATTTCCCCACTTTGGGATGAGTGGCCTGTGAGCGGCCTTGTGTGCAAAAGGGAAGGCATGGTCAATAGGGAGATGGCTGTTGGGGGTGGATTGGGGGGAGAGGAGGATGGCTGATATTGTGGGGGAAGGGGGGGAGGGAGATGTCTGATATTGTGGGGGGGATGTCTGATATTGGGGGGGGAGGGGATGGCTGATATTGTTGGGGGGGGGTGGCATCTATTACTGTGTGCCTGATTAGTTGTTGGCTGGGTGGGGGGTGCGGGTGGATGGTGCTGGGAGGGGAATGTTTTTTTTTTATGTGCTGCTGGGGGCACGAGTGCCAACAGCGCTGTCACCGGCACACAGACAGGTAACGGTGCTGTGGAACTGCACTGGTTCCCGCCGTTCGGCTGGGGTAGGGTGTAAGAGACAGTTTGTGCTGGGGTAGTGGGGAGGCTGGGAGCGGTCTGTGCGGCCGTGGTGTGGACGGGCTGTTGCCGTGACTGTGTCTCCACGGTGCACCTGCAAGGCAACAGATGGTGGGGGGGGTTCGCGGCGGTGTGGGCTGCGGCAGTCTGTCCCGCCGTGGTGGGGAAGGTGGGTGTGCTAGGTGGTGGTGGGTTTGTGCCGATGACCGGAGGAGTGGTGTGGGGTGCGGCTGGCTGGCCGGACGTGGTGCGTGTCCCTGCCACGGGTGGATGTGGGAGGTGTTGCTGGGCTTGTGGGCCGGATGGGTTCCGTGCTATGGGGTTAGGGTGGCCAGCATCTGCTGGTCAGTTATGCAGGCGTTGGGGTGGGGGGTGTCTGGCCCCTCAGTGGCTGCATGTGGGAGTTGGTGGAGGGGGGGTTTGAGCTTCTCTCTCCCCCCCCACAAACAAAATACCTCTAACTTCACCTAATGGCCACACCTTCCATGCACACACCCCTACCCCCAAAAAAATACAACCCCACCACCCTCCACCCATCCATCACATATCAACACACTGCACCCATGCACACCTACGGCTCCATCCCCCTACCACACACAACCACAACTCCATCACACACTGCACGTCCTGTCACCAATACATATAGAGGCAGCCACCCACCCCCACGCTATTCCGCAAGCACCATACATCACTACCCATCACTTCCCAACACTTTTTATTAACCCACACACACAACCACGTACCCCTCTAAAATAACACTCCAACACTCACATTTCCTTCCACACTCTCCACAATCATGCACAACACCACACTACCGCTATTACACACCCACCTCCCTCTTTATACAGCCCATGGATTCTGTTAACCTATCACCACAGCAATTAGCCCACAAGATTACGGGGGCATAGCACCTTACGACGGTGTGAAGATCGCCCGTAGGGCGCGATGAATCACCTAGTAACATAATAGGTTCCTTCTGTCAGTAAGTTCAAAAATGCAAAAGCTTTTAAATAAAGTATCTCTCAGACATGGGATCACTTGGGTTTTGTTAAGCAAAGAATCTATATTTAGTAGTTCGTATGAAGAATAGATGCTGGCTGGAGATGTTACATGTTATTTTTTCATGAAAAAAAGACCTATTTGTTTTCAGGTTAATATTTGATCTTAAAATAACCGTGATTTGGAAGCAGACATGTTTCTTTTGTGCTAACTGTTCCATTAACTAGCTTTTACTGTATTGTAATTGTTCCTGCTGCAGTGCAGATAAATGTAGAGAAAAAACTTTAATTACCTAAATCTGTCACGACATAAACAAGAAGGGTAGTCTTACATAACTCAAGCATTGGGAGGGGGACTGCAGAAAACATAATTGAGACATTATTAGTTCTACAGTATATGGCCACAGTGCTTCATATGTATAATAGCTAAATAACTTGTATTACACTCATAATTATTAATACAGCATATTACTTTAACAAAACACAGCTTTTGTGCATTAGGAGAGTATACTGCAATTACTGGTTTTTAAACAATGTTCACATCTTGGTAGTCATTTATTAAACTCAGTGTGGCATGGTGCAGCTCACTTTCTGTTTGCCTAGATTCCCAACAATGTACTTGGGTTTGCGGCGCAAGATGGCTGCATTTGTAGATTAGTACAAGTTTCCATAAGCTTTTGCTATTAATTATGGAGCGACCAGAAACATGTTAAAATTTCACAAAGCGGGCCCTTTGAAGAAGCCGTGCTCTCATCAGCGGCTCCTGGCCGCGCTCTCAACAGCGCTCCCACCCGCTGCTGCCGGCTTTCTCCTGTGGCCCTGCGCTGGGTGAGGTCCGCGGACGAAGTTCACCCCCAATGTCCGGCGCCATCTAGGGGACTGCATACGGGGATCGCCTGTGCTGACGGCGCAGCCTGGGGAGCACACCTGCCCGGCTCTGGTGGAGCGATCCTGTCCCTACTCCAGTCTGAAGGGGCCAGCGTTTATCCCCAGTGGGATCCATCACAGCTGTAAGGGCAGTGGCTACTCCTGAAGGTACTGTGGGGGAAGCTGAGGGGTGCTGTCTGTGTGGTCACCGGTGGCCATATTGCTGAGCTGCTGACACTGCAGCCAGGGCTATAGGCTGCACATTGAGGCAGTGATACCTGTACTGTCAGTTTTTTTTTTCCTTCAGGCTAATAATATATGATACAGCTGCATGGCCTGCTTTAATATCCGGGACTCTTACTCCCCTATCCACGACGCGGCCGTGCCCTTTTCTGGGGAACTCTCTCCTACCTCTGTAGTGGAGTGCTCACTGCCGGCATTACCGCCATACCCACCCCCAGCTCTATGACCACCTGAAACTAAAGTGCGTGGTCTCCCATGGGTGTTTTTTTTCCCCCTTCTTCTTGCCTTCCCCACCCTGTCCCATATTTTTTGGACTTCCTGTTTCCCCTGACGGATCATATCTCATAGTATAATACTTTACACTGGTCTGGTCCACATGCAGAAATCTGTGTCCAAGACTCCAAAGCAAGGGGGTGCAGATATCTCTCAACATTTTACCAGGGGCACCAAGAATACCCAACATCGGGGTCCCCCCTCCCCTCCTCACGATTCTATGGATAACTCCGTCACACCGCCTTCTGCTCCGTCCACTAAGGATGATATCTTAGCTCTCCGCTCCCTGATTACGGACTTTAAGGACTCTCTGGGGTCCAAATTAGACAAAGCGGCGGCCTCCATTAAGACGGACATTTCATCCCTCGCTTCCAGAGCCTCCAAAATGGAATCTCGTCAGGGCCATTTCCAAAAAGCTCTAAACGATACGGGTCGTGACCTGGACCACATTGTCTCAGAACTGTCTGAACTTTATACTAAAGACGAGGATCTTGAGAACTGCGAATGCAGATCTAACCTGCGCATTCGCAACATCCCTGAATCCATCAGTGTAAATAACCTCGAACGCTACCTTCACACCCTTTTCTCCTTTCTGATACCAGACCTGGGGGATGTACAATTTCCTCTAGAAAGGGCTCATCGTGCCCTCCGTCCTAAGCCTAGGGATGGTGAGCCTCCTCGTGATGTGGTCCTTCACTTTCTCAAGTTTAAAGATAAAGAAAGGGTCCTCAATTCTACTCGTGGAAAGCCTCATATACTTTTCAATTCATCTAAACTACAGTTCTTCTAAGATTTGGCCCCTCTAACCATAGCTAAACGGAGGGAACTCCGTGATCTAACAAAGGCCCTACGGGACAGGAACATCCGTTACCGATGGGGTTTCCCCTTCAAGCTGTTCGTTGACCTTCAGGGAAAAACAGTCATCAACAGAGATCTTCGTGAGGGCAAGGATTTGCTTTCGCACATAGAAGAAGCTGGACCCTCGCTGGGGCAGACCACTCAACTTAAAATTTGACTATGCGTTGGGTTGGATGTTTTCTTACCAGCCCTTTTTCCTTTCCGTAGATAATCACCTCAGCCCTTGAAAAATCTCCGCCATTATGCTTACTTCCCTTCTTAGATTTTTGTATAACTTTTCACTGACTGTTTGTTGTATGGGAATCACCCCTTGTTATACGACTGTAAGGATATCAATGTGTTGTTCACTTACTGTATATGTCCATCCCTTCCCCTTTTTTTTATTACCCCCCCCATCCCATGATGCCTTTTGTTCTTTTACTGGAAATGTCTCGTGGTCACTCTTTGCAGCAGTTCAAACTCACTATGTTTATAGTAACCTGGGTGACCAAATTTCGGTTTCTAGCAATCACCCCTAACCTTGCATGCTTATCTTGGCCACGGTTTGACTCTAGCTCACCCCGATGCTGCATTTTACCTTCCGTTGTTAGTTTGTTCCCGGTTCAGGGAATTAATGTTTCTCTTAGATTTCCATTGCAATATTTTTAGCTCCTTGCACTGTTAGGTCTTTTTCCTCCCGCTGTCCTAACATTTACAAGTTCTATCTGTTTCGGGTTGTGGTGTGGTCCACGGGCACAGAGGTCTCACATACTTCGCCAGCTTCTCCATTGGTTTTCTCCCAGACTCCACACGCCGCATTGTGGGCCCTCTGTGTCTGTTGCCCATACTTGTTTTACTTTTAACATGTCTGTATCTTTGTGCTCTGAAAAGTTTCTGGTATTTTCAGATGATAACTGTTCAATGTATTTTCTGGTGATGATTGTCCCCCTCCCTTTTTTTTCTCCCTTGTCTCTCCCCCTTTACCCTCCTCACCCAGGGGACACCGTCCCATCTCTTGTCTCCTACATACTAGTGCCTGTTTTGTTTAACGTAATATTCTTTCTCCTCTTAGGTTGTGCGTATATTCCGTGTTCTTCTCCCTGCATGTGATATTTTTCTTCTCAATTAGATCTCCACCACCCCCAATTTTATTTATTTTTTATTCCCTTGTGTTCCCTTTATTCCCTTGTGTCCCTTCCAAATGATTCTCCACTGTGTTGTACTCTTCAAGTGAATCTAAGCATAGTGTAGTAGCTATCTTGATAAGCAATAAACTCCCCTTCATTCAAAGCTCGGTTCATGTTGACACAGAGGGGAGGTATATCATTCTGGTTGGCAGGCTGGGGCACCTGGAAGTGACTATAGCTAACCTCTATGCTCCCAACACGGGCCAACAACGTTTTTTGAAATCCTTTTATACGGCTCTTCAAAAACATAGAGCGGGTTTTGTATTTCTGGAAGGGGATTTCAAAGCAGTTCTAGACCCTTTCTTAGATAAATCCGCTCCCCAGAAACACCCTCGTACCTGTCATATATCCAACACTTTCTCTAAACTTATTAAAGAAGCATCTCTCTTCGACACATGGCGTGCTCTTAACCCATCCTCCAAGGACTACACTTTTTTTTCCAATCCCCATCAGTCTTATTCCAGACTTGACTACATTTTCTGCAGTCCCCTGGCCTCTAATCACATTTTGTCCTCATCGATCATCCCTAATGTCTGGTTGGATCACTCCTCCATCACGTCCGCATTTGATCTATTGGACGTCCCAACTTCCCGCCCTTCTTGGCGCTTGAATGAGACACTTCTTAAAATTCCCTCCTTCAAATCCAAGATAGGTGGACTGCTCACAGAATACTTTTCTCTTAACAATCCTGACTCAGGATGTTCCCCATTAGTCTGGGAAGCTCACAAAGCCATCCTCAGAGGCCATGTAATTAGCTTTGCATCTCACCGCAATAGGGAACACAAAGCAATACTTAGAAATCTCACTGATTAGGTCCAAATCCTAGACTCTCTTCATAAGCGTAGTCCCATGGACTCGAACTATAAACAGCTTATGGCAGCTAGGGCGACTCTCAATGCGTTATTAACAGTAAAGATAGATAAATCTCTACGTTGGCTAAATCAGCTATTTTATGAGAAAAGCAACAAGGCTGATGCCCTCCTGGCAAATAGATTAAAGGGACGCAAAGCCCTCTCTTCTATAGTCTCGCTTAAGGATCCTAACGGTAATATACACTATAATCCCTCAGACATCAACTCTATCTTTAAGGAATACTACACTCTTTTGTATAACTCCCCAGACAGTACATCCTCTCTATCTGACTCAAACACACGCATCTCCGACTTCCTGACCTCATGCTCCCTGCCGCGGTTGGATTCTCCCTCATCCAATGCATTATGTAAGCCTATATCTGATGAGGAAGTATCTGCTGCTCTTAAACTACAGAAACCCTCTAAGGCTCCGGGACCGGACGACCTACCCTTTGCTTACTATAAAACATTCGAGTGTTCTCTTGTCCCTCATATGACGTCTACTTTTAATAAAATCCTTAATGGGGAATTCTTCCATAGCAAAAATACTAAAGCAATAATTACTGTTATTCCCAAACCTGGTAAAGATCAACAACAGGTCTCTAATTACCGCCCTATTTCTCTTCTCAACACCGACTTGAAACTTTTTGCAAAAATACTTGCCATACGCCTGAACCCCCTTCTTCCGTCTCTTATACATCCCGACCAAGTCGGATTTGTCCCTTCACACCAAGCTCTGGATAACACCAGACGTACCATTAACCTGATCCATCACGCTAACTCTGTCAACGTTCCCTTCTCTTCTGTTGGCCTTAGACGCGGAGAAAGCCTTCGATAGGGTTTCCTGGGCTTTTCTCTATCAAACTCTCCATAGCTTTGGTTTTCATGGGGAATTTCTCCAAGCCATTTCAGCACTCTATGACAACCCCTCCACTTCTGTCCTAGCAAACGGAATTCTCTCAGACTCCTTTGCCATCACCAACGGTACGCGACAAGGATGCCCCTTGTCGCCCCTTATCTTCGCTCTGATAATCGAACCTCTCGCTTGTCGCATCCATCTTAACCCGGACATTACGGGCTTTTCTATCAAAGACTCACACTACAAACTTTCCCTTTTTGCGGATGACGTCCTCCTTACTCTTACTAGCCCGTTAATTTCCCTTCCCAACCTTTTCAAAGAATTTACTCTCTACGGGGACCTCTCTGGATATAAGGTGAACAATGACAAGTCAGAGGCTCTCCCATTACACATCCCTCTCAACACGCTGAATCTTCTGAAATCCAACTTCCCTTTTGAATGGCGTCTTACCACCATTAATATTTGGGTGTGCATATTACCAAATCTTACCATTCTCTTTATGACGCAAATTTTCCTCCCTTATTTAAGGAGATATCTCAAAACATCTTAGGATGGAAAAAACATTTCATTTCTTGGATTGGCAGGCTTAATGCTATTAAGATGAATGTCCTCCCCAAGATTGTATACCTCTTCCAGACTCTCCCTGTCCCAGTCCCTCTCCGGATTTTAACATCCCTCCAGACCCAATATGGTAAATTCATTTGGAATGATAAGAAGCCGCGATTGCGTAGGGAGACTCTCCAGCAGAGCTCTACGTGTGGTGGTTTGGGCCTTCCCTCGCTATCGAGATACTACTATGCCACGGCACTCAGCCAACTAGATGTCTGGCATTCTCCACGACACACGAGGAGATTGGTGGACTTGGAGAGTGACTTGGCTTAGGTCGACTCAGTCTCTCATCTTCCATGGCTCCCTTGCTTGCACAGACCTAAAACCATTCAGTCGGTGCCAACAATATCCCTAACATTATCGGTGTGGGACTCAATAAAATCTAAACTTTCACTTCACACACATCCCTCCCCCCTTACTCCCATCTGGAACAACCCCTCCTTCACCCCGGGCTGATCCTATCATTTTGCTTCCAACTGGTCTAGAGCAGGCATCTCCTGCTTTCATCATCTACTTCATAACAATGTACCGTACTAATTCGCAGACCTTCAAACACAGCACTCTCTCCCGACTTCTTATTTTTATCAATACCTTCAAATTCGAAATTTCGTGATGTCCTCTACTAGGACAACGCCTCTTCCTAATGTCCCGACTCCGATGGAGCGCCTTTGCATGTACCATTCCACGGATCACGGCATCATTTCTATTTTGTATCAGTCCATTTTGTCTCCAGTTTCGCCTCCTTGCACAGCACATGAACTTGCATGGGAAACTGACTTGGGGACCTCCCTAGAAGATGACGCATGGGAATCTGTTTGATTGAATATTTCTAAATGATCTATTAGCGTCTCCATCATGGAGAACTCCTACAAAGTCTATGCACTCTGGTATTTGGTTCCTGAACGCTTGCACCAAATATATACGAACACTTCTAATCTCTGTTCATGTCAATGTGGTCAAGTAGGTTCGTATATTCATATTTGATGGAGCTGCCCAAAGATAGCCTCTTTCTGGTCAATGGTCCGAATCCTTATTCTGTCGCTTATCCCGGATTGCCCCCCCCCTCCCTCCTGAGACGCTTCTCCTGTGTGCCCCAGCCTGTCAGCTATCCAAGCCAGAAAACAAACTGGCTCTGCTAAATCATGAAAACTTCCCACCCCTCCCATCCATCCTGAACTTATGAATCGTGTTTGGTTTGTAGCGAAGATGTAATACCTTTCCACAGCGTTTGGACACCTTGGTATGCTAAATTTCAAGTAGCTCTCCCAGGTCTCTCCTAGTTCACCCTACCCTTTTCCTCGTCCTTCTTTTCACCCGACTCACTCTTTCCTCATCTGTGGTTTGTTTTTGTTCTTTTACTCTTTATTTCTCTCTACTCTTTCCTTTCCTCAATTTTCATTATCATCCCTGCTTCTTTTTCCCTCCGAATGTCTTTGTAATTTCCTACAAGCCCTCCCAATGGTTCCACTGGTTGGCCCTTCGGAATATACTTTCTTATGTTCTATTTCTTTCCTAATTCTTGATTGTTTTGGGGTTTGTTTTAAAAAAAAAAAAAAAGAGACAAATTCATGCACTTAATTTTCTAGTCTATGTACTTCAACATGTAAATTTACGCTCTCACCTCTGTACTGATTTATGTTGATGTTATTCTAGTTTTCTTGTGCTCTGATTATGTCAATTACCTCCATTTGTCATTGCTTCTTTCTCTTCAATAAAACTTTATGACTTAAATTTTTTTGCCCCATAAAGCATACAACTGAAATTAGATAAAAGAATGGAAAAGAAGTGTCATGTGTCCAGGGTTACTTGGACTAATGAGTCAAGGTTTCCTAACTCTAGCTGTTTGACTTATGAGGCCCAACCTGTACCCATGGGGCAGGTCAATTGCCACCTCTTTCTTCTTTTTTTTGTTTTTTGTTTTTCTAATTATAGAAATACCTTTTTATATGATGCCATAACTAGAGGCATTGGTAAGGGCACTCCTACACTGGACAGTGCAGCAGTTAGGAACCATAAGGCAGTGCATGTGACAATGGTGCAAATGTACGAAGTGAGGCTGCAGCCTGGTGCAAGGCAGTTTATGTTAAGTTATATACATTTTCTTAATAGTCAGTCAGCTTTTGGTTCTTTCTCTTAGCATCTCCACCCATTCCTTTGTTACACCCTTTGTCTCAAAGCAGACCTGGCAACGCCTGCAAGGTACATATCTAACACTCTTTGGGGGAGATTTATCAAAGATTGATGAGAAGTAAAGTGAAGAGAGACACAGTACCAACCAATCAGCTTTTAACAGTAATTTTTAAAACACAGCCTGTAAAATGACAGTTATACCCTTTTCAGACAGAAAAGTCTGAAAGTCTCGGCAATTACCCAGCATTTCAGTGCTGGGTCATTTTGCCGGGACCTGCCTGACCCCTCTTTCACACAGACAAGCAAATTACTGGCTCAAGAATTTCTACCCGGTAATTTGTGGATCAACACGGGTATTTTGTCTGTGTGAAAGGGTCAACCCGAGTCGAAATTCACAGGTTTCTAACCCTGGTAAATTCCTGGGTCAAAGTCCCGGGAATTGCAGCCCAGGTTGACCCTTTCAAACAGAAAAAGGACCCGTGTTTGTCGGCAAATTACCAGGTACAAATTCTTTACCCGGGAATTTGCCTTTCTGTGTGAAAGGGGTATAAGAATTTGATTGTTTATTACACTTGATCTCTCTGCAAGTTTTGATAAATATCCGCCCTTTATATTGTATAACTAGATAATACCTCCTGAACCTTCGTCTTCCAGCTTCCAATCTTCTGGCGCAGCATTTGTAGTTTAGACACAGTAACGACACTCTTTATCAATATACTGAATGTTTTTAATACGCTAACATTTCTTCTGCCTGCATTTAGCTAGAAATAGCAACATGTAACAATTGTGCTACTTTTAGTTAGCAACAATTTCTCAGTTTGACATTTCAAATCACTGAATGACCATTTCTGTTACATTTGTATTCCCTGTATGTATATTCACTTCGCAGTAGAAGATTTTTTCCTCTCTCTGGATATGTTAGAATAAATTAAGACAAAAGATTTAATTTACAGTTCTAAATCTCAAAGTTTTGCGAGAAAGCTATTGTATTATTTAGTGCACATATAGGAGCGTCTACAATTCAGGTAAATCACAACGGATGACCCAAACAGTAATACAGTTTTGGTATATAATATCATTATATAACATTATGTGCCTCAATTGAAAACTTGTGTATTGCCAACACATTTCCCTTCTGATTGAATTCTACTCTTTTCTACAGTTTTCAGTTAAAACCAGTGCTTAAAGTGGTCCTAGAGAGGTGGTGATACTCACCCCCATCCCCCCCGGCACCAATGTAATAAAGGTATTGCGCGCGCCATAGGCGCGTGGCCCAAGAAAGGGGGTGTGGTCTCAAAAAAAGGGCATGGTCACACAATAGTAATAATGCCCACAGTAGTAGCACCCCATAATACACATAGTGCCCACAGTAGTAGCACCCCGTACTACACATAATGCCCACAGCAGTAGCACCCCTTATACAATGCCCACAGTAGTAGTGCTCCTTATGCAATGTCCACTGTACTGGTAGTGCCCACAGTGGTAGTGCCCCTTATATAGAGCCCATAGTAGTGGTGCCCTTATGCAATGCCCCCAGTAGTAGTGCCCCTTTTGTCCCCAGGAGTGATGCCCCTTATGAAGTGCCCCCTTTACAATGCCCTCATTAGTAGTGCCCCCATTAGTAATGTCCTTAATGGTAATGCCCCTATGTAGTATTGCCCCCAGTAGTAATGTCACCTGTAGTAATGCCCCCAGTCATTTAGCCCCTGTAGTTATGCCCCCAGTAGTTTAGCCCCAGTGGTAATGCCCTGCAGTTATGACCCCAGTAGTTTACCCCCCCCTTTAGTTTAGCCTATCAGTGGTAATGCCCCCAGTAGTTTAGCCCCTGTAGTTTAGCCCTCATGTAGTTTAGCCCCCGTGGTAATGCCCCCTGTAGTTTAGCCTCTGCAGTTATGCCCCCAGTAGTTTAGCTCCCAAGTAGTAATGCCCCCCTAGTTTAGACCCCATGTAGTTTGCCCCATTAGTAATGCCCCCAGTAGTGATGCCCCCAGTAGTTTAGCCCCTGTAGTTATGCCTGTAGTTATGTAGTTTGCACCCGTTAGTAATGCCCCCAGTAGTTTAGCCCCCAAGTAATGCACCCAGTAGTTTAGCCCCTGTAGTTATGCCTGTAGTTATGCCCCCAGTAGTTTGCCCCCTTGTAGTAATGTCCACAGTAGTAATGTCCCCCTGTAGTTTGCCCCCTTGTAGTTTAGCCCCCCTGTAGTTTAGCCTCCCTGTAGTAATGCCCCCAGTAGTTTAGCCCCTGTAGTTATGCCCCCTTGTAGTTTGCCCCAGTAGTAATGCCCCTGTAGTTATGTCCCCCGTAGTAATGCCCCCCTGTAGTTTGCCCCTTGTAGTTTGCCCCCAGTAGCTTGCCCCCAGTATTTAGCCCCCTTGTAGTTTGCCCCCTTGTAGTTTTCCCGCAATAGTTTGCCCCCCTTGTAGCTTGCCCCCAGTAGAACCACTCACACACATAAAAAAAAACACACAACACACCATACTCACCAAGCCCCGTCCGACCGCTGCAGTCCTTCCTGGCGTCCGCTCCTCGGCACTATGGGAGAGATGTCATGACGTCTCTCCCATAGTGCACTCTGACAGAGCCGGGAGCCAGAAGCCGGAGCTCAGTAGTGAGCTCCTGCCGCCAGCTTCCGATGTGGAGAGAGAGCCGGGCACCCGCTGGTAACACAATCTCAGCGGGCGCCCAGCATCTTCTTGTGCGGCGCCGGGCACACATTGAGTTAGGTGAGCCGGAGGAGGTGGAACTGTGTTCCCTTTCCAAGTGGAACTGACGGAACTCAGTTCCGCCCCATTCTGGCTCACTTTAACCCCTGGTTAAAACAGATATTATTACTCACTACCAATGGCTATTTTTTTTAGGTGGTGCACATTCTTTGTAGAACAGGGCCAAAGTTCATAAAGCTGACTCTTATGTAGTAGACTAATTAGATTCAGATAGGTATGCACAGGTCCAGTAGCTCCTCAGACTGCTGCACCTGCTCAGTCCATTCCTCCTCTTACTGCTAAGGACAGCTGTTCTGTTGCCGATGTCAACAGCCTTACTAACAGGTTGGCCTTTGGGCACAGAGTTTCCTCTATCAAGGTACGTTGGGTACTTACTAACTCAGTATCTGTGGGCTCTTCTTTATATACTATTCACTCTGCCTTCCTGCTCTAGTCCTCATGCCACAGCCTTCATAGACAGTGTTCACTGCTGCCTCTTTCTCCCGGCCAGCTCTGATGCTTCTGAATGAGAAAGCAGCACAGAGTTTTGGTGACAGAGTCAGCTGTGGGTGGGATGACCAGGCTGTGTCCCCCCTCGGCCAACACCTCTGGCGAGTTCCATCCTCACCAAACAATAGATATGCCCCTGTCCAAGAGCCACTATTACTGCATATGACATTGCAAATGCAGGCTGAGACACACCCTGAAAATGGTCATGCACACCTGCATCTATGCCTCCACTCACCGTTACTTCCCCCAAATGGTCCCTGACTGTAAATCAAGGATAAATCCTCACTGCTATTGCATCACAAGACCATAACAACTTATGCACAGTGTGACGTAAGGCCGCCACACATCAGCAATCACAATTTATTGTTTCACCAATCCATTTGACTTTGCCCATGCATTACAGATTTGTTTCAGTGATGTGAAGATTTTTTCATCCAAAATCTTAATCTGCACAGTAGTGTAACAATGACGATGTGGGACACACACTGGTGTCACCCACCAAGGGGTGGCACAAAAGTGCATACTCTGATTCAGTGGAAGGAGCCAGGTGCTGCACTGTTAAATTACGTGCAGCACCTGGCTCTATGATGGGCAATCCCAGGATTGGGATTGGCGGGATCCCGAGAGTTAGGCCTAAAATTGGCAGATTCAATCCCGGGATTGTAACTTCCAATCCTGGGGATTTCGATATTAGCCAGTCCCCTGGTTTTTCAGTGCCAGGCAGTGTTGAGCTTCTTCAGCAGGCTCAGACGCTGCCCAGCTCCCTCCTCACAGTTTCCCCTGTCCCCAGTTGTGCATACTGTGCAGAGTGACATGATGTCAGAGGTCACACTGCACAGTGTGAAGCCAGCCGCCTGCGCCGCCCGGACAGAACCTCACCACCCGCAGCCTGCAGCCAGAGAAAACCTCCCACCCTCCCATCCATGATGGTGAGTATTTGTGTGGTCTGGGAGGGTACTGGGAGGGGGAAATCATGAACATTTTAATTTTAAAATCTTCAACCCAATCGCGGGTATCCCGGGAATCCCGGTATTGACCATTTTTTAATCCTTTTATGCGGGATTGAAATAAAGGCCCAGGATTGGCTCCTGTCACTGTGTAGGAGCAAGAACTGCACTCACACTAGTCTCCAGGGGCAGCCCACATCTCCGGGACCCCTGGAATTATAAAACAGGGGTTTGGGCCATAAAGCCATGCCCCTACACACGAGGGCATGCCCCTTACCAATTAAGTACCCCTTTTTTGCTGCATACAGACATTAAATACGCCGCACTGAGTGTCACCACTATTAGTGATGTGAAATAAAAATATACAGTGTTCTCAGTGCTGTATCAGAAAAACATCCAGGTGACCGTATGAAGAACTGCAATCACAGGTGCCCAAATGGTAACTTTTGGAAAGAAACTTACATTCAGGTTCGAGGTGTGTGAGGTGAATACAGGCAGACACACCAGTAGGAAATACACTTACATGGTTTGGTCGGGTCACCAGTGGGGTGCCAGTCTCGTACTCTGGGCCCGCTACATTGACGACGTGATATTTATATGGAATGGGGACTTGATCTCATTAGATGCCTTTTGTCAGCACCTTAATACCAATGATAGAGGGATCGAATTTTCCTTTGACATCAGTAGTGTAGAAGTTCATTTTTCTTGATTATGTTGAAAATGACACAATTTTGACCAAAAATTATATAAAAACTACTGATTGTAATGCATATGTCAGTCAGGAAAGTAACCATCATTCGAAATGGATCTGCAGTATACTGTACCATGCGGAAAGTTCTGATATGGAAAATAATTTCTTGAGAAAGGGTTATGATCATGATCTAGTAGAGAAGGCTAGGATTGATATACGGAGTAGTGAAAGAGGACCGATGTTAGATATTCGATCCAAACGAAGTAATAACCATAATGGGAAAATAAGATTTATTACTGGATACACTATTCAGCATAAAACAATTGAAAAGATCGTGAATAAACATTAGGATCTTCTCACAAGAGAACCGGATCTGAAGGAATTTTTGACTGACAGACCGACATTCACTTATAGGTAAGCTAAAAATTTAAAAAGCTTATTAGTGAAGAGTGCCCTGCCAGTGGAGAGAATGACAACCAGAGTAATTTCAAAGGGTTTCTACAGATCTTTGTTTTGCAGCATGTGTAAAATATGCAACATTGATAGTAAAACCACTGAGTATAGCTCTAATGTAACCCAGCGTGTATATGCAATCAAAGATTTTATCACTTGCTGCAGTAGGAATGTTGTGCATCTACTTGAATGTAGGTGCGGTTTACAATACATGGGGAGGACTGGAAGGATGCTGAAGGAGCGTTTGAATGAGCATGTGCACAATGTGAAGAATGGTTTGGAATCGCATAGCGTCCCTGCTCATTTTATAAAGCATCATGAGTGTGAACCCAGTCATATAAAAAGGTTTTGTGGGATACAAATGGTTAAATCTGGTTGGAGAACTAAGAACACAGAATCACTGCTGGCTAGAAAGGAAATGCAAACCATTTTTTATATGAGAACCCTCACTCCCAAGGGTTTAAATTGTGATTTTGAAACCAAATGTTTTTTCTGAAACTAATCATGTCCTTTTTTTCTCCTTTTCTTCCATCTCTTTCCTGTGTGACTGAGGTGGATGCAAATATATATGGATTTTTTTTTATCAAGCAGTATTATGTATTTAGTATGGATTTTTTTAATGGTGTAAAGCCGTGATATTTTTATAATATTTTATAGAATACTGGGATGAATATATATAGATGTTTGGTTTTAAATATAAATGTTATGATGTTAAACAACTGTGATAATAAGTGAATCATTATGCTTAAGTGTGAGAATGAGAGCGATTGGTTATAGGAATCATGTGACCTCTGACGGTGGATTTAAATGGGTGTGGATCATTAGATCGACAGTGTCTAGGTTGACAATATTTAGGCCGACCACTATAGGTCGACAGGGTCAGAATGTCGACAGGTCAAAAGGTCGACATGAGTTTTTTATGTATTTTTTGGTGTCGTTTTCTTTGTAGAGTGACCAGGAACCCCAATTAGTGCACCGTGTTCCCTCGCATGGCTCACTTCACTCGCCATGCTTCGGGCCAATCATAGTCCACGTGGATCGTTAAGTATGAAAAAGTAAAAAAAAAGATGTGTTTTTAAAAAACTCATGTCGACCTTTTGATCTAGTACATGTCGACCTTCTGACCCTGTCGATCTAGTGACTGTCAACCTATAGTGGTCGACCTAAACATTGTCGACCTAGACACTGTCGATCTTCAGACCGGATCTCGATTTAAATACCTAGTGGTGATGGACATGCAGCGCTGTCTGATGAAGAGGGAAGAGCCATTGAAACTCGTTACAGCTCTTGCTGCGATCACCACTACAGACCAGATCGGACGGGGACTCGAGAAGCCAGGGAATATCAGGGACCTCTGCTGCTGTTCTATCGTAGTCCGTGTCTGCAGCCGGACCATATCAGAGTGGTCCTGTATACGGCTTATGAGTATCTGGACATTGGTCTGTTCTTGTTATCTTTTATCTTTGTGAATATATAAAAAAATCCTTGTTGGGAATTGATATGGTGTGGAGATCTTCTGGAGTCATCTAAAAGAAACCATTATGGGAATGCGGGACTGAACACTAATGTAAGTGTATTTCCGACTGGTGTGTCTGCCTGCATTCACCTCACACACCTCTGTCACTCAGGCTGTTAAAGAAACTGCGTAGGGTCCCCCTTCCCCCCCCCCCCCAAAGCATAACCAGCCCTGGGCTAATTGAGTCAGCCCTCAGGTGAAGGATGGCCTGTGAGCTATTTTACATGACCACCACACCCTCCCCAGGACTTTCGTCATCTTCATTTCGCATCTTCACCTAGTTGCGGCAGTCTGTAAGTTCTTTTGCATTGGGCGCCACTCACCCAGGACTCTGGTGTCTTTATGAGTTCATGAGCTTTTCACAACTCCTCCTCTTCCATCAGTCTGCCTGCCTCATTCTGTTTTATATACCAGCCAAAGGAGTCTGGGCGATGACACAGTGAGCTACGATTGGCTTTCCATTGCCATTGTGAAATAAAAAAATTGGACATGGTGAGTTAATTACAGTTAATTACAGCTTCCTGCATAATTTTTTTTAAATGTGCAGCTGTACCAATTAGGAGAGTTTTCTGTCCCTATAACCCTTGGTATGCCTCAAACAAACCTGATGGACCTAAAAACCCAGTATGGGTCGCTTTACTGGGTTTACTGGGTTTTTAGATGCAAAATGAAGTTTAAAGTTCGATAAAAAGTGGATATTATCCTGCAACAAATTAGGAATTTAAGTATGTAGAATACAACACAGTGCAATTGATATCTAGCTTTAACCCAGGAATTATCTAATAATTGCCCAAACAGGAAGTGATGTTGTTTAGCTGAGGAATAAAAGGGCTACCCAGTGGTGAAGGTTTCATTTTCACTCCAGACAGAGAGCAGTGCAGTCACTTGGAGAGACCTTCAACATTCTACCATAGGATTAAGTAAGTAATCAGATGAAAATATACATTATTGCTATTATATCTGTTTTCTAGTTAAATTTCCATCAACATGTGTCCTTTCATTAGGATTAAATACTTATGAACCAGGATTTTAATGTCCCAAAATTCTGTTAAGAAGTACCCAATAAGACATAAAGTGATTATGATAAATGTCACTTCTGAATAATATTCTTTTGAAAAGGTTAATACTAATTCAATCTATGATATGACAGGTGCCTGGTGTAAGAAATTAAGCTTCTCATTTATATTCAAGCATACTAAGAGACTAATAGGTCTGATCCACACAAGAATTGAGTAAGTAGGAACATAAAAGTCTATAATTGGCCCACACTCATAATTGTCTGTATAGTATTCATCTGCCTGGAACTCATGTTATCCCTGTGAGTAATATACTGTTTTCAGATGTTTTTTCTACCAGATGACTCATTAGAAAGATTGTTGTTCTATAAGTTTAAACGTTATTGTTTAGATATAAAAATATATGAAAAAACAAATAAAACAACTTCTAATTGTCATTTTATAGTCTTCTATGCATATTGGCAGACAATAGTTTGGCCATATAATTCATATGTTTTATGTTATTTTATTTTAAATGTTGTGATTTTGTATGACCAGCAGGACTGACTAATATCATTTTTGTACTGGAGAAAATTATTGTGATACAACTTTGTATGACACCCTTGAGGAAGTCGTTAATGACAAAACGCGTTGGGTGATACGCTACTACAGTCTCAAGAACATATATATATATATATATATATATATATATATAAAGTATATATACTAGGTGATTCATCATGCCCTACGGGCGCTCTTCACACCGTTGTAAGGGGATACGCCCCCTTAACCCTTGCACGCCCTTGTGGCGTGCAATATTTGTATTATATGGAGTATTACCTCTAACCATAATTGTGTGAGTGGTTAAATATTGCACAAAGGGCGTGTGATGGTTAAAAGGTCATAGCCCCTTGCAACGGCGTAAACAGCACACGCAGGGCCTACTGAATCACCTAGTAGGTGCTGTTGTTGGGGGAGTGGCGGGTGCGAGGGAGACGTGGATAGAGTTCGGGGGTGCCACGGGTGAGGGGGGGTGGTTGCACGGGTGCCACTGATGGGGAAGGGGCTAGTGCGGTGGTGCCGCTGATGGAGGAGGGGCGGGTGCGTGGGTGCGATGGGTGGGGGTCCGGAGCCACTACTGGTAGGGGAGGAGCGGTTGCGGAGGTGCCGCAGGTGGAGGAGGCTCACACGGAGTGCCGGACCATAGCAGCCTCATATATATATATATATATATATATATATATATATATATATATATATGTGTGTGTGTATAACGGCTTTGCTTTATTGAAAAAAACTGAGGAGGGCCGCCCGTTTTCTTTGCCTACATGATGTCCCTCTGGATCATGGGAGGGCACTCAGGTATCCCCAATGTTTATGTCGAGTGCTGGTCAAATATGATTTTATATATGATTATAAATATGATTTTATATATATATATATATATATATATATATATATAGGGTTAATCTTTGGTTAACTCCTATTAACTGTGGCCACATGCTTTTTCATGCACCCCTATGTAAACTCAATTATCCTAAACCTGTGTCAGCTGTTCCTTAGTAATTTATCAGCCAGCGTCAGGTGACTAGTGCACCTTTAAAAGCCATGTGGTATGTGGCAGGTGCACGTTAAACCTAGCGGGCATATATGCAGTTATATTATGTGTGATACAGTTGCCAGGTTTTAATTTTTAAGACTCTGTGATAGTGTAGGACCTGCAAGAAGGTGGGGTACTTTGGCGAGCGGTTTACAGGCTTCGGTGCATTGGACAATTCACTAACTAAACCCCCATCATTTATTTATTGATGTTGTCAGGATAAGTGAGCTTGCTATGGTGAGTGCTGAATTTTCTGTGTATGTGTATGTGTATGTATATATGTGTGTGTGTGTGTGTGTGTGTGTGTGTGTGTGTGTGTGTGTGTGTGTGTGTTTTTGTGAAGAACTTTTAAACTGTGTATGTGCATGTTTTAGATCAATATTGATATTACGGAATAAGAAGTGAACCAAATTATTTTAATTAAAATTGTACTTTGGGTGAACTCAGGTTGCTATCTTTTGTTATAAATTTCAAACACTTCACTGGTTCTAATGAACAAAGCTGAAGTAAACCAACACTAATGGTCAATTAGAGTAACGATCAACTACAAGACTAGGTGCTCCCTAAAACATATATATATGTATATATATATATATATATATATATATATATAATTAACAGTGGCTCTGCACTCACTATATTAACTGACAATAATAATCAGTAGAGATGAGCGCCGGAAATTTTTCGGGTTTTGTGTTTTGGTTTTGGGTTCGGTTCCGCGGCCGTGTTTTGGGTTCGACCGCGTTTTGGCAAAACCTCACCGAATTTTTTTTGTCGGATTCGGGTGTGTTTTGGATTCGGGTGTTTTTTTCCAAAAAACCTAAAAAACAGCTTAAATCATAGAATTTGGGGGTCATTTTGATCCCAAAGTATTATTAACCTCAAAAACCATAATTTCCACTCATTTTCAGTCTATTCTGAATACCTCACACCTCACAATATTATTTTTAGTCCTAAAATTTGCACCGAGGTCGCTGGATGACTAAGCTAAGCGACCCTAGTGGCCGACACAAACACCTGGCCCATCTAGGAGTGGCACTGCAGTGTCACGCAGGATGGCCCTTCCAAAAAACACTCCCCAAACAGCACATGACGCAAAGAAAAAAAGAGGCGCAATGAGGTAGCTGTGTGAGTAAGATAAGCGACCCTAGTGGCCGACACAAACACCGGGCCCATCTAGGAGTGGCACTGCAGTGTCACGCAGGATGGCCCTTCCAAAAAACACTCCCCAAACAGCACATGACGCAAAGAAAAAAAGAGGCGCAATGAGGTAGCTGTGTGAGTAAGATAAGCGACCCTAGTGGCCGACACAAACACCGGGCCCATCTAGGAGTGGCACTGCAGTGTCACGCAGGATGGCCCTTCCAAAAAACACTCCACAAACAGCACATGACGCAAAGAAAAAAAGAGGCGCAATGAGGTAGCTGTGTGAGTAAGATAAGCGACCCTAGTGGCCGACACAAACACCGGGCCCATCTAGGAGTGGCACTGCAGTGTCACGCAGGATGGCCCTTCCAAAAAACACTCCCCAAACAGCACATGACGCAAAGAAAAAAAGAGGCGCAATGAGGTAGCTGTGTGAGTAAGATAAGCGACCCTAGTGGCCGACACAAACACCGGGCCCATCTAGGAGTGGCACTGCAGTGTCACGCAGGATGGCCCTTCCAAAAAACACTCCACAAACAGCACATGACGCAAAGAAAAAAAGAGGCGCAATGAGGTAGCTGTGTGAGTAAGATAAGCGACCCTAGTGGCCGACACAAACACCGGGCCCATCTAGGAGTGGCACTGCAGTGTCACGCAGGATGGCCCTTCCAAAAAACACTCCACAAACAGCACATGACGCAAAGAAAAATTAAAGAAAAAAGAGGTGCAAGATGGAATTGTCCTTGGGCCCTCCCACCCACCCTTATGTTGTATAAACAGGACATGCACACTTTAACCAACCCATCATTTCAGTGACAGGGTCTGCCACACGACTGTGACTGAAATGGCGGGATGGTTTGGACCCCCACCAAAAAAGAAGCAATTAATCTCTCCTTGCACAAACTGGCTCTACAGAGGCAAGATGTCCACCTCATCATCATCCTCCGATATATCACCGTGTACATCCCCCTCCTCACAGATTATCAATTTGTCCCCACTGGAATCCACCATCTCAGCTCCCTGTGTACTTTGTGGAGGCAATTGCTGCTGGTCAATGTCTCCACGGAGGAATTGATTATAATTCATTTTAATGAACATCATCTTCTCCACATTTTCTGGATGTAACCTCGTACGCTGATTGCTGACAAGGTGAGCGGCGGCACTAAACACTCTTTCGGAGTACACACTTGTGGGAGGGCAACTTAGGTAGAATAAAGCCAGTTTGTGCAAGGGCCTCCAAATTGCCTCTTTTTCCTGCCAGTATAAGTACGGACTGTGTGACGTGCCTACTTGGATGCGGTCACTCATATAATCCTCCACCATTCTTTCAATGGTGAGAGAATCATATGCAGTGACAGTAGACGACATGTCCGTAATCGTTGTCAGGTCCTTCAGTCCGGACCAGATGTCAGCAGACTGCCCTGCATCACCGCCAGCGGGTGGGCTCGGAATTCTGAGCCTTTTCCTCGCACCCCCAGTTGCGGGAGAATGTGAAGGAGGAGATGTTGACAGGTCGCGTTCCGCTTGACTTGACAATTTTCTCACCAGCAGGTCTTTCAACCCCAGCAGACTTGTGTCTGCCGGAAAGAGAGATCCAAGGTAGGCTTTAAATCTAGGATTGAGCACGGTGGCCAAAATGTAGTGCTCTGATTTCAACAGATTGACCACCCGTGAATCCTTGTTAAGCGAATTAAGGGCTCCATCCACAAGTCCCACATGCCTAGCGGAATCGCTCCGTGTTAGCTCCTCCTTCAATGTCTCCAGCTTCTTCTGCAAAAGCCTGATGAGGGGAATGACCTGACTCAGGCTGGCAGTGTCTGAACTGACTTCACGTGTGGCAAGTTCAAAGGGCAGCAGAACCTTGCACAACGTTGAAATCATTCTCCACTGCGCTTGAGACAGGTGCATTCCACCTCCTATATCGTGCTCAATTGTATAGGCTTGAATGGCCTTTTGCTGCTCCTCCAACCTCTGAAGCATATAGAGGGTTGAATTCCACCTCGTTACCACTTCTTGCTTCAGATGATGGCAGGGCAGGTTCAGTTGTTTTTGGTGGTGCTCCAGTCTTCTGTACGTGGTGCCTGTACGCCGAAAGTGTCCCGCAATTCTTCTGGCCACCGACAGCATCTCTTGCACGCCCCTGTCGTTTTTAAAAAAATTCTGCACCACCAAATTCAAGGTATGTGCAAAACATGGGACGTGCTGGAATTTGCCCATATTTAATGCACACACAATATTGCTGGCGTTGTCCGATGCCACAAATCCACAGGAGAGTCTAATTGGGGTAAGCCATTCCGCGATGATCTTCCTCAGTTGCCGTAAGAGGTTTTCAGCTGTGTGCGTATTCTGGAAACCGGTGATACAAAGCGTAGCCTGCCTAGGAAAGAGTTGGCGTTTGCGAGATGCTGCTACTGGTGCCGCCGCTGCTGTTCTTGCGGCGGGAGTCCATACATCTACCCAGTGGGCTGTCACAGTCATATAGTCCTGACCCTGCCCTGCTCCACCCTGTCCACATGTCCGTGGTTAAGTGGACATTGGGTACAGCTGCATTTTTTAGGACACTGGTGACTCTTTTTCTGAGGTCTGTGTACATTTTCGGTATCGCCTGCCTAGAGAAATGGAACCTAGATGGTATTTGGTACCGGGGACACAGTACCTCCAACAAGTCTCTAGTTGGCTCTGCAGTAATGATGGATACCGGAACCACGTTTCTCACCACCCAGGATGCCAAGGCCTCAGTTATCCGCTTTGCAGTAGGATGACTGCTGTGATATTTCATCTTCCTCGCAAAGGACTGTTGGACAGTCAATTGCTTACTGGAAGTAGTAAAAGTGGTCTTACGACTTCCCCTCTGGGATGACCATCGACTCCCAGCAGCAACAACAGCAGCGCCAGCAGCAGTAGGCGTTACACGCAAGGATGCATCGGAGGAATCCCAGGCTGGAGAGGAATCGTCAGAATTGCCAGTGACATGGCCTGCAGGACTATTGGCATTCCTGGGGAAGGAGGAAATTGACACTGAGGGAGTTGGTGGGGTGGTTTGCGTGAGCTTGGTTACAAGAGGAAGGTATTTACTGGTCAGTGGACTGCTTCCGCTGTCACCCAAAGTTTTTGAACTTGTCACTGACTTATTATGAATGCGCTGCAGGTGACGTATAAGGGAGGATGTTCCGAGGTGGTTAACGTCCTTACCCCTACTTATTACAGCTTGACAAAGGCAACACACGGCTTGACACCTGTTGTCCGCATTTCTGTTGAAATACTTCCACACCGAAGAGCTGATTTTTTTGGTATTTTCACCAGGCATGTCAGTGGCCATATTCCTCCCACGGACAACAGGTGTCTCCCCGGGTGCCTGACTTAAACAAACCACCTCACCATCAGAATCCTCCTGGTCAATTTTCTCCCCAGCGCCAGCAACACCCATATCCTCCTCATCCTGGTGTACTTCAACACTGACATCTTCAATCTGACTATCAGGAACTGGACTGCGGGTGCTCCTTCCAGCACTTGCAGGGGGCGTGCAAATGGTGGAAGGCGCATGCTCTTCACGTCCAGTGTTGGGAAGGTCAGGCATCGCAACCGACACAATTGGACTCTCCTTGTGGATTTGGGATTTGGAAGAACGCACAGTTCTTTGCGGTGCTTTTGGAAGCTTGAGTCTTTTCATTTTTCTAGCGAGAGGCTGAGTGCTTCCATCCTCATGTGAAGCTGAACCACTAGCCATGAACATAGGCCAGGGCCTCAGCCGTTCCTTGCCACTCCGTGTGGTAAATGGCATATTGGCAAGTTTACGCTTCTCCTCCGACAATTTTATTTTAGATTTTGGAGTCCTTTTTTTACTGATATTTGGTGTTTTGGATTTTACATGCTCTGTACTATGACATTGGGCATCGGCCTTGGCAGACGACGTTGCTAGCATTTCATCGTCTCGGCCATGACTAGTGGCAGCAGCTTCAGCACGAGGTGGAAGTGGATCTTGATCTTTCCATAATTTTGGAACCTCAACATTTTTGTTCTCCATATTTTAATAGGCACAACTAAAAGGCACCTCAGGTAAACAATGGAGATGGATGGATACTAGTATACTTATGGATGGACTGCCGAGTGCCGACACAGAGGTAGCTACAGCCGTGGACTACCGTACTGTGTCTGCTGCTAATATAGACTGGATGATAATGATATGAAATCAATATATATATGTATATATAATATCACTAGTACTGCAGCCGGACAGGTAGATATATATTTATTAGGTAATGATGACTGATGACGGACCTGCTGGACACTGTCAGCTCAGCAGCACCACAGACTGCTACAGTAAGCTACTATAGTAGTATGTATCAAGAAGAAAGAAAAAAAAAACCACGGGTAGGTGGTATACAATTATGGATGGACTGCCGAGTGCCGACACAGAGGTAGCTACAGCCGTGGACTACCGTACTGTGTCTGCTGCTAATATAGACTGGATGATAATGATATGAAATCAATATATATATGTATATATAATATCACTAGTACTGCAGCCGGACAGGTAGATATATATTTATTAGGTAATGATGACTGATGACGGACCTGCTGGACACTGTCAGCTCAGCAGCACCGCAGACTGCTACAGTAAGCTACTATAGTAGTATGTATCAAGAAGAAAGAAAAAAAAAAACACGGGTAAGTGGTATACAATTATGGATGGACTGCCGAGTGCCGACACAGAGGTAGTTACAGCCGTGGACTAACGTACTGTGTCTGCTGCTAATATAGACTGGATGATAATGATATGAAATCAATATATATATGTATATATAATATCACTAGTACTGCAGCCGGACAGGTAGATATATATTTATTAGGTAATGATGACTGATGACGGACCTGCTGGACACTGTCTGCTCAGCAGCACCGCAGACTGCTACAGTAAGCTACTATAGTAGTATGTATCAAGAAGAAAGAAAAAAAAAAAACCACGGGTAGGTGGTATACAATTATGGATGGACTGCCGAGTGCCGACACAGAGGTAGCTACAGCCGTGGACTACCGTACTGTGTCTGCTGCTAATATAGACTGGATGATAATGATATGAAATCAATATATATATATGTATATATAATATCACTAGTACTGCAGCCGGACAGGTAGATATATATTTATTAGGTAATGATGACTGATGACGGACCTGCTGGACACTGTCAGCTCAGCAGCACCGCAGACTGCTACAGTAAGCTACTATAGTAGTATGTATCAAGAAGAAAGAAAAAAAAAAAACCACGGGTAGGTGGTATAAAATTATGGATGGACTGCCGAGTGCCGACACAGAGGTAGCTACAGCCGTGGACTAACGTACTGTGTCTGCTGCTAATATAGACTGGATGATAATGATATGAAATCAATATATATATGTATATATAATATCACTAGTACTGCAGCCGGACAGGTATATATATTTATTATGTAATGACTGATGACGGACCTGCTGGACACTGTCAGCTCAGCAGCACCGCAGACTGCTACAGTAAGCTACTATAGTAGTATGTATAAAGAAGAAAGAAAAAAAAAAAAAACACGGGTAGGTGGTATACAATTATAATATTATATATATATTAATTATATACAATTATATATATATATATATATATATATTAATTAAACTGGTGGTGATTATTAAACTGGTGGTCAGGTCACTGGTCACACTATCAGCAACTTGCAAGTAGTACTCCTAAGCATACAATCACAATATATATTATCCTGGTGTGGCACTCTGGCAGCAAAAGTGTGCACTGTACGTTATATGTAGTATGTACTCCCTAGTCCTGAGTCCTGCTCTCAGACTCTAACTGCTCCCCACTGTCAGTGTCTCCCCCACAAGACAGATAATACAATACAGTCACACTATCTATCACTTCACTTCAGCAAGTACTAGTAGTAGTAGTACTCCTCCTAATGCTCCCCAAAATTACTACTGTGTCTCTCTCTAGTGAGACTGTCTCACTCTCTTCTCGAATCTCTATAAACGGAGAGGACGCCAGCCACGTCCTCTCCCTATGAATCTCAATGCACGTGTGAAAAATGGCGGCGACGCGCGGCTTTTTATATAGAATCCGAGCCTCGCGAGAATCCGACAGCGTGATGATGACGTTCGGGGCGCGCTCGGGTTAACCGAGCAAGGCGGGAGGATCCGAGCCTGCTCGGCCCCGTGTAAAAAACCCTGAAGTTCGGGCGGGTTCGGATTCCGAGGAACCGAACCCGCTCATCTCTAATAAACAGTGGTATTTTACTTTATGTATTGATAGATGCATTTGAGCCTGCAGCCCCCACAAGTTCTCAGCACCTCTGGGAACTCCTTCAAGACTGTTGGAAAACCATTCCAGGAGAATACCTCAGGAAGCTGATTGAGATAATGCCAAGAGTGTGCATTTGTGCAAAGCTGTCATCAAAGCAAAAGGGGCTACTTTGAGGAATCTAAAATATAAAACATATTTTGATATGTTAAACACTTTTTTGTTTACAACATAATTCCATATGTGTTCTTTCATAATTTTGATTTCTTCACCTTCAGTATTAATCTACAATGTAGATAATAATTTAAATAAATAGAAACCACTGAATGAGAAGGTGTGTCCAAACTTTTGACGGGTACTGTATATATATGTGTGTATATATATATATATATATATATACATACATACATACACACACACACACACACACACACACACGTTGATGAATACATGAACTAAAACACTGTTTATTATTGTTAGTTAATATCGTGAATGCAGAGCCCCTGTGATTTCTATTTAAACAATGTGGTCACATACCATGTTGCATTCCAAATCTAGGAATAGGTGAGTGCTGTGGAATAGTGCTTTTTGTTTATTTTATATATATATATATATATATATATATATATATATACATATATATGCAGCTGGTAGTCGGCGGCACTCACGGTCGAAAAACCAGTCAATACTCCAAAGGTACTTTCAACGTTTCGATTTTAGTTTAAAAATCGTCATCAGGAACATACAAAACATCAATAAGCTTACCTTTATGACAAATACTTCACCAGTGCCTCGCGTGCTGAGCCCAGCTGACAACTGCCTTGTACTGACGTCATCAGCAGTGGCTCCGCCGTTGCTAAGACTACCAGCACCAGCTTCCCCTCAGTGCTCCCCATCACCAAAGTAACTGAGTATAAACAAAATACAGATCTGCCGTTCAATAATAATTCTTAGCAGGCTAATGCATTTAACAGACAGAACACTCATCGGTAATGAAATAATACCTACAGGCATCAATAACCCACATTCTTATGTAACACAACTGAATGATAAATATTCATTAAGCCCAAAAGGCTGCACCGTATTTAGCTCAAAGATCCACTTAGACTCTCTCTGCAGTAATATTCTATCACGATCTCCACCCCTTTTATTGTCTGGCACATGATCTATAATTTTATAGCGAAGTTGTGCCAAACTGTGTTTACACTGTTTAAAGTGTCTGGTGACAGGTTGATCAATCATCTTGCCATTGAGTTCTTGATGAATGGCACTTCTATGCTGGGCCATCCTTTCCTTAAATTACCTAATGGTCTTTCCTGCATAATAACTACCACATGGACATCTGATAAAGTAGATTGTATATTTAGTAGAAACGTGTATGATGAGGATTTTTTTCCCCATATGGGGGTGTGCAAATGAATCCCCAACCTCCATGTACGCACAGGTTGTACACCTTAGACACAGGTATACCCCAGGGTTCTTTGCCAAGAAATTTGTAACAACTGGTTTTAATCTTGCTACATCTGTACATACCAATCTATCCCTCAAATGTTTTCCTTGCTTGAAACTAGTGATGAGCGGGTTCGGTTCCTCGGAATCCGAACCCCCCCGAACTTCAGCCTTTTTACACGGGTCCGAGGCAGACTCGGATCTTCCCGCCTTGCTCGGTTAACCCGAGCGCGCCCGAACGTCATCATCCCGCTGTCGGATTCTCGCGAGGCTCGGATTCTATCGCGAGACTCGGATTCTATATAAGGAGCCGCGCGTCGCCGCCATTTTCACACGTGCATTGAGATTGATAGGGAGAGGACGTGGCTGGCGTCCTCTCCGTTTAGAATAGAAATAGATAGAGAGTGAGAGTGAGACACTTGATTTACTGGAGCTTAGGAGTACTCAGAGAGTGCAGAGTTTACTAGTGACTGACCAGTGACCACCAGTGCAGTTTTATTATTATTTAATATAATCCGTTCTCTGCCTGAAAAAAAACGATACACAGTGACACAGTATACCATATCTGTGCTCAGCCTCAGTGTGCTGCATCATCTATGTATATCTGACTGTGCTGAGTGCTCACTGCTCACACAGCTTAATTGTGGGGGAGACTGGGGAGCAGTTATAGCAGGAGTACATTAACAGTGCACACTTTTGCTGCCAGAGTGCCACTGCCAGTGTGACTGACCAGTGACCACTGATCACCAGTATATTGTGATTGTCTGCCTGAAAAAGTTAAACACTCGTCGTGTGGTGGTTTTATTCTATAAACGCATTCTGCTGACAGTGTCCAGCAGGTCCGTCATTATATAATATATACCTGTCCGGCTGCAGTAGTGATATATATATATTTTTTATATCATTATCATCCAGTCTATATTAGCAGCAGACGCAGTACGGTAGTCCACGGCTGTAGCTACCTCTGTGTCGGCAGTCGCTCGTCCATCCATAATTGTATACCACCTACCTGTGGTGTTTTTTTTTTCTATCTTTTTGATACTAGTAGCTTACTTTAGGAGTCTGCAGTGCTGACAGTGTCCAGCAGGTCCGTCATTATATAATATATACCTGTCCGGCTGCAGTAGTGATATATATATATTTTTTATATCATTATCATCCAGTCTATATTAGCAGCAGACGCAGTACGGTAGTCCACGGCTGTAGCTACCTCTGTGTCGGCAGTCGCTCGTCCATCCATAATTGTATACCACCTACCTGTTGTGTTTTTTTTTTTTCTATCTTCTTGATACTAGTAGCTTACTTTAGGAGTCTGCAGTGCTGACAGTGTCCAGCAGGTCCGTCATTATATAATATATACCTGTCCGGCTGCAGTAGTGATATATATATATTTTTTATATCTTTATCATCCAGTCTATATTAGCAGCAGACGCAGTACGGTAGTCCACGGCTGTAGCTACCTCTGTGTCGGCAGTCGCTCGTCCATCCATAAGTATACAAGTATCCATCCATCTCCATTGTTTACCTGAGGTGCCTTTTAGTTGTGCCTATTAAAATATGGAGAACAAAAATGTTGAGGTTCCAAAAATAGGGAAAGATCAAGATCGACTTCCACCTCGTGCTGAAGCTGCTGCCACTAGTCATGGCCGAGACGATGAAATGCCATCAACGTCGTCTGCCAAGGCCAATGCCCAATGTCATAGTACAGAGCATGTAAAATCCAAAACACCAAATATCAGTAAAAAAAGGACTAAAAAATCTAAAATAAAATTGTCGGAGGAGAAGCGTAAACTTGCCAATATGCCATTTACCACACGGAGTGGCAAGGAACGGCTGAGGCCCTGGCCTATGTTCATGGCTAGTGGTTCAGCTTCACATGAGGATGGAAGCACTCAGCCTCTCGCTAGAAAAATGAAAAGACTCAAGCTGGCAAAAGCACAGCAAAGAACTGTGCGTTCTTCGAAATCACAAATCCACAAGGAGAGTCCAATTGTGTCGTTTGCGATGCCTGACCTTCCCAACACTGGACGTGAAGAGCATGCGCCTTCCACCATTTGCACGCCCCCTGCAAGTGCTGGAAGGAGCACCCGCAGTCCAGTTCCTGATAGTCAGATTGAAGATGTCAGTGTTGAAGTACACCAGGATGAGGAGGATATGGGTGTTGCTGGCGCTGGGGAGGAAATTTACCAGGAGGATTCTGATGGTGAGGTGGTTTGTTTAAGTCAGGCACCCGGGGAGACACCTGTTGTCCGTGGGAGGAATAGGGCCATTGACATGCCTGGTATAAATACCAAAAAAATCAGCTCTTCGGTGTGGAAGTATTTCAACAGAAATGCGGACAACATTTGTCAAGCCGTGTGTTGCCTTTGTCAAGCTGTAATAAGTAGGGGTAAGGACGTTAACCACCTTGGAACATCCTCCCTTATACGTCACCTGCAGCGCATTCATCATAAGTCAGTGACAAGTTCAAAAACTTTGGGCGACAGCGGAAGCAGTCCACTGACCAGTAAATCCCTTCCTCTTGTAACCAAGCTCACGCAAACCACCCCACCAACTCCCTCAGTGTCAATTTCCTCCTTCCCCAGGAATGCCAATAGTCCTGCAGGCCATGTCACTGGCAATTCTGACGAGTCCTCTCCTGCCTGGGATTCCTCCGATGCATCCTTGCGTGTAACGCCTACTGCTGCTGGCGCTGCTGTTGTTGCTGCTGGGAGTCGATGGTCATCCCAGAGGGGAAGTCGTAAGACCACTTTTACTACTTCCACCAAGCAATTGACTGTCCAACAGTCCTTTGCGAGGAAGATGAAATATCACAGCAGTCATCCTGCTGCAAAGCGGATAACTGAGGCCTTGGCATCCTGGGCGGTGAGAAACGTGGTTCCGGTATCCATCATTACTGCAGAGCCAACTAGAGACTTGTTGGAGGTACTGTGTCCCCGGTACCAAATACCATCTAGGTTCCATTTCTCTAGGCAGGCGATACCGAAAATGTACACAGACCTCAGAAAAAGACTCACCAGTGTCCTAAAAAATGCAGTTGTACCCAATGTCCACTTAACCACGGATATGTGGACAAGTGGAGCAGGGCAGGGTCAGGACTATATGACTGTGACAGCCCACTGGGTAGATGTATGGACTCCCGCCGCAAGAACAGCAGCGGCGGCACCAGTAGCAGCATCTCGCAAACGCCAACTCTTTCCTAGGCAGGCTACGCTTTGTATCACCGCTTTCCAGAATACGCACACAGCTGAAAACCTCTTACGGCAACTGAGGAAGATCATCGCGGAATGGCTTACCCCAATTGGACTCTCCTGTGGATTTGTGGCATCGGACAACGCCAGCAATATTGTGTATGCATTAAATCTGGGCAAATTCCAGCACGTCCCATGTTTTGCACATACCTTGAATTTGGTGGTGCAGAATTATTTAAAAAACGAGAGGGGCGTGCAAGAGATGCTGTCGGTGGCCAGAAGAATTGCGGGACACTTTCGGCGTACAGGCACCACGTACAGAAGACTGGAGCACCACCAAAAACGCCTGAACCTGCCCTGCCATCATCTGAAGCAAGAAGTGGTAACGAGGTGGAATTCAACCCTCTATATGCTTCAGAGGTTGGAGGAGCAGCAAAAGGCCATTCAAGCCTATACAACTGAGCACGATATAGGAGGTGGAATGCACCTGTCTCAAGCGCAGTGGAGAATGATTTCAACGTTGTGCAAGGTTCTGCAACCTTTTGAACTTGCCACACGTGAAGTCAGTTCAGACACTGCCAGCCTGAGTCAGGTCATTCCCCTCATCAGGCTTTTGCAGAAGAAGCTGGAGACATTGAAGGAGGAGCTAACACAGAGCGATTCCGCTAGGCATGTGGGACTTGTGGATGGAGCCCTTAATTCGCTTAACAAGGATTCACGGGTGGTCAATCTGTTGAAATCAGAGCACTACATTTTGGCCACCGTGCTCGATCCTAGATTTAAAACCTACCTTGGATCTCTCTTTCCGGCAGACACAAGTCTGCTGGGATTCAAAGAACTGCTGGTGACAAAATTGTCAAGTCAAGCGGACCTGTCAACATCTCCTCCTTCACATTCTCCCGCAACTGGGGGTGCGAGGAAAAGGCTCAGAATTCCGAGCCCACCCGCTGGCGGTGATGCAGGGCAGTCTGGAGCGACTGCTGATGCTGACATCTGGTCCGGACTGAAGGACCTGACAACGATTACGGACATGTCGTCTACTGTCACTGCATATGATTCTCTCCCCATTGAAAGAATGGTGGAGGATTATATGAGTGACCGCATCCAAGTAGGCACGTCAGACAGTCCGTACTTATACTGGCAGGAAAAAGAGGCAATTTGGAGGCCCTTGCACAAACTGGCTTTATTCTACCTAAGTTGCCCTCCCACAAGTGTGTACTCCGAAAGAGTGTTTAGTGCCGCCACTCACCTTGTCAGCAATTGGCGTACGAGGTTACATCCAGAAAATGTGGAGAAGATGATGTTCATTAAAATTAATTATAATCAATTCCTCCGTGGAGACATTCACCAGCAGCAATTGCCTCCACAAAGTACACAGGGAGCTGAGATGGTGGATTCCAGTGGGGACGAATTGATAATCTGTGAGGAGGGGGATGTACACGGTGATATATCGGAGGATGATGATGAGGTGGACATCTTGCCTCTGTAGAGCCAGTTTGTGCAAGGAGAGATTAATTGCTTCTTTTTTGGTGGGGGTCCAAACTAACCCGTCATTTCAGTCACAGTCGTGTGGCAGACCCTGTCACTGAAATGATGGGTTGGTTAAAGTGTGCATGTCCTGTTTATACAACATAAGGGAGGGTGGGAGGGCCCAAGGACAATTCCATCTTGCACCTCTTTTTTCTTTCATTTTTCTTTGCGTCATGTGCTGTTTCTGGAGTAGTTTTTGGAAGGGCCATCCTGCGTGACACTGCAGTGCCACTCCTAGATGGGCCAGGTATTTGTTTTGGCCACTTGGGTCGCTTATCTTAGTCACACAGCTACCTCATTGCGCATCTTTTTTTCTTTGCGTCATGTGCTGTTTGGGGGGTGTTTTTTGGAAGGGCCATCCTGCGTGACACTGCAGTGCCACTCCTAGATGGGCCAGGTGTTTGTGTCGGCCACTAGGGTCGCTTAGCTTACTCACACAGCTACCTCATTGCGCCTCTTTTTTTTTCTTCTTTGCGTCATGTGCTGTTTGGGGAGTAGTTTTTTGAAGGGCCATCCTGCGTGACACTGCAGTGCCACTCCTAGATGGGCCAGGTGTTTGTGTCGGCCACTTGGGTCGCTGAGCTTAGTCATCCAGCGACCTCGGTGCAAATTTTAGGACTAAAAATAATATTGTGAGGTGTGAAGTGTTCAGAATAGACTGAAAATGAGTGGAAATTATTGTTATTGAGGTTAATAATACTTTGGGATCAAAATGACCCCCAAATTCTATGATTTAAGCTGTTTTTTAGGGTTTTTTGAAAAAAACACCCAAATCCAAAACACACCCGAATCCGACAAAAAAAATTCGGTGAGGTTTTGCCAAAACGCGTTCGAACCCAAAACACGGCCGCGGAACCGAACCCAAAACCAAAACCCAAAACCCGAAAAATTTCCGGTGCTCATCACTACTTGAAACATGACATCAGCCGGGCCTCGCTCAAAGAAGAAATGAGCATATATAACTTGTCCTCCAGGGCATTTGAGCCAATGGAGATTAGAGTGCTGCAAAAGGGACTTAATTTTGTTCCAACAAGAAAACATTTGCCTTTTGATTCTATTGTGGACATTAACAAATTCGGCAGGCAGCTGAAACTAAGAGAATACTTTGATTCAATGACAGGTGCAGTCGTACAAAGAGAAGCCTGTCCAGTGCGGATTAAGAGTACATTTGACCCTGTTTCAAATAGTTCCGCAATAAAGGCTTATACAAATCCGCTCATCTCCAAAGCTAAACATCCTGATGATAAATATCTGGACATTCATCACCGTGACAATTTGTCTAGAGCAGAAAGGAATGCTCTTAAAAAATTGGAGACTTATTCTGATATCATAGTGCACCCCATTGACAAAGGGGGTGCACTGGTTATTCAGAACCTAGTTGATTATAAGAACGAAGCTACAGACAGCTTTTGGACTGGTCTGTTTATCGTAAGCTTGAAAATGATCTTACATCACAATATATGCAAGAACTTTCAGATTTGCTAGAAGATGCAGGAGCAAAGGATATAATACGGAGTATGTCATCACGGCGCTGCAGAAAAAACATCCAAAAGTAGCCATCTTCTACATGATACCCCAGTTACATAAGAACAATACAAACCCACCGGGCAGGCCAATTGTTTCTGCCAGAGATTCGTTATTTTATGAGGTGTCTAAATACCTGGACTATTACATCCAGCCAGTGGTGCAAGCCCAGGACACGTATCTTAAGGACACCAATATGTTTCTATCTAAACTCAGATTGCTGGGAGAGATACCCTCCCCTTGTTGGCTGTGCACAGCTAATGTTATCAGCTTGTACACAAACAATCCACTAGACAAGGGAGTGGAGGCTGTTAAAAAATGAATTGAAAATAATTCAGGCTATGAAGGTCCTGAACTGTCTTTCTTTTTGAAATTGTTACACCTGGCTTTGAGTAGTAACTACTTCCTGTTTGATAATGTTTATTTTTTGCAAACACTGAGGTGTGCGATGGGGAGCTTCATCACCCCAGTGTTTGCTAATTAATTTATGTTCGAGGTGGAGATGCTTTTGTTCTTTGGGAAAGCATTCTCGAAGAGCATACACTTCCTCACCCGATACATCGATGATGTTTTTATGTTGTGGACAGGCACTAGATTCTAATATGAAGTTCACCTATGATTTTCAGGAAACTATCATCCACTACTTAGATGTGGAAGTTACTTTAAGTAGCAATGTTTTGAAAATGTCTTTATATTCCAAACCGACTGACTGCAACACAATGTTGGAGGCTAGTAGCTTCCACCAAGTCCCTCTTAAGAGAGGTCTGCCCAACTCACAATTACTGCGTGTTCACAGGATATGCAGTGAGGCAGAAAATGAAAAAATGTATCTGAATAAGATGATGGATAAGTTCTTGCAACGTGGATATAATAGCAGAGATCTGAATGTAGCTGTGCATAAGGCTATGTTAGCCCCAAAGATCCCATTGCCCCATGTAAGTGAAACAAAAGCCTCAGACTCTATTGTTTGGGTTAATAACTATACTGAAGCAAACCTTAATTTAACAAAAGAAGCAAAGTAACTGTGGCCTGTAGTGCAAGAGGATGCGCATTTACCAGTTAAAAATAAGAGATTGATGTCATGTTTCAGGCGGGGGAAATATTTGAGGGATAGATTGGTATGTACAGATGTAGCAAGATTAAAACCAGTTATGACAAATTTCTTGACAAAGAAGCCTGGGATATACCGGTGTCTGGGGTGTACAACCTGTGCGTACATGGAGGTTGGGGATTCATTTGCACACTGCCATACAGGGAAAAGGATCCCCATCAAACAAGTTTTGACATGTTCCACTAAATATACAATCTACTTTATCAGATGTCCATGTGGTAGTTACTATGTAGGAAAGTCCATTAGGTCATTTAAGGAAAGGATGGCCCAGCATAGAAGTGCCATTCATCAAGAACTCAATGGCAAGATGATTGATCAAACTGTCACCAGACACTTTAAACAGTGTAAACACAGTTTGGCACAATTTTGCTATAAAATTATAGATCATGTGCCAGACAATAAAAGGGGTGGAGATCGTGATAAAATATTACTGCAGAGAGAGCATAAGTGGATCTTTGAGCTTAATACGGTGCAGCCTTTTGGGCTTAATGAATATTTATCATTCGGTTGTTTTACATAAGAATGTGGGTTATTGATGCCTGTAGGTATTGTTTCATTACCGATGAGTGTTCTGTCTGTTAAATGCATTAGCCTGCTAAGAATTATTATTGAACAGCAGATCTGTATTTTGTTTATACTCAGTTACTTTGGTGATGGGGAGCACTGAGGGGAAGCTGGTGCTGGTAGTCTAAGCAACGGCGGAGCCACTGCTGATGACGTCAGTACAAGGCAGTTGTCAGCTGGGCTCAGCACGCGAGGCACTGGTGAAGTATTTGTCATAAAGGTAAGCTTATTGATGTTTTGTATGTTCCTGATGACGATTTTTAAACTAAAATCGAAACGTTGAAAGTACCTTTGGAGTTTTGACTGGTTTTTCGACCGTGAGTGCTGCCGACTACCCGCTGCATATGTAAAGTTACAATGGAGGGCACCCGGCAAGTTGAATTGAGCAAGGAAAGCAGTTAGTGCTGAACGCTATCGTGTTCATATATATATTAGGGACTGGAGTCCGCAGTGATTTGGCAGGGTTCACGTGATTCATCCATCTGCAGCATGCAAAATCAGCATTCACTGTTGGGTCCCATCTCACAGTCCAGCGGCAGGTGCACCATCGCTTGATGCAGAGCAGGCTTAGTGTTACCAGGTGTGAGCTATCCTATCTCCAATTGCAGGTGTTAACAGGGCTCCTGGGGCAGAGCAGCAGCAGCGAGTGTGCTGCAGAGCACTGTTGGAAGAGCAGCGGTCACGCAGATGCTGCTGTACATGCAGGTTCCCTTTCAGGGCATGGTGCCTGGAGACAGGCATCTCCATTGCCCCTGGGAGTAATACTGCTGCTCACCCCACTACTGCCACCACTGTAGGCTGTACATAGTCCTCCCCACTACGGTCACTGCTATACGAGAAACACAGGCTCCTGCTAGCACCACACCACCGCTACAGTCACCACCACTGCTAATTATAATATATACAGGCTCTGATTCGCCCATCCCACAGCCACTGCTGCTGCTATAGAATATAGACAGGCTCCACTAGAACCCCACCACCCCCCTTACTGCAGCTGAAAAGTCCGCTATAATTATTGCCCGCTCGCTCCCCCTCACCCCCACTACCACCACCGCTGCCCCCTTACTCTCTGTGAACCACAAGCCCTGCCCACAGTATCAGCAAAATGGTCAGCCTATTGGTCGATCCTTGCCCTACATCAGCATAAAAAAAGCACCAATAAATCATGATTTTTTAAACATGTTTAAAAATCTGATCTGCCGATCCTGATCACTTTTTGATCAGAATCATCAGTAGGGAGATCCCATACATCACCGATTTATTGGGACAATCATCTCCAGAATGTGAAAACATCGGGTTTGTGTACATCTCGGAATCAGGCCAGCAGGCTCCACTCACTTGTGCAAGCAAGAATATGGTGACTTTGCTTCACATAAATAACTTGTTTGTTTCTTAACATGAATTTTCTTTATATTATAATAACTATTTTACAGAAATGACAATGACTAATTCTTTGCCAGACTAAATTTTCCATAAATGTAATTGACTATCTGCTGTTTTAGTAATTTTCTCAATTTCCCTGACTTGTCTCCCTGACTTGTCTTGCAGGGCAAGCGGTTATTGTTTAGTTATAGTCATAATGTCAGACATATTCAGACCTATTATATGTCATCAGTTGCTAACTGCAGAGAGAGACAATGGACATTGTTTTTATTACTGAAAATTGAAGTTGTAAGTAGTGGTGCTATTATGAATTAGATATAATTTCCTGCACTATAGTGTATTACATGCATAACCATTTTTGCTTCTATTTTTGATATCATATATTTATCTGTAATGGAATGGAACTCAAAGAATGAGAGGCTTCTCTTCATATATGTTAAAGTGGATTATGGGCCTCATGTAGCAATATACGTAAATCGATGGTTTACGTACATCTCCAATGTTTTCTGTACTGCATTTGCGCAGGGTCCATTTTGCCTTGTCAGACAAAGTGCCCCTTAAGCCACATCCTGATTGACAGGATGCAGCCGTTTGGTGTCGGGGGTATGATGGTGATGGGTAGCGCTTCCCAAAATGGGGGCATGTTGATACATTTTGTGGGAGTGTCGAAGCCTCTGCAGCATGAATTCCCCCGGGCATTCTGAGTAACCTGATGGTAACTCACTTTGCTGATGTTCACGCAGAGTGATCCGATGCTGTGTTTTCAGATCAACAACGAATACTCTCACAGGCAAATGCAGCGGGAGGTTTCCAGTTGCACAGAAACCCCCCTCCTCTTGGCCAGTGGCTCAGATTATGACAACAATAGCAAGAATACATAATACGATTACTAGAGCTGTCGCCACAACATGCAGTTTATGGGACAGGGCAGAGCTGCTGCATGTGCCCAGTGGTAGCAGCTTCTTCTACCAAATTTGCAATATGTGTGGATCTAAACCCTCAGTCAATGCACTGGACCAGCAAGTAACTGCCAAGAGGAGACAGGTGCCTTACCTTGAGGTGGGAGAATGTGTGCTTAGAAATTGCAGTTCTGTCTCATATTGGTTCTATTATGTTTGGGTATTCATTAATTATGCAATGTTTAACCTTTTCCTGTCCACTTATTTTATTTATATTTGTTAAATATGTTTGAAACAGCCTATACTATAGACCATCTATAGTGTTAAATATAAATACTGTATTCCATACAGTATCCAGTGTATAAAATGACCAATGTGTACATGAATGTCCAGGGTCAGTACCAGGTTCTTCATCTGCTCTCACAGACTCCTGTGCTTACTCCAATGTTCTGTAGAGTGGGAGATTGTGGATGGCATTTGGAAATCCCCATCTAGAAATCCTGCATTTGCCCCTGCTGACTCTGATACATTTCTTCACAATTGGTGATTTTCTCAGAGACTGGGGACCAAGCAGTGAGACATTGGAGCACAGACTAGTAATCTAACAAAAACCTATGTGTCTGATGCAGACTGCATCCCAAGTCACAGGCGTGCACTGTATGCATTAAAAAATGCAGCAATTCTAACCATATACAATGCTGCAGCTATTTTAGGATGCATCAAGATCAGCTACTCTACCATATATGCCTGGTCTACCCTAGATACACTTTGCAGATAATCTCCATGTCCTACTTGTGCCAATGTTTTAAACTGTTTATGATATATGCAAGAAAAGCATTTTCTATTAGCATCAATAAACTTCAGAAACATCAGAAACAAATCCCCATCTTGGGTGCAAAAAGGAAAAGAAAGTTTTGTGAACATACTACAGGTTGAGTATCCCTTATCCAAAATGCTTGGGACCAGAGGTATTTTGGATATGGGATTTTTCCGTATTTTGGAATAATTGCATACCATAATGAGATATCATGGTGATGGGACCTAAATCTAAGCACAGAATGCATTTATGTTACATATACACCTTATACACACAGCCTGAAGATCATTTTAGCCAATATTTTTTGTAACTTTGTGCATTGAACAAAGTGTGTCTAGTCTACATTCACACAATTCATTTATGTATCATATACAGCTAATACACACAGCCTGAAGGTCATTTAATACAATATTTTTAATAACTTTGTGTATTAAGTGTACATTGAGCCATCAGAAAAACAAAGGTTTCACTATCTCACTCTCACGCAAAAAAGTCCGTATTTCGGAATATTTGGATATGGGATACTCAACCTGTATTACAAAATTGTGGAACATTTTACAGATAGCAAATCACAGGCGGATCCATTAATATTATCATCCAGTATTAGCACCTGCCTCTGACATACAAATAATAATAATTCTCAGATATACATCAACTGATGCATGGGAGTGGTAAGAGCTATTAGGGCTTGTGTGCAGTGGATTCACCGCCATGAAGTGGGCCATGCACAGCTGTAACAATGTGCCTGTCTGTGCAGCACCCTTGCTCCCTGTACTCATCCTGTGGCGCCATCTTTCATGTAATAAATTCAGAAAGACAGCACATGCACAGTTGAGAACAAAGACTCTGGCACAAAGGCAATATATTTTCTAGCATATTACTGAACATACTGTATCACTAACATAGAGAGCACATGCATCCATGATAGCTACGCCACTGAACTGGCGTAGTACGTACTCGGCATCTATGTCCCGTGAGCAGAGATAGGAAAGACTGCTGCTGAATCTCTCCTAATGCTATCCATACTTATCATTTGTTTATTTACTGAGATATTAATGCGTCATTCATTGAGAGTATTGGTGACTTTTTCTCTAAGCTCGTAAAGTAGAAAAGAGAGAACCTCTCCATGTTAGTTTGTCAAATTTTGATTCATCTGTGGAAAAATTTGGAATTTGCACAAATGCTCTGTGGAGCTGCTGGAGGCTCTTTGTGTGAAAAGCGAGAGGTTAAGGCTGAATCACAAGTTAGTAACTCGTGACTCAATTATTACCCCATTCAGATCTATATCAAGCAATGGAAGGTTAATGTTCTGCAGGGATTATCAGCAGCACTTTTGCTACTGTTGAGTAATTGAATCACTGCGGTACACAACCTGCTGCCTGTAGATCTGCCAGCAGCATTCTAAAGTAGAGATGAACATTGAAAGCCTATGATTATCATCCATCGATCTTCCTGATTCGATTCAAGTACTTGTTCCTTTGAATTACAGGTATTCAATGATTCCCATCCATGGGGATGTTAAAACAGCCGACATCCTGAAGGTATCAAGGGACCTGTTGGGATTAGGCAATAGAGGGTTCAGGCACTGGGGGTGATAGCCCTAGCTACCATCCCCCTGAGGGTTAGCCCTGGCATCCATCCCCGTTGTTTAGCCCTAGCCGCTACCCCCAGAGGGTTAGGGTAAGGGAAGGGGGTATTGAAGATGCTTAATCCCTCCAACGTCTGGATCTTCATTGATGGGATGCCGCTGTCAGTCATGTGACCACCGGCATCCCTACAGTTGGTATTTTATACTGAACCCATACCTTTCAAAGGGGTTAATTGGGACTATTGCCCTACCCTCCATTACCTTACGACTGGACATGGGGATGGTGCTTGAAGGGAAGTCTGATTAATTTTTTTATAATTCTTTTAATATCTTATTTATCCCATAAATGATTAGTCTGTGATTAGGTTTTTGTCAGTGGTTAGTTAATCTAGGTGCAAAGGTATTGATTTTTCCCCCCCCTTTGTTGCCAACTAAGAATCAGCCCAAATGTGTGTAGTTAGTTGATTTTGGCTTGCAAGTTTATGGTGTGCAGGGCTTTTGGGTAGGCATTGCGCTGGTTAATTAGTTGGGGCAACTGCTGAATTTATTTTAAAAAACGAAACAAAAACAAATGTATTTGCTTGTAAATCATTGTATTATATCAATCTAACTTAAGCGCTGAGATACAATGCTCCTGTTTATGTCAGCAGTCAGAATGTCAACATTGACCACATCGTCATCCATCATGTAGACAATGATGAAATGTTTACATGTTAGAATGTTGACATACCATTTCTGCAGACCCAGGAGTGACTTATGTTTTCTTGGCAGCTGCAGCGGCTACAGCAGCATATTCTGGGTACCAGCGGTCAGTCACTTCTGGGCAGAGGTGTAACAAGGGTAGGGAAAGTGGGGCACGTGCCCTGGGCACCTTGGCAGGCCCAGGAGAGGGTCGCGCCGCCGGCGGCCAGGGCATCATGCCCCACTCGCCCCCATCACACCGAAATGTGAGGGTAGGAGAGCGCAGCGTCTCTCCCTCCCCTCACCACCGCCAGAGCACTAGCAGCGCTGCGTGTGTCCGGTCTCCGGCGTTAGCCAATCAGAGCTTGCGGACCGGCTCCTGATTGGCTGGCGAACCGGCGCCACACAGCCGCCGGAGACCGGGAGTGGTGAGGGGAAGGAGAGGCGCTGCGCTGCGCTCTCCTCCCCTCACAGACACAACAGCCGGTGAGTGACCGTGGGGAAGGGAGAGGGGCCGCACACCGCGCACCGCACACGACACCGCACCGCACCGCAGGGCATGTATCTGGCACAGTGGGGCATGTATCTGGCACAGTGGGGCAATGTATCTGGCACTGTGGGGCATGTATCTGGCACAGTGGGGCATGTATCTGGCACAGTGGGGCAATGTATCTGGCACAGTGGGGCATGTATCTGGCACAGTGGGGCATGTATCTGGCACAGTGGGGCAATGTATCTGGCACAGTGGGGCATGTATCTGGCACAGTGGGGCAATGTATCTGGCACTGTGGGGCATGTATCTGGCACAGTGGGGTATGTATCTGGCACAGTGGGGCATGTATCTGGCACAGTGGGGCATGTATCTTGCACAGTGGGGCACAGTGGGGCATGTATCTGGCACAGTGGGGCAATGTATCTGGCACAATGGGGCAATGTATCTGGCACTGTGGGGCAATGTATCTGGCACTGTGGGGCAATGTATCTGGCACAGTGGGGCAATGTATCTGGCACTGTGGGGCATGTATCTGGCACTGTGGGGCATGTATCTGGCACAGTGGGACATGTATCTGGCACAGTGGGGCATGTATCTGGCACTGTGGGGCAATGTATCTGGCACTGTGGGGCAATGTATCTGGCACTGTGGGGCAATGTAACTGGCACTGTGGGGCAATGTAACTGGCACTGTGGGGCAATGTATCTGGCAATGTAACTGTCACTGTGGGGCAATGTATCTGGCACTGTCACTGTGGGGCAATGTATCTGGCACTGTGGGGCAATGTAACTGGCACTGTGGGGCATGTAACTGGCACTGTGGGGCAATATATCTGGCAATGTAACTGGCACTGTGGGGCAATGTATCTGGCACTGTGGGGCATGTATCTGGCACTGTGGGGCATGTATCTGGCACTGTGGGGCAATGTATCTGGCACTGTGGGGCAATGTATCTGGCACTGTGGGGCATTGTATCTGGCACTGTGGGGCAATGTATCTGGCACTGTGGGGCAATGTATCTGGCACTGTGGGGCAATGTAACTGGCACTGTGGGGCAATGTAACTGGCACTGTGGGGCAATGTATCTGGCACTGTGGGGCATGTATCTGGCACTGTGGGGCATGTATCTGGCACTGTGGGGTAATGTATCTGGCACTGTAGGGCAATGTATCTGGCACTGTGGGGCAATGTATCTGGCAATGTAACTGGCACTGTGGGGCAATGTATCTGGCACTGTCACTGTGGGGCAATGTATCTGGCACTGTGGGGAAATGTAACTGGCACTGTGGGGCAATGTAACTGGCACTGTGGGGCAATGTATCTGGCAATGTAACTGGCACTGTGGGGCAATGTATCTGGCACTGTGGGGCATGTATCTGGCACTGTGGAGCAATGGATCTGGCACTGTGGGGCAATGTAACTGGCACTGTGGGGCAATGTAACTGGCACTGTGGGGCAATGTATCTGGCAATGTAACTGGCACTGTGGGGCATGTATCTGGCACTGTGGGGCATGTATCTGGCACTGTGGGGCATGTATCTGGCACTGTGGGGCATTGTACCTGGCACTGTGGGCCATTTTCAGTGGCCACACCCCTTCTGGTGCGTGGCCATGCCCATTTTTACGTCTCTGCTTCTGGGTCAAGCCTCCTATCCTCTGGCTTTCTGGTCAGTAATTTTCCACTATCCCTAGATCTAATTCCTACCCATTACCCTGATTCTCCCAAAAGTGCTTTACTATAATCTTTCTCCCGCAGCCAAACCCTAACCTCCCCCTGCACCCTAACCCTCCTGCCCACTGTCCAAATCTAATGTTAACATTCTGACAAAATGTCAGTATTTCATCTGTCAGCATCCTGACATATCAACACACAAAAAATTTAATCAAAAGATATACCTGCACCAAGAAAATCTGATCACATTGATTTAGATGAAGGAGTCCATTATCAAATTATGCATGGAAATATTATATTTTAATTCTATGGTCAAATTTGATAGGCACTACCTACTTTTTCAAAATTACAGACTATGGATAATTACAAGACGTGATTTATAGTTATTAAAATATAAAAAAATATTCTTAATGGGAACAAATTTTGGACTTTATAAATACCTAGTACTCTGTGTATCTGAGCTACAATTACAACCTTATAATAATATCACTGTGTGAAAAGCTAGAAATTCCTATAACAGGGTAACATACTGTTTACTATGATATGAATACAATTATTTATTCAGTAGCTTATGATACAATGTACTGTATCAACTATAAGGATACAATAAAGGTAAATTTAACACAGGATTGGTTACATCCTAGAGGCACTTAGAAAGCTCTGTGATACACTTTGAGAGTAATGGTGCATACACATGTGCCGATTCGGGTTCAGCACGATGTGTGCTGAGCCCGATGTGGGCTTAACACACATCGCAGCGGGGGTCTGTTCACACTCTGCAATGTGTGCTAGCCCAATCCTAACTAGACCGCAAGGCTCAATGAGAGCCTTGAGATCTTGCCAGATCTTGACTGCATACTGGGGCTGCGCATCGCTATCGCTAGGGGGTATACACACAGAGTGATCAGTGCTTAATTTCTAAGCAATCTAGACAGATCGCTTTGAAAATAGGCTAACATTGCTCCGTGTGTACCCCCCCTCCTAACTGTGATATAATATAATTCATGAACATTTTCAGAAAAGTACAGCCTAGACACAGTATGTAAACTTATGTACACAGTATAATATTCACAAATAACGCACACAGCCTTGTTTTTAATATTTCTTTATTCACACACACTAGTTTCCATTTCATCACATTATTTTGTATTATCTTTTGTTGCTTTTAATTAGTGAGGTGCACCGGACATTTTTCGGGTTTTGTGTTTTGGTTTTGGATTCGGTTCCGCGGCCGTGTCATGGATTCCGACGCGTTTTGGCAAAACCTCCCTGAAAATTTTTTGTCGGATTCGGGTGTGTTTTGGATTCGGGTGTTTTTTTACAAAAACCCCTCAAAAACAGCTTAAATCATAGAATTTGGGGGTCATTTTGATCCCATAGTATTATTAACCTCAATAACCATAATTTCCACTAATTTTCAGTCTATTCTGAACACCTCACACCTCACAATATTATTTTTAGTCCTAAAATTTGCACCGAGGTCGCTGAATGACTAAGCTAAGCGACCCAAGTGGCCGACACAAACAGCTGGCCCATCTAGGAGTGGCACTGCAGTGTCAGACAGGATGGCACTTCAAAAAAATAGTCCCCAAACAGCACATGATGCAAAGAAAAGAAGAGGCGCAATGAGGTAGCTGTGTGACTAAGCTAAGCAACCCAAGTGGCCGACACAAACACCTGGCCCATCTAGGAGTGGCACTGCAGTGTCAGACAGGATGGCACTTCAAAAAAATAGTCCCCAAACAGCACATGATGCAAAGAAAAAAAAGAGGTGCAATGAGGTAGCTGTCTGACTAAGCTAAGCGACCCAAGTGGCCGACACAAACACCTGGCCCATCTAGGAGTGGCACTGCAGTGTCAGACAGGATGGCACTTCAAATAAATAGTCCCCAAACAGCACATGAAGCAAAGAAAAAAGAGGCGCAATGAGGTAGCTGTGTGACTAAGCTAAGTGACCCAAGTGGCCGACACAAACACCTGGCCCATCTAGGAGTGGCACTGCAGTGTCAGACAGGATGGCACTTCAAAAAAATAGTCCCCAAACAGTACATGAAGCAAAGAAAAAAAGAGGCGCAATGAGGTAGCTGTGTAACTAAGCTAAGCGACCCAAGTGGCTGACACAAACACCTGGCCCATCTAGGAGTGGCACTGCAGTTTTCTAGCGAGAGGATGAGTGCTTCCATCCTCACGTAAAGCTGAAACACTAGCCATGAACATAGGCCAGGGCCTCAGCCGTTCCTTGCCACTCCGTGTCGTAAATGGCATATTGGCAAGTTTACGCTTCTCCTCAGACGCTTTTAATTTAGATTTTTGGGTCATTTTACTGAACTTTTGTTTTTTGGAGTTTACATGCTCTCTACTATGACATTGGGCATCGGCCTTGGCTGACGACGTTGATGGCATTTCATCGTCTCGGCCATGACTAGTGGCAGCAGCTTCAGCACGAGGTGGAAGTGGATCTTGATCTTTCCCTATTTTACCCTCCACATTTTGTTCTCCATTTTTTAATGTGTGGAATTATATGCCAGTATCAATAGCAATGGCCTACTACTATATATACTGCGCACAACTGAAATGCACCACAGGTATGGATGGATAGTATACTTGACGACACAGAGGTAGGTAGAGCAGTGGCCTACTGTACCGTACTGCTATATATTATATACTGGTGGTCAGCAAACTGTGCAAAACTGAAATGCACCACAGGTATGGATGGATAGTATACTTGATGACACAGAGGTAGGTAGAGCAATGGCCTACTGTACCGTACTGCTATATATTATATACTGGTGGCAGTGGCGTAACTAGGGGGGTGCGAGCAGGGCACGTGCCCTGGGCGCCATTGCAGAGCCAGGAGAGGGGGGCGCTGCAAGGACAGCGTATCCACTGAAGCGTTTTTCATTATATCCCCACCCCCAAATGGTTATTGAGCATCGGCACTGTGCGGGGTGCAGTCACAGTGCGGGCCTCCCGGCTGAAGGGAGTGTACAGCACTGTATGGCCACGGGTACCGCTGCAGCCGCTGCTGGAGGATGTGTGGGGTGCAGTGCCAGCCTCCTGGCTGAAGGTGGCCTCAGCCGGGGTGGTGTGCGGGCCTCAGCCGGGGTGGTATGCGGGCCTCCCAGCTGCAGAGCTGGATGGCCAGGGGGCGTTCCCTCTCCCATGTATCTTCTTACTGCAGCTCCGCAGCGTCCTCCCGGACTTTCAAGCTGCTGGAGGTGGTGAGCTCCCAGGCTGCCTCGGTGCTCTCCCCGACCAGCCCCAGCCCCAGGGACACGGTGGCCCTGCTGCTGGGGAATGAGCCCCGCTACTTGTAGGCCGGTTCTGGCTGGCCAAGCTGGTTGTTGCCGACTTCAAAGCCGACGTCTGGAGGGGGCCCCTGAAGCACTGCATGGAGGCCAGTGGCCGCATCATCTGCCAGGTCCATCACATGTGTGTGCCTCCTGCATTTATCATGTATGTATATATCATGTATATATATCATGTATTTATTATGTATGTTATATGTAACTTGTAGTGTGTGTGTGTGTGTGTGTGTGTGTGTGTGTGTGTGTGTGTGTGTGTGTGTGTGTGATGTATGTATCATGTTTGTGTGTGTCATGCACTGTAGAGATCTCTGAGGCTCTCTGTGAGGGGGCTTCTAATGTCCTCTGTAATGTTCTGTGGGGGCTGTTATTGTGTATAACACACCTCTGTTACTGTACCGTATATATATCACACATACACACAGATGTAACACATCACCACATACAGACGCTGTCACCTATACATACACCGACATGCACACACTGACACTTATATATACACTGACACCTATTCATACACCAACATCAGAGGCGTAACAAGGGCAGGGCGAGCAGGGCTCATGCCCTGGGCGCTGTGGCAGATCCACCTGAGGGGGGGGGCAGGTTGGTGTCACTGTAGTGTCATCCCAGCAGAGTACTCCCGCCGCGTCCACTCAGTGGAGTAGCTCTCCCCCTTCATGTAAAATAGCTGCCCGACAGTGGCGCCATCATCCCCGCCTCCCCCTCCCCTTCCCCAGGGAAAGATGAGGGCATAAGATCGCCGGAGACTACCGGCTCTATTCTCCCACCCTCTGCATGCTGTGGAGTGGAGCGTATGGTGCCGGGGGTGCAGCGTGAACGTCATGTTTACGGCGGAGGGTCCGACAGTCCGGGAGCACAGAGAGCAGGCTGCCCCGCAGATACTGCAGCCGGAGGCAGGGTCCGGGAGCATGTACAGTGCAGCGACCACCCGTCCTGAGCTGCTGCCGGCAGGTGTGTTATATCAGGGTATGGGGTTGTGCACTATCGGGCATCATTCTGCAGTGTGTCCTTTATTTAGTGATCACTGCAGGCTGCTGCCTCACTGTGCACTTGTCACTAGGGCTCTCTGTGTGTGTACTGTACATACACTGAAATTAAAACTCACAGTACCTCTGTCCATATGAATATTATATACATATACTATGCATAGGCGTGCGCAATGTCTGGCCCCCGCCGAGCATGCAGATCGATTCCTCCCCCTGCTGCGTGCAGCTTTTGGTGTCGACCGTCAGCTTGCAGGCCGGCAGCATTGGCTCCTGATTGGCTGTCAGACTGCAAGCTTAGGTTTGCCCATGAGCCATCGCCATATTTCAGATGGCCGCCAGAGGACTTCAGTGAGGGGCAGGACTCAGGACAGGTACGCTCTGTGCTCTCTTCTCTAATTTACTCCCCTCAAACTGGAGCAGCAGCGGCACCCAGAAGTTCAGCAGCAGTGAATACTACTGGGGTTATTACATGTAGCGCACTGCTGGGGTCACGATGATGTGTATCTGGCACTGCTGGGGGCATACCGTGTGGCATAGCATGAATTTCAGCTCATACCGTGTGGCATAGGGTGAATTTCAGCTCGTATCGTGTGGCATAGGGTGAATTTCGGCTCATACTGTGTGGCATAATGTAAATTTTGACTCATACTGTGTGGCGTAGCGTGAATTTTGGCTCATACCGTGTGGCATAATGTGAATTTTGGCTCATACCGTGTGGCGTAATGTGAATTTTGGCTCATACCGTGTGGCGTAATGTGAATTTTGGCTCATACCGTGTGGCGTAATGTGAATTTTGGCTCATACCGTCTGGCATAATGTAGATTTTGACTCATACCATGTGGCGTAATGTGAATTTTGGCTCATACCGTGTGGTGTAACGTGAATTTTGGCTCATACCGTGTGGTGTAACGTGAATTTTGGCTCATACCGTGTGGTGTAACGTGAATTTTGGCTCATACCATGTGCTATAATGTGAATTTCGGCTCATACCGTGTGCTATAATGTGAATTTCGGCTCATACCGTGTGCTATAATGTGAAAGGGGCACCAGTACTAGATAGTACTAGATAGTATAAGGGGTCCTACTACACTGAAGGACACACCCCTTTTGCGTGACCACGCCCATTTTCAGGAGCGTGCGCGCCTTCAAACATTCCACTTTAACCACTGCACCTACATCTATACATACACACCCTGACATCTTTATATACAGTGACACCGGTGGCGTGTGCACATACTCTCCTTTTGTATTTTTTTTTTTTTTTTGGGGGGGGACGCCATTATTGATCTTGCCCTGGGCTCCAAAAACCCTAGTTACGCCTCTGACTGGTGGTCAGCAAAATTATGCACTGTACTCCTACTATATACTACAATGCAGCACAGATATGGAGCGTTTTTCAGGCAGAGAACGTATAATACTGGTGGTCACTGGTCACTGGTCAGCAAAACTCTGCTCTGTACTCCTCCTATATAATACTGGTGGTCCCCAGTCCCCACAATAAAGCAGTGTGAGCACAGATATATGCAGTACACTGAGCACAGATATGGAGCGTTTTTCAGGTAGAGAACGTATAATACTGGTGGTCACTGGTCAGCAAAACTCTGCACAGTACTCCTCCTATATAATACTGCTGGTCCCCAGTCCCCACAATAAAGCAGTGAGCACAGATATTTGCAGCCACCTGAATACAACTGAGAGGACGCCAGCCACGTCCTCTCACTATCATTTCCAATGCACGAGTGAAAAATGGCGGCGACGCGCGGCTCCTTATATAGAATCCGAATCTCGCGAGAATCCGACAGCGGGATGATGACGTTCGGGCGCGATCGGGTTAACCGAGCAAGGCGGGAAGATTCGAATCTGCCTCGGAACCGTGTAAAATGGGTGAAGTTCGGGGGGGTTCAGATTCCGACGAACCGAACCCGCTCATCACTACTTTTAATACTTCCTCTTTGAAAAGCCGTAATTGAGGGTATACTGATATAATAAGACAGTGGTTCTCAAACTCGGTCCTCAGGACCCCACATGATTCACGTTTTCCATGTCACCCAGCAGCTGCACTGTATATCACCAACTGTCACATTTTAAAAAGCTACAGGTGACCTGCAAAACATGACCCGTGTGGGGTCCTGATGACCGAGTTTGAGAACCTGTGTAATAAGACATTGCTGCAGACAAAAAATCAAAAGCATGAATAAAGCTTTTTGAACAAGTGTAATATTGGTATTGATAATGTGACATAGACTGGAGTAAAATCCAAAATATGTTTATTTTCAACCACAGGCAGTTACACAAGCAGGTACAAGATTCACAGGTCAGTTACAGCGAAGCAGAGCTCACAGTCTTCAAAATGCACAAACACAAGTTCTTCAGTGGATCCAAAGGCCCAAGACCCCTAACAGTAGCCACCCCTTGGCCTATCACCTGGGTAGCTTGTCCACCATCAGGATCAATGCTTCTTGTGTTGAAAACCCTTTTAGCACAAACTGACAGGTACCTGTAATTAGCTGCTTCTCAACCCTGGCTAGCAGCAACGTCTAGCCTGGATTCTTTCCAGCCACAGTCCAGTAGTTCTAAACCCATGTCAGATTTGTGCTGTCTTTGTCACAATACCTGTTTTTAGACTAATAAAAATACATTTTACTTATTACACTATAAAGGGAAGAGTGCGGCCATTTTTAAACTAGTTCCTTTTTCTTTCTTGAGTAATATCAACACATGGCCTGTTGAAATTATGAATGTCATTGTCATTGTTATTTTCCCCTTTTTGATACATCTCTTTGCAATGAGGCAAATGTACAGTAAGTTGGACAGATATTCAGACATCCAAATAAATTCCTTTTACTATCTTTTTATAATTTCAGTTTCTTTTTTTTAATCTTTTTTCAATATTTCTTATGTCATTTATTGTTTCTTCCTAACAAGTAAAGATCTGTACCGGGAGACCTTGCTGTAATCTCTCCAGTTTCTTTCATATATTCCTGGCACCTTGGCCTGGCATTCTGGAGTTCCAGGGACGTTGGGGTTCATTCCGAGTTGATCGCTAGCTGCCGTTGTTCACAGCGCAACGATCAGGCTAAAAATCGGCATTTCTGCGCTTGCGTATGCTCCACAATGCACAGGCGCTTCGTACGGGTACAATGAGCATTGTGGGTTTGCACAGAGTGTAACGGACATTCCAGTCACACAGCCGAACGCAGGAAGATTGACATGAAGTGGGCGTTTCTGGGTGTCAACTGACCGTTTTCAGGGAGAGCTTAGGAAAACGCAGGCGTGGCAAAAAAAATGCAGGCGTGGCTGGGCGTTCGATGGGCAGGTGTGTGACGTCAAAAGCCATCCTTCCATCGTTAGAATCAACGCACACAAAGAGTAACTACAGGGCTGGTCTTGTTTTGCACAAAAAGATTTTGCAGGAGCTTTACTGCACAAGTGTTCGCACTTCTGCAAAGCGAAAATACACTCCCCGGTGGGCGGCGACAATGTGTTTGCATGGCTGCTAAAGCTGCTAGCGAGCAATCAACTCAGAATGGCCCCATTTGTGCAATAGTAAATTACATTTGTCATGATGGATTCTATGAAAGGAGCAGATGATTGCTATAGGGAGAAACACACTGATTATCTGCTTGTGGTTTAGGTGTTCAATGTGACCAGCAGAAAGAAAACTAAAATAAGTAAATGATATCTTCTAGAAAGTGAATTGCTATGTTGCACAATGCAGCATTCTGAAAATGATCGGTATTACTCTTAAAGCAGAACTACAGGTTAAGGGATCAATTCATCATTGGTGGGTGTAGTTAGGCTGGATAGGATAGTGGAAAACCTCCAACTACTGTTATAGTGTGTATGTTGGATACCTATTATTATTATTATTATTATTATTATTATTATTAGCATTCATTTTTTATCTCTTCCCCCTGATCACCACTGCACAAATCAACAACAACACTAAACTCCCCCATGCCCAAAACTTTCACTCATCTGCCAAGGCAATGTTGTTAAATCTTTGATCAGAGGGATTGTCCAAAGGAGGGGTCAGGTGGAATGGGGTGTAGTATGGTATGCCGGCGGCCGGGCTCCCGGCGACCAGCATACCGACAGTGTGGCGACCGCAAAGGAGCCCCTTGCGGGCTCGCTGCGCTCGCCATGCTGCGAGCACGGTGGCGCGCTACGCACGCCGCGCTATTTTATTCTCCCTCCAGGGGGGTCGTGGACTCCCACGAGGGAGAATAACTGTCGGTATGCCGGGTGTAGGGATCCCGACATTCAGCATACTGAAGACCACCCGGTGGAATGTGGTAGTGCTTTCATTTCCATGGCAGATAGCTGTCTCGGCAGGACTGGAAAGTGTGTTTTCTAGAAGAGTGTAACATTTAAATTTAGTGTTTTGAAGATGTTAAGAGCCTTTAGAGAATAGAGGGCCCCATATATTATGTGCCCCTTTCCCAGATTCCCTGACCCACTGATCAAAATGCCAAACAACAGCCATCACAATACTTTTTTTGGCAAATCAGGAAAATTCACCATGTTGAAATTGCGACAATCCATCGCTGATGCATGGGGGTCTTTGGGATTAAAAAAATAGATGAAGATCATGGTAACATCATGTCATTAGGTTGTATGCATGTGGAACTTTGAAAGTAGCCTCTAAATTCTGTTGCAAACAAACTTTATCTTGAAATGCATGTATCCAAATATATAGCAGGATTTTTATGTATCAGGTGTAGAAATCTGCACACTTATTGTCCAAGATAGCATAAAATTGGGAAATGACAGTGCTATGTCATTTAAATGTTAAAATGACTGTAACTCTTCTGTGTCTCTTCCTATTAAATAAAATAAAATATAATATAATGAAATATACACAGGAGAAAGTGCGTATCAGCAATGTAAAAAAAAAAGTGAAAGTTACAATTTTTAATCTAAAATTTAATTAAATACAAACATTCCCACATTTGTTTTTAAGCCCTTTTAAAATGAAATGTGAATTTTATTTCCTGAACTAGTCCAAATGGATATGACAAATAAATCCAACCAGACAGCCATAATTTGAGATATACAGTAATATGTAGCTGCAACATTAAGCAATGAAATACTATCAACTAAATGGGTCAATGCACAAGCAATTAGAAGTGGCTAGGTATTGCTGATGATGTCATTGGCACTATCATCATCATCATCATCATCATCACATATTTGGCATACAAGGCATACAGATTTGTCCCCTACATATTTGCTGCATATAGTAGTGATCTGTAGCGGAAGTGCAATGTGTACAGATTGTGGCATGATGCTGCATATGCATCGCTAGACGGCTTCCATTAGAATGAATGGACAGTGGGAGGGTGTATATGCACTTGACCGCTGGCTCCCATTGAAAAGATGGCATAGCATATGCCAGGAGTTGTGAGCTGCGATGCATACGAATCACAGCCACAACATGACAGGACACATCTGTACTAAATTAACACATTTTTTTTCTCCAAAAAGTAGAACATCATTGCTGTAAATATTTTAATCATAGGCAAACACAAAGGTGTGTGTGTGTGTGTGTGTGTGTGTGTGTGTGTGTGTGTGTGTGTGTGTGTGTGTGGGGGGGGTCTAGTTGCCTGGAAACTGCACATGCCCAGTGAAAACAACTTTTTCTACCAAGTCTGGTGTGTGCGTGCGTGCGTGTGTCTGTGGGTCTGAGTACTCAATCATTGCATCAGAGAAATAATCTGGTAAGTGGCTTAACATAATCAATGGGCCTGCATATATATGAAGTATTATATTACATAAATAGCACTTTGTTTGGGTCAGACTATAGATTGTTACATGCTAATTTTGCAACCTTAATGGACTGGTAACAATAGCTCTAAAATCAAACATTTGTATTTAATATATTTAAACCTCTTTTCCCAAATCCCACATCAAATGTGGGATTTGGGAAGTTTATCTACCAAGGGGTATCATAAAGTACCTTCTCTTAATTTGATCCCACATTAATATCAAGTATTTACAGTACTCTCTGCTTACCTTTCTACTCTACTATAACTCTCTTTCTGTATTGGTATCTTTACATCATTATTGAAGCATGTAGTGATTTTTCCTATTCTGAAAAATAATTATTCGGACCCAAACTAAATCTAAAATTACCAACCATTACTCAGCTTTATTGGCCCTATACTCACTTCATATATTTTCTTTCCTCACTTAACCTATTAACCTCACTTCAGTTCTGGCTTTCATTCCCATCACTCCACAGACTGTGCCAAGATGCTTGGTCCAGTCTGTGGCTCAATTCCCAATTGTGTTCCTTAATGCAAGATCATGAAAGCGTTTTGGTTTGCAAATATAATATTACAGGTTTAAGACAACAATGGACTGCACATATAATGCTCCCATTGCCTCTTCTAACTTTGGTCCTGCCTTTGTATGGTCTAAACGATGTCCACATAGTTAGCACTCACTACTAGTTGATTGTTTAGTCCATACTGACAGTAGGCTACCTTGCTATCGATCACTGTGCTAACCTGCTCATGTGATTCGCTATGTACTAACCTGGCTGTGTGCTTTCTGTTTGCTTTTACGCTGCATTAATTCATGATTTGCTTGCATGTGTATCAGACCTTGGACTGCTTAAAAATGCACTTCTGCTTGAATCTTTTCTATTTTTTGCCCACATGTGTAACAGACCCCTGGACATGTTTAAGTATATGATTCTGCCTGATCCTTAGCTATTATTTTCCCACACTTTTGGAACTGTATTTTACTAAATACAACATAAAATATTCTACCAAAAGACAATCAACAAAACTACCCCAACATGCACCTTTTCACTTACCACAAAATATCTCCCAATTGACCTCTCTGCATTTCTCATCCACACTCAAATCTTGTTAGCATTCACAGTGAAAGGACTTTTTTTCTTTTGTTGAACCCAGTCTGTGGAATGCCCTCCTTTGCACAAGACTTGATCTACAAACCTTAAAAACTCACCTGTTTAAGCAAGCTTGTAAAATTCCTTAATCTCCCACGTAACCTCCATAAGAGATTCTACCCAAATACCTCCCCTCTATACAGTCCTTACAAAATTTACATGTGTCCTGTAACTTCACTAAAGCAATTGTCTGACAACAGACTAACATTCAGTGGTGGAACTCATAAGTGGTGGGCCTGGCCAGTGTTGGACTGGGGCATGAAGGGCCCACCAGGGGGATGAAATGATAGGGGCCTATGCTTAGGGCTGTGGCCAGGTCCAGTGCTAGAGTGTTTGGTGCCCCCCTACAAACTATAAATTTGAGCCCTCCTATACTTTACAAAGGGACAGCACATGTCAAAAGGGGAGTGGTCTCACAAGGAAGGGTGTGGCCACACAATAGTACTCCCATTTAAAATGCCCCCCAGTAGTAGCGCCACTTACACATAACGACCCCAGTAGTAGCGATGCTTACACATAATGACTACAGTAGTAGCGCTGCTTACACATAATAAACACAGTAGTAGTGAAGCTTACACATAACACCCCAGTAGTAGCGCAGCTCACATGTAATGCCCCCAGTATTAGCGCAGATTACACGGAACGCCCCCAGTAGTAACACAGCTTACACGTAATGCCCCAGTAAAAGTGCAGCTTACACATAACGCCCCAGTAGTAGCACCGCTTATACATAACGCCCACAGAAGTGCAGTTTATTCACATTCCCCTGCACATGATGCACATACATAAATACCCATACATACCTACATACATACATACATACATACATACATACCCTCAGACTTTCTCACTCTCCCTGGCTGGCAGGATGTGGAGCAGCATGTCCTCCTCTGTGGCACTGCACTCTGTTGGTCCCATGTAGCACCGTCCCCTCCACCCATATAGCTCCACCCCTCCACCCATGTAGCTCCACCTCTTTTTGGCCATTCAGTCACTGCAGTGACAGGCACAGCAGCCGGCAGCAGTAGGGAGGCTAGGCACAGCAGCGGGGATGCAGAGCAGGGAAAGCACCTCTCCATCCTGGCGCCTACCTGCTCTGCATTCCTTTGCTGAGCGGGTAGTGCTGGGCCTGGGTGTGGCCATCCAATACAGAGGCTTGGCTAACTTTTAGAGATTGTAGGATTTTGGCACCCTTAGAAATAAATATAGTAAATAATGCTAGTGCATGCATGAAAATGTAACAGATTAATAACAGAAATGCACTGTAGTGACTACATCATAGTCCTGTGCAGTATTATGTGACTTATGTATACCAGGGGTTTCCTCTGTGCTCCTATGGGCCAGTCCATCCCTGGGCCCAGGTACAACAATATAATTTGGGTTGCCCTCCTTCACTCCAACCCAAGTTCATAATATGCCACACTGCAGTGGGTGACAGGGAGAGGCAAAGGGTGACAGCGTAAGGCAGGTGGAGGGAGGGGGTGACAACAGAAGTCAAGGGGAGGCAGAATCTTGGGCAGTACGGATGGTGTAATGGTTAGCATTACTGCCTCACAGCACTGAGGTCATGGGTTCGATTCCCACCATGGCCCTAACTGTGTGGAGTTTGTGTATTATCCCATTACTTGCGTGGGTATCCCCCAGGTACTCCAGTTTCCTCCCACAATCCAAAAATATACTGGTAGGTTAATTGGGTCCCAACAAAATTAACCCTAGTGTGAATATGTGTGTGTGTGTCTGTACATGTGGTAGGGAATATAGATTGTAAGCTCCACTGGGGCAGGGACTGATGTGAATGGCCAATTATACTCTGTAAAGTGATGCGGAATATGTGTGCGCTATATAAATAACTAGTAATAAATAAATAAATAATAGAATGTGACAGTGGAATGCAGGCAGAGACGGTGGGTGACAGGGAGAGACAGTGGGTAACAGGGGTACAAGCACAATGTCCTGTGTGGTGTGGAAAACAGGGGGCATGTACCTTGGTGGGAGCAGGAACACAGTGGTTTTGCTCTGTCTATGACAGGGCCCCCCACCCCTTGTTCTTTCCTCAGTTTGGCACTCGGTCTGGCAGATTCTGACAGTGCCAGCTACACTGGTTGTGTGCTGCCTTTAATTAACATACAGCAGTAAATCAGAAAAAATGTACAGCTGTCTGTTGATTAGTGGCAGTCTGTGATCACCAGGGCTAATAAGTGTCAGGACTCCTCTATCAATCGACACACACAAAAGCAATCCTGACTATCTAAGGTAAAGGGCAGGGCCCTCAGGCAGAGGGACCCACCCTGCTCTCTGCACTGGGCCATTCATCTGACATTGCTCAAAATGGTCTGCAGGGGGTAGTGAATAACTTGTTGCTGGTCAGGGCAGCAATGAGTCCATTAGTCCTTTGGGGCCCTGGTACAATGCACCTGCTGCACCAATGGTAGGTCCGCCTCTGATAACATTGCTGTGTGACTGGATCAGCACTTTTTAGACTTGAAATCTGTCTGGACCAATTTGCAATATGTGGCACTTAACGTCTTGTATTAAACACCTGTTATCTTATAGATTGTGATCTTATGTGCAGAGCTGTCTTACCTCTCAGAACTGTTATTACTAGTGATGTGCACCGGACATTTTTCGGGTTTTGTGTTTTGGTTTTGGATTCAGTTCCGCGGCCGTGTTTTGGATTCGGACGCATTTTGGCAAAACCTCCCTGAAAATTTTTTGTCGGATTCGGGTGTGTTTTGGATTCGGGTGTTTTTTTACAAAAAACCCTCAAAAACAGCTTAAATCATAGAATTTGGGGGTCATTTTGATCCCATAGTATTATTAACCTCAATAACCATAATTTACACTCATTTCCAGTCTATTCTGAACACCTCACACCTCATAATATTATTTTTAGTCCTAAAATTTGCACCGAGGTCGCTGGATGACTAAGCTAAGCGACCCAAGTGTCCGACACAAACACCTGGCCCATCTAGGAGTGGCACTGCAGTGTCAGGCAGGATGGCACTTCAAAACAATAGTCCCCAAACAGCACATGATGCAAAGAAAAAAAGAGGCGCAATGAGGTAGCTGTGTGACTAAGCTAAGCGACCCAAGTGGCCGACACAAACACCTGGCCCATCTAGGAGTGGCACTGCAGTGTCAGACAAGATGGCACTTCAAAAAATAGTCCCCAAACAGCACATGATGCAAAGAAAAAAAAGAGGTGCACCAAGGACGCTGGATGGCTAAGCTAAGCGACCCAAGTGGCCGACACAAACACCTGGCCCATCTAGGAGTAGCACTGCAGTGTCAGGCAGGATGGCACTTCAAAAAAATAGTCCCAAAACAGCACATGATGCAAAGAAAAAAAGAGGCGCAATGAGGTAGCTGTGTGACTAAGCTAAGCGACCCAAGTGGCCGACACAAACACCTGGCCCATCTAGGAGTGGCACTGCAGTGTCGGACAGGATGGCAGATTTAAAAAATAGTCCCCAAACAGCACATGATGCAAAGAAAAAAAGAGGTGCCTGACTTAAACAAACCACCTCACCATCAGAATCCTCCTTGTCAATTTCCTCCCCAGCGCCAGCAACACCCATATCCTCATCCTGGTGTACTTCAACAGTGACATCTTCAATTTGACTATCAGGAACTGGACTGCGGGTGCTCCTTCCAGCACTTGCAGGGGGCGTGCAAATGTTGGAAGGTGCAATCTCTTCCCGTCCAGTGTTGGGAAGGTCAGGCATCGCAACCGACACAATTGGACTCTCCTTGGGGATTTGTGATTTAGAAGAATGCACAGTTCTTTGCTGTGCTTTTACCATCTTAACTCTTTTAAGTTTTCTAGCAGGAGGATGAGTGCTTCCATCCTCATGTGAAGCTGAACCACTAGCCATGAACATAGGCCAGGCCCTCAGCCGTTCCTTGCCACTCCGTGTCGTAAATGGCACATTGGCAAGTTTACGCTTCTCAGACGATTTTGATTTAGATTTTTGGGTCATTTTACTGAGCTTTATTTTTTTGGATTTTACATGCTCTCTACTATGACATTGGGCATCGGCCTTGGCAGACGACGTTGATGGCATTTCATCGTCTCGGCCATGACTAGTGGCAGCAGCTTCAGCACGAGGTGGAAGTGGATCTTGATCTTTCCCTATTTTACCCTCCACATTTTTGTTCTCCATTTTTTAATGTGTGGAATTATATGCCAGTAATATATCAATAGCAATGGCCTACTACTATATATACTGCGCACAACTGAAATGCACCACAGGTATGGATGGATAGTATACTTGACGACACAGAGGTAGGTAGAGCAGTGGCCTTCTGTACCGTACTGCTATATAGTATATACTGGTGGTCAGCAAACTGTGCAAAACTGAAATGCACCACAGGTATAGATGGATAGTATACTTGACGACACAGAGGTAGGTAGAGCAGTGGACTACTGTACCGTACTGCTATATATATAGTTATACTGGTGGTCAGCAAACTGTGCAAAACTGAAATGCACCACAGGTATGGATGGATAGTATACTTGACGACACAGAGGTAGGTAGAGCAATGGCCTTCTGTACCGTACTGCTTTATAGTATATACTGGTAGTCAGCAAACTGCAAAACTGAAATGCACCACAGGTATGGATGGATAGTATACTTGACGACACAGAGGTAGGTAGAGCAGTGGACTACTGTACCGTACTGCTATATATATAGTTATACTGGTGGTCAGCAAACTGTGCAAAACTGAAATGCACCACAGGTATGGATGGATAGTATACTTGACGACACAGAGGTAGGTAGAGCAGTGGCCTTCTTTACCGTACTGCTATATAGTATATACTGGTGGTCAGCAAACTGTGCAAAACTGAAATGCACCACTGGTATGGATGGATAGTATACTTGACGACACAGAGGTAGGTAGAGCAGTGGCCTTCTGTACCGTACTCCTATATATTATATACTGGTGGTCAGCAAAATTATGCACTGTACTCCTACTATATACTACAATGCAGCAGAGATATGGAGCGTTTTTCAGGCAGAGAACGTATAATACTGGTGGTCACTGGTCAGCAAAACTCTTCGCTGTACTTATTCTATATAATACTGCTGGTCCCCAGTCCCCACAATAAAGCAGTGTGAGCACAGATATATGCAGCACACTGAGCACAGTTATGGAGCGTTTTTCAGGCAGAGATCGTATAATACTGGTGGTCACTGGTCAGCAAAACTCTGCACTGTACTCCTCCTATATAATACTGCTGGTCCCCAGTCCCCACAATAAAGCAGTGTGAGCACAGATATATGCAGCACACTGAGCACAGATATGGAGCATTTTTCAGGCAGAGAACGTATAATACTGGTGGTCACTGGTCAGCAAAACTCTGCACTGTACTCCTCCTATAATACTGCTGGTCCCCAGAATAAAGATATTTTCAGCCCCCTGAAAGTTCTGAAACAAAGTGAGAAGACGCCAGTCACGTCCTCTCACTATCATTTCCAATGCACGAGTGAAAAATGGCGGCGACGCGCGGCTCCTTATATAGAATCCGAATCTCGCGAGAATCCAACAGCGGGATGATGACGTTCGGGCGCGCTCTGGTTAACCGAGCAATACTGGAGTATCCGAGTATGCCTCGGACCCGTGTAAAATGGGTGAAGTTCGGGGGGGTTCGGATTCCGAGGAACCGAACCCGCTCATCACTAGTTATTACCCAGTCTTGTTTTATTACTAATTTATTTCCAATTTTAAAGCACAGCAGAATTTGCTGGAGCTTTATAAATAAATGTTAATAAATAATTAAGTTTCATACAGTACACTAGAGAGAATAGGGTTTGGTCAGTTATTAATAAATGTGGTAGTTGCTGTTTTCCATATAAAATGTAATTAAATACAGACAATCTCAAATATTATTTACCATTTCATGAATGGCATGTGATTCTTCCTTAATCCTAACAAACAGTCATAACTTGATATGTAGCGGCACCTAGGAATGCAGTAGTATTAACTGGAAGGGTTAATAAGTTTAAAAATGGATTAGATAAATTCCTAGTGAAAAAAATATCCAAGGATACAGCATTTAATTATTATTAAAAAAAAATTATAATACAGGTTGAACTTGATGGACATTTGTCTTTTTTCAACCTTAATAACTATGTAACTATGTAATACACAAGCTTATAGTCATGAGTTGTTATCATCAATACCTACATCTTCAACGCATACTGCAATTATCCACAAAAGTTACACTTTATTAAAAGCTTATCTGGGGATGCATTCAAGTCTCATTAGGTCGCATCTCGAGGTACTGTAGGTAAAGCGTTTCTACTCTTGCCAACTCTGTTCTGCCCATCAATGTGTAAGGGGCTGCAAGTATAAGAAATGCAGAAATCTAGAAACAGTGGAAATTTGGAATTGAAATGCATACTTGTATCCCACAAAAATGTACATACATCGAATTTTAAATAAGGTCTTGTGTTTACTAGCAGACAGGTGCATTCTTCCCTTTAGACACTGTTTTTGTATTATTTATTTTCAATGGCCATCAACTTGGTTTTTGACCCTAATCTTTTCCTTATAACCTGTTTTGTTTTGGTAGTATAATGTCAGTGGACCTAAATATTTGCTAGAGAAAACAGCACAACGCTTGCCCTGTCACCACTGAGCCATATACATATACATAATGTATGGTGGCACAGGGAAGGAGGTATAAATCTGAGCTCACGTAAAGAATTCCTGCATTCTAATTGTCTTTCATCTAATAAAAAAAAAAAACCCAATGCAATTACCGCACATTTGCAAAATGTTTTCTCAGCAGGAAAAAACTGTATTATCAAAATATATAGTGAAGCACTCTAATAATTTCTTAAATCATATAGGATATTCTGTGATATTTCTGGAGAATTTGGAAAAGTAAATAACTTTGGGGTCTATTCATGAAGCAGTGAAAAGAGTGGAGAAGTGAGCCAGTGGAGAAGTTGCCCATGGCAGCCAATCAGCGTTTATGTAACATTTATCATTTGCATACTATAAAATTATACAGAGCAGCTGTTTGGTTGCCATGGGCAACTTCTCCACTGGCTCACTTCTCCACTCTTTTCACTGCTTCATGAATGGACCCCTTTGTATGATTTGAGATTTACATATCCCTTTTAGGGAAACGCTTACAATACCGCCAGTTGGGATCTCGGAGGTCACAATGCTGATGCTGGAATCCCGACAGGTAGTGAAATACTGCCACCGAAATCCCGGTGACACAGGCTATTCTCCCTCTGTGGGTGTCCACGGCACCCACAGATGAGGAATATAACTAGGGCTGCTACAAGAAATTGTGGGGCCCGGGACTGACAAAATATGCAGGGCCCCCCTTCCACCTCTCCCCTCCGTCCGCAGCATGGTCTGCTTTACATTTCCTTTACATTTATATATATATATATATATAATTCTAGGTCTGCTGGCACTCCAAGTTTATATATATATATATATATATATATATATATATATATAGCAGTTCCACAAGCCGGAACTCCACGGATAGCTTCAACTTAACTTGCCAGAGTGCTCTCACAGGGCTAGCCAACCCCCTACTATATCCTCCATGTCAAAGAGGCACTCCCGGACTTCCAAAGTGGTGAGACAACGTGGTGTTTATTTCAACATGGCGGGGTACTACCCCCGTCATCAGGACACATGGGGGGTAGTACCCGGAAACGTTGAAATAAACACCACATTGTTTGACCACTTTGGAAGTCCGGGAGTGCATCTTTGACATGGAGGATATATATATATATATATATATATATTAAAAGAAGAGATTTCCCCAGGGAGCTGATGTCGTACTTTGGTATGTACAAGTTTTGTATAATAAAATAATCTTAAAAAAGAGAGATTGTTTATTTTTTTAAAAAGCAATACATAAAACTGTTTACAATTTGCCCAGAATAACAATAAACAATGTTTGTACAGACGATAGTTGTGTTGGTAATTCAAACAACATCTAAATGATCTTCTTTGTAGAGATGTCAGAGAACAATGTGCTAACCCAACGCGTTTAGTCCTACAGACTTCATCAGGGGTGTATTAATCTAAACAATACAGAAACATTCATAAACAACTTCACTCTTCTAGTTATAATACAATTAACTCTCTTCAAAAGCTTATTGAATACATACCAAAGAATCACAATATGGACATACATCTTATCGTGTCTTCAAAAAGGCAATTTAACAATGCTTAAAATAGTATCGGACCAAATTTCACCATATGGGGTATCTGTAAAATCATAACATATGTTACCAAAAGAATATTACCATAAAAATATATGGACAGGATATATTATGTGAGGAGGAACAGAGGAGGAGAACTGGTTTACAAGGATTCTATTGGGCTTTTAATCAGCCTTACTGCTTCATACTTAGTCAGAAAGGATTGTCTGATCATATTTGAATGTTAAACATATTTATACGTTCAACTTTTAATAAATATGGGACCAACAGAATGTGTAGATAATTCTCTGATTAAGCATTACTAATATTCGCTTAATATTCACCAATAGGAAGTTTGAAGTGTAGATATACATATAAATAATTGTTATATATTTTATTTATTTTTATTTTTATTCGCATTGGCACAGATTATACATACCAATTTAAATTGAATTGGAAGTAACCCTTTTCACTGATTATCCACTGGGTATAACCTTTTTGAAATTTAGAGTAATTCTGAATTTATAATAGAAAAGAGATTCTATTTAACTCTTGGGTGTGGTATTTATAATGTGATCGCCCATACCACATTCATCATACATACCAATTTAATTAAATTAAGCCCATAAGATGGCAAATCACTGGATATCTTCCAGATGTCAATTTAGACAAAGTGGACCACTGTAATAGTACCTATGATTAAACAGAATATGTGGACGGGTATAATATTTGTCATTTTAATCCCCCTTGAAATATGTCTTATTTAGTATACTCATCGTACATACCAATTAGATTACATCAAGCCCATAAAGTGACTGATCACTGAGTGTCGTCCCAGTGTTTATTTGAACAAGGCAAATCACAGCAACAGTGCCTATAATTAGACAAAATATAGACGGGTGTAATGTTTGTAATATAATTCCCCTGTGAGGTGACATCCTTATTATATTCATCATACATACCGATTCAATTAAATAAAGCCAATTGAAGCAGCTAATCACTGGATATCGTCCAGGTATCAATTTGAACAAGGCAAACCACTGCAATTGTGCCTATAATTAGACAAAATATACGGGTATTATAGCACTAGTCTAAATCATTGTTTTTTTATATATAAAAATCCCATATATGGAGATTGTTTCCCAAGCAGACCTGGTCAGTGCTGCTTAATCAGGGATTGACATAGCATAACATAACTGGAGCTGATGAAGAAACACTCCAAAGCATTTCTCTTCAACAGTGGCATATCAAATTTCAAACACAAGGTGTAACATAGAGAAAGCTATTACTGCTTTTTACCAATTTTTTAGTGATAACATGTTCAGATAACATGGAGAACCATGAAGTTAACATGCTTACCTCTCCACAGAAAGTAACACTCCTAGCTGCTGCATGGTCTGAGGGCTGGAAATCCTGGGTTTAAAAAGCCCTTAATTGACTACATCACTTCCTATCTGATGATTAGCAAGAAAGTGTTTAAAACTCCATATTTTTCTGTTACCGGTGTGTAATGAACTTATGTTAACCTAAAAAACGGCCCCGATAAGAATTCCTTAATTAATTGAAAAGGAATGGTGCTGTGCCTTAAGGAGAGAGAGATTTAATTTGATAATTGCTCTCCAATTACTACCATGGCGTGCATTCCACCAGGCAAATGGAGTTTCCTATTGTTACTTTGTTGCCTAGGTAACCATAGTTACCTAGGCAACACCCTTAAATGGTGTGACACATAAATTCCCAATGATTAATAAATTACCCCAATCAGCTTTTAATGACAATAACTGATACATAATATTTAATTAACTATTCATTCCCATCACAAACAGTCCTAGCTATCAGTATTTAATATTTATTAATTAGGCTGCAATTTTGTGCATAAATTGTGTTATTTTACTTATACCCTCAGGTATAGGCAGTTCTATATTAATAAGTGATAATTTCTTCATCAACCCACTCCCTAATTATTCAACCCTTAATGTGGCATAAAAATTGTAACTATACATAATAATTATTTAACTATTCATTCCCATCATAAAACAATCCTAACTCTCAGTATTTAATATTTACTAGTTAAACTGCAATTTTGTGCATAAATTATGTTATTTTACTTATACCCTCAGGTATAGGCAGTTCTATATTAACAAGTGATAATTTCTTCATCAACCCACTCCCTAATTATTCAACCCTTAATGTGGCATAACAATTGTAACTATACATAATAATTATTTAACTATTCATTCCCATCATAAAACAGTCCTAACTCTCAGTATTTAATATTTACTAGTTAGACTGCAATTTTGTGCAGAAATTGTGTCTCCCCCCCCCTCATATCAACAGGTGTAAGCAGTACTGTATTAACAAACTTTTCTTAAAAGTGATACTTACTTCATCAACCCAATCCATAATTATTAAACCCTTAATATGACATAAATATTGTAGCCATCCTTCAGGTAATACTACTGTCCACAAGCTTCGATTAAATGCAATTATTCCTGTACAAAATATTAACTTATACTATGTAGGGAGTACCTAGCTCAATTAACTTCATGATTCTCCATTTACATTGCAATATATTGCTCTTATTCAGATAATCAATACAGATTAGTAATTCAATTGCTACATATAGTGGCCCTATATTATCAGTATAAAGATACAAATAAAGAAAAGAGGACAAGAGGGGAAAGCCAAAAAAAGAAGATGGAAAGGAATGATTCTAATGATTGACCTTCATTTAGGTGATTCCTATTTCTAGAGAACTAGAGAAAAGAGACAATATCAATGCCCTCATTATGGCCTCTCAGGGCTTGAGTGTTTAAAGTATAGATCCAGAACGTTTCACATTTTGACAGTGTAAGTTCTCGACTGCTGCCTCTTATGTCAATCGGTATGAATTCCAAAATGGTGAACGTGAAATTTTCCCTATTAATTAGGGAGTTGTGTTTCTCTCCATAATGTCTGGACAGACTATGAGTGGCTACCTTATTTTTTATGTTTCTCATATGTTCTTGTACTCTGATTTTGGCTGCTCTTTTTGTCTTCCCTACATATGACATATTGCAACTGCAAGTGATTCTATAAACTGCAAACTCTGTATTGTAATTCACCAGATGATATAGTTTGAAAATTCTGCCCGTATCCAACTTATATTGAAACTGTTTGCGCTCCATATGCTTACAGCATATACACCTGGAGCATGGAAAACACCCTTTGGTGGGAATAATGGAGCCGGCCTGGAGCTGTGATGTCTCAGGCCTAGTGATTCTACTCGGAGCCAGTCTGCTTTTCAAGTTTGGTGCTCTTTGAAAGACTATATCAGGCTTTTTTGGCAATGCAGGGCCCAGAATTGGATCCTTTAATAAGATACCCCAATGTCGTTCCAAGATTTTCTTGATGGCGTAGTTTTCACAATTGTATTGGGTTACAAATGGTCTGCATGGACGTTTGTCGTTTTCAGGTTTCTTCATCTGCGGTTGTAGCATCTATTTTCTGTCCTTATGTGATGCTCTGATTTTAGCATCATTGATTAGGTCATAAGGGTAGCCTCTTTCAATGAACCTTTCCTGTAACAGGGTGGCTTGTTCCCAGTAGTCCTTGTTGCTACTACAGTTACATCTCAAGCGTAGGAATTGAGCAAATTGAACTCCTCCATCTGTAGAGTGATGGCAGCTTGACTGCGGGATATAACTATTTGCGTCCACTTCTTTGAAATGTGTTTTTGTCTTGACCACTTCTCCTGGGTTACCCATTAGGACCAGATCTAAAAAGTCGATGTTTCTAGGTTCTACCCTGTATGTGAATTTCAAATTGAAGTCTTTCGTATGTATGAATGAAATGAAATCGGAAATGCCTGTTACATCTCCTATCCAAATAAGCAAAAGGTCATCAATATATCTCTGATAGAATAATATATTGTCAAAAAAGCTGGATTTATATACAAAAAGCTCTTCCCAGACTCCCATGAGGAGATTGGCGTACGATGGGGCGAACTTAGTCCCCATCGCAGTACCTTGCTGTTGTAAATAGAATTTCTGATTGAATTCGAAATAGTTGTGACTCAAAATAAATGTTATACTTTCCAACAGAAAATTAATTTCTCCGGGGGATTTTCCTGGATCGGCTAATAACGTTTTTTTGACTGCTTCAAGACCTTTATTGTGAGGTATACACGAATATAGTGCCTGAACGTCTATAGTTAGCCAGCAATATTCTTCAAATTGATACCTGGACGATATCCAGTGATTAGCTGCTTCAATTGGCTTTATTTAATTGAATCGGTATGTATGATGAATATAATAAGGATGTCACCTCACAGGGGAATTATATTACAAACATTACACCCGTCTATATTTTGTCTAATTATAGGCACTATTGCGGTGATTTGCCCTGTTCAAATAAACACTGGGACGACACTCAGTGATCAGTCACTTTATGGGCTTGATGTAATCTAATTGGTATGTACGATGAGTATACTAAATAAGACATATTTCAAGGGGGATTAAAATGACAAATATTATACCCGTCCACATATTCTGTTTAATCATAGGTACTATTACAGTGGTCCACTTTGTCTAAATTGACATCTGGAAGATATCCAGTGATTTGCCATCTTATGGGCTTAATTTAATTAAATTGGTATGTATGATGAATGTGGTATGGGCGATCACATTATAAATACCACACCCAAGAGTTAAATAGAATCTCTTTTCTATTATAAATTCAGAATTACTCTAAATTTCAAAAAGGTTATACCCAGTGGATAATCAGTGAAAAGGGTTACTTCCAATTCAATTTAAATTGGTATGTATAATCTGTGCCAATGCAAATAAAAATAAAAATAAAAGTAAATAAAATATATAACAATTATTTATATGTATATCTACACTTCAAACTTCCAATTGGTGAATATTAAGCGAATATTAGTAACGCTTCATCAGAGAATTATCTACACATTCTGTTGGTCCCATATTTATTAAAAGTTGAACGTATAAATATGTTTAACATTCAAATATGATCAGACAATCCTTTCTGACTAAGTATGAAGCAGTAAGGCTGATTAAAAGCCCAATAGAATCCTTGTAAACCAGTCCTCCTCCTCTGCTCCTCCTCACATAATATATCCTGTCCATATATTTTTATGGTAATATTCTTTTGGTAACATATGTTATGATTTTACAGATACCCCATATGGTGAAATTTGGTCCGATACTATTTTAAGCATTGTTAAATTGCCTTTTTGAAGACACGATAAGATGTATGTCCATATTGTGATTCTTTGGTATGTATTCAATAAGCTTTTGTAGAAAGTTAATTGTATTATAACTAGAAGAGTGAAGTTGTTTATGAATGTTTCTGTATTGTTTAGATTAATACACCCCTGATGAAGTCTGTAGGACGAAACGCGTTGGGTTAGCACATTGTTCTCTGACATCTCTACAAAGAAGATCATTTTGATGTTGTTTGAATTACCAACACAACTATCGTCTGTACAAACATTGTTTATTGTTATTCTGGGCAAATTGTAAACAGTTTTATGTATTGCTTTTTAAAAAAATAAACAATCTCTCTTTAGTAAGATTATTTTATTATACAAAACTTGTACATACCAAAGTACGACATCAGCTCCCTGGGGAAATCTCTTCTTTCACTATCTGTTGTTCATACCCCATCTAACAGGGGGTATCTTCCCTAAGTTGAAGCTTTCACATCTTTAGCGCGATAAATGTCTTATATCTTTTCAAATAAATATATATATATATATATATATATATATATATAAAATATGTCCCCACTCATAGCACTCAGGGACTTGAATAGAGAAACAACGATCTGTGTTAATCAAGGCCAAAATACAGAGAAAGAAGGCTGTTAAACTTACTCTCCATAAATCTTTGGAAGCGTGTGTGCAGATCCTTCACAGGTCTCCTTCCGTCGGCCGCATCCCGATAACATCCAAGGCAGTGTTGGACTGGGGGATGAAGGGCCCACCGGGGGAATCCAGTGATAGGGGCCCATACTTATGGGAATGGCCAGCCTACAAAGGGGGTGTGGATAGCCTCCACAGAGGCTTGACACACACAATTGTCTTTTGCAGTGTAATGCAACATATCTACCATGTATAATACAAGGGCACAGTCTGGAACCTGATCCCTAGAGGAAGGAGAGGGCCCTAAGACAGTAGGGCCCACCGGTGGTTTCCCCTGTACCCCTGTGGGCCAGTCCGACCCTGGCCCAAGGCACACTACAGGACTCACCATGACATCGCCGGCTTGTGTTCCCGAAGCGCAGCCACACCATCATGGCACCCCACAGTCTGCATTTCACGGGCACCAGAAACAGCGGAGCGCACCAACATATGAAAGTACTCTTTCATGTTTGTATTGCATATTTATCTTTTTTTGCATAGTTTGTCATGTTCCCTCTGTTGGTACACTCTGCTGTTTCCAGTGCCCTTAGGTGTGGGGAGGGGGTGTGAGTGGGGTGTATGTGGCAGTATGCGGGACCCCTCACTGTCCGGGCCCAGGACTCGAATCCCCTCCCTGATGGCGGCCTAACCTTTGGCAAGCACAGCAAGCCATCGTGCCCACAGCATGACGGGCACAGCAAGCCTGCAAGGGGCTTTCTAGCACTTGCCCCACAGCCAGAATACTGGTGGCCAGGTTCCCACTGTTGGTATACTGGCAGCCGGGATGCATAAAAATTTCAGTTTTCAGAGGTTTGGCCACTTACCGCATATGCACCAAGCTCTAGAATTTGGTACATTCCGGAGCTTCGATGCAGTGGGCAATGCCATCTTCAGATGGCATTACCCAGTAGAAGGCTATGGGTTTCTATTCGCATTGCCCTTTGCCCCTAATTGGATTCCTCCCAGTAGCCCCAGCAGAGTGTAAACAGAGCCACTCCCGGGTCCTAAACTCTGAGGTCCATCTATCGCAAAGGACAGCTCTTATTGGGAGAGCTGTCCATTGTGATTTTCTTCAACCATATGGCATTAATAAATGCCATTATGCTTGTGAAGAGTGTTGGGATGCATCACATTCAAAATTCTATGTGTCATGCATCCCGGCCAAACTGCTGCAGAAGTACGAAATAAAGTCACAAAGGGATTTCCAATATAGAGAACTTTTTTTGTGTCCTTTTTATAGGTTTATAAGTTTAGGTATGTGTTTAAGTTTGTGAACTATGGGAAACACAAGGGCAACAACAGAGTAGTTATAAAAGAGGAATGAATGCTCATGATTATACGAGTACCTAATAAATGGACTGTAAGCCATTAAGTAATTCACATACTCTTTCACCCTCCTCTCTCATTCTAGTCCTCAAGGTAATATTCAATGGCTATGGAAATAATAGCTCAGCATCATGGAGTTTGCGCGGAAAGAGGACAACATTCATCACATACTCATCTGAGGGTTGCTTTAATTTCAAGGTCTAATTAGATTGAATGGAGTAGGTTAAATAACAACTTTTATCTGCTAGTTATGCTTATTTTGCTTTCATCATACTGTACAGTAAGTGTCATTAAGAAAAATACAGCAGATTTTTTTTTTGCCTTTTAAATGTCGCTTACAGACACTAAGCTGTGAGGATGTTTTCTTTACTATGGGGGAGATATATCAAACGTTGCAGAGAGATAAAGTACCATACAGTCGGCTCCTAACTGCCAAGTTACAGGCTGTATTTGAAAATGACAGTTAGGAGCTGATTGGCTGGTATTTTAGCTCTCTCCAATTTTTCTCTCTCCAAGCTTTGATTGATATCCTCCTATGTGTTTTAGGTAGAGCTTAGGAGCATACTTAATTAGAGTTCAACAAAGCAGTTTGTAGAAACATAGAAACATAGAATTTGACGCCAGATAGGAACCACTTGGCCCATCTAGTCTGCCCTTTTTTTTTTACCATATTTTTACCTCAAAGCTTATTTGATCATTATTTTATATTAAGGATATCATTATGTCTATCCCATGCATGTTTAAATTTATCTACAGTCTTAGCCTCTGCCACCTCTGATGGGAGGCTATTCCACTTGCCCACCCTTTCTGTGAAGTAATTTTTCCTCAAATTTCCCCTGAACCTACTTGCCTCCCTCCAGTTTCAGTGCATGCCCAAGTGTTCTACTACTTCTCTTCATTTGGAGAATATTTCCCTCATGGATGCTGCAATTGCAATCTAATTATGATAACATTGCAATTAGATCACGATTGCAGCAACTGGGGTCGACCTCTCCCTGCGTAGCCTGGCTGTGAAGGCAGGCGCACTGCCGCCATGTGTTTTCTTGCAGCGGCTACATGGGACCCCTGCAACACCATGTTGCTGCCAATGACCACCCAGCAAATGCCTCTGTCTGTCAATCAGGCAGAGGCTTTTGCATCACTGCGATACGATCACATCTCCCGGGCTACGCACATGCAGGATGGGCCCTGCTCATGCACATTGACCTGAATCTCAGGGAAATGCGATTGCATTGCTTTAGCGATGCATACGGAATACGGAACTTAGTGGGACATTTACTAAGCAGTGATAAGAGCACAGAAGGGAGCCAGTGGAGAAGTTGCCCATGGCAACTAATCAGCACTGAAGTATCATCTATAATTTGCATACTATTAAAAGATACAGAGCTGCTGATTGGTTGATGGGGCCACTTCTCCACTGGCTCACTTCTCCGCTCTTATCACTGCCTAGTAAATGTCCCCCTTAGTTTGGGAGTTTTTCCAAAATTAAAATTTGATGTGAAAAGTGTAAAAAATACACATCATGTAACGTTTTAACTTGTAGCTATTTTTCTCCCTAGGTTAGTATCTATATCATATATAATAAAAGACTATTGCTGCTCCTCACCTCTATGATGGGAATTTAAGTTTTTTGCACACTCGTGCCCACTAAATTGAGCAATTTAAGTGTTGCTCCATTCAGGCGTGCACAGCCGACGGCGCTGACATTACTGTTATGTTGTTCTGTTGTTTTGACGGGCTGGTAATTAGTAATTTATATTAATCTACAGTTTCTATCTATAATGACACCTCTCAGCTACCTTATGACCTTTGGCGAACTGTCTGGCTACAATTATGCCTGCACCCAGTATTAAATGTATTTGTGGAACAGGTTCGATAGAAAACAAACTTGTTCTTTTCAATATACGTACAGTATTAAAATAAAATATATTTTTCTTTTACATTTAGACCAAGAGCGTGATGTAATGGAGTCCAAGTTCGCCCGACGTGTGGGATGCATGGTTAAGCCTTTCAAATGACTGCCCCTTTAAAAAAAAGTCTGAGTTCGGCCGCCATCCTGCACATCGGGCAAACTCGGACTCTGGGGGTCATTCTGAACCGTTTGCTCGCTTCTTTTTAACGCAGCCGAGTATATGGGTCCCTACTGTGCATGCGCCAGTGCCATAGTGCGCCAATGCATGCCAGACGGCCTAAGGTCGTAGCAGAGCTGCGATCACCTCTGCCTGATTGACAGGTAGAGGTAGTTGCTGGGCGGGAGGGGGCGGAATGGCGGCATTTGGCCGCCGTTTTGTGGGCGCGGTCGCCAGTGCAGGCGTGGCCTGACCAAACAGGGGGGGGGCACAGTGGCTGCGTGACGTCGCAGCTGCTGCAGGCTGAGGAGCGATGAGTAGCTCCTGGCCTGCACGCTAAAGCTGCGCTGGTCGGAAGCTACTCTTGAAGTGCAAAGGCATCGCCGCTGTGCGATGCCTTTGCACTTCTGCGCGCGCGCGCGGGGGGGGGGGTAGCCGGACTGACATGTGGGGCGGACTAGCCCTGTACTGGGCGTCCTCCCGCATGTCACGGAAGATGATCGTAGCTGTGGTAAATTTAGCACAGCTATGATCAACTCGGAATGACCCCCTCTATTACAAGTACTTTACTTTGCCTGGGGTGCCCAGGTGCCTAGGAATGGCCCTGACCTTATGGACCGATATATTTATATCAAGTAAGATTACACACAAGATGTAACTTCATTTAAGATATTATGTATCTCCAGTTTTGCTTCTAACAAAATGTCTTAGACATGTATGAAATGCACTTATATTAAGTAATAGTTTACATATTGTATGTTCCAAACAGACTTTATCCACATCCACCCTGCCACATATGCGGCATCCTACATATGAAATTCAGTACAAGCACAGATACCATACTGTAAATTCTCACAGCATATCACAGATCTATACATGCTAAACTCCATCAGTAACACAACTACAGTTTACACTATTCAAATTCAAATGTAATCCCTGAATGACAACATACAGTATTTAACCCCATATAACCTTAAGCCATGGTGCAGTATAACTATAATTGGTCTTATTTGATAGTAAGCTACAATAGTCAAGCATCCTTGCTGCCAACAAAATTACACTACAAATGACAACATAAATCAATCTCTAATATTATCTGTATTGAAAATAAAAGACACAGACTACACTATAACAACAGTACAATACTAGCTGTCCATGTCTCACAAAAAATGAATATAGCATTTTCAGCATACAGTACTTCAGACAAAACAAGTACTTAGTACTTAGCTACAATACAGTATATCACCTGTATGTCTCATAACTCAATTATTCTTAGTGTTACCCTTGTGCTCTTTTATCTTTTCTTGTGTGTCTGAGACAGAGAGTGTGCTTGCCTATTCAATTTCCAGGTGTAAAAGAGAACAGAGAGACTGAGTGGGTTAGCCCCTTAAGTAGACCTTAGTCCTTTTGTGGGATCAACCCACAGTAAGTAGTCACATCTATTTATCAGGAAACTTGGGTGTGTGGCTTGTTCCTATGGCCTTTCTGTGTGTTGGAGAGCCAAAAGTATCCATAAGTAAATACTGTAGAATGGTTTGGCTAGTATTTTGTGAACAGAAAGGAAGGTAAAATATTTCATTCTAACATATGCTAGCTGAAAACTACTTGAGACTGAATGGAAACTATACTATTCCTCCTGAAAAATTGCTATCTGACATCTTTCTTGTCATACGAATTTAATTTAGGAAAGGGATGTTCTTTTCAGATCCTAGTGGTCTTTTTATTGATTTAACACTCATTGGTTTTTCTCTATCGTCCTAAGTGGATGCTGGGGTTCCTGAAAGGACCATGGGGAATAGCGGCTCCGCAGGAGACAGGGCACAAAAAAGTAAAGCTTTACTAGGTCAGGTGGTGTGCACTGGCTCCTCCCCCTATGACCCTCCTCCAGACTCCAGTTAGATTTTGTGCCCGAACGAGAAGGGTGCAATCTAGGTGGCTCTCCTAAAGAGCTGCTTAGAGAAAGTTTAGTTTAGGTTTTTTTCTTTACAGTGAGTCCTGCTGGCAACAGGATCACTGCAACGTGGGACTTAGGGGGAAAGTAGTAAACTCACCTGCATGCAGAGTGGATTTGCTGCTTGGCTACTGGACACCATTAGCTCCAGAGGGATCGAACACAGGCCCAGCCGTGGAGTCCGGTCCCGGAGCCGCGCCGCCGACCCCCTTGCAGATGCTGAAGCGTGAAGAGGTCCGGAAACCGGCGGCTGAAGACTCCTCAGTCTTCATAAGGTAGCGCACAGCACTGCAGCTGTGCGCCATTTTCCTCTCAGCACACTTCACTGGGCAGTCACTGAGGGTGCAGAGCGCTGGGGGGGGCGCTCTGAGAGGCAAATATAAACCTTATACAAGGCTAAAAATACCTCACATATAGCCCATAGGGGCTATATGGAGATATTTAACCCCTGCCTGACTGGAAAAATAGCGGGAGAAGAACCCGCCGAAAAAGGGGCGGGGCCTATCTCCTCAGCACACGGCGCCATTTTCTGTCACAGCTCCGCTGGTCAGAACGGCTCCCAGGTCTCTCCCCTGCACTGCACTACAGAAACAGGGTAAAACAGAGAGGGGGGGCACATTAATGGCTATATATATATATATTAAAGCAGCTATAAGGGAGCACTTAATATAAGGATATCCCTTGTATATATAGCGCTTTGTGGTGTGTGCTGGCAGACTCTCCCTCTGTCTCCCCAAAAGGGCTAGTGGGTCCTGTCTTCATTAGAGCATTCCCTGTGAGTTTGCGGTGTGTGTCGGTACGTGGTGTCGACATGTATGAGGACGATATTGGTGTGGAGGCGGAGCAATTGCCAAATATGCAGATGTCACCCCCCAGGGGGTCGACACCAGAATGGATGCCTTTATTTGTGGAATTACGTGATGGTTTATCTTCCCTTAAACAGTCAGTTGAGGACATGAGGCGGCCGGACAATCAATTAATGCCTGTCCAGGCGCCTCAAACACCGTCAGGGGCTGTAAAACGCCCTTTGCCTCAGTCGGTCGACACAGACCCAGACACGGGCACTGATTCCAGTGACGACGGTAGAAATTCAAACGTATTTTCCAGTAGGGCCACACGTTATATGATTTTGGCAATGAAGGAGACGTTACATTTAGCTGATACTACAGATACCGTAAAACAGGGTATTATGTATGGTGTGAAAAAACTACAAACAGTTTTTCCTGAATCAGAAGAATTAAATGACGTGTGTGATGAAGCGTGGGTTGCTCCTGATAAAAAGTTGATAATTTCAAAAAAGTTATTGGCATTATACCCTTTCCCGCCAGAGGTTAGGGCGCGCTGGGAAACACCCCCTAAGGTGGACAAGGCGCTCACACGCTTATCCAAACAAGTGGCGTTACCCTCTCCTGAGACGGCCGCACTTAAGGATCCATCAGATAGAAAGATGGAAGTTATTCAAAAGAATATATACACACATGCAGGTGTTATACTACGACCAGCTATAGCAACTGCCTGGATGTGCAGTGCTGGAGTAGTTTGGTCAGAATCCCTGATTGAAAATATTGATACCCTAGATAGGGACAATGTTTTACTGTCGTTAGAACAAATAAAGGATGCATTTATCTATATGCGTGATGCACAGAGGGATATTTGCACACTGGCATCTCGGGTGAGTGCTATGTCCATTTCAGCCAGAAGAGCCTTATGGACACGACAGTGGACAGGCGATGCGGATTCAAAACGTCACATGGAGGTTTTGCCGTATAAAGGGGAGGAGTTATTTGGAGTTGGTCTATCAGACTTGGTGGCCACGGCTACTGCCGGGAAATCCACTTTTTTACCTCAAGTCACTCCCCAACAGAGAAAGGCACCGACCTTTCAACCGCAGCCTTTTCGCTCCTACAAAAATAAGAGAGCAAAGGGCTTGTCGTACCTGCCACGAGGCAGAGGAAGAGGGAAGAGACACCAACAGGCAGCTCCTTCCCAGGAACAGAAGCCCTCCCCGGCTCCTGCAAAAACCTCAGCATGACGCTGGGGCCTCTCAAGCGGACTCGGGGACAGTGGGGGGCCGTCTCAAAAATTACAGCGCGCAGTGGGCTCACTCGCAGGTAGACCCCTGGATCCTGCAGATAATATCTCAGGGGTACAGGTTGGAATTAGAGACGGATCCTCCTCATCGTTTCCTGAAGTCTGCCTTACCAACCGTCTCTTCCGAAAGGGAGAGGGTGTTGGAAGCCATTCACAAGCTGTACGCTCAGCAGGTGATAGTCAAAGTACCCCTATTACAACAAGGAAAGGGGTATTATTCCACTCTATTTGTGGTACCGAAGCCGGATGGCTCGGTAAGGCCTATTCTAAATCTGAAGTCCTTGAACCTCTACATAAAAAAGTTCAAGTTCAAGATGGAGTCACTCAGAGCAGTGATAGCGAACCTGGAAGAAGGGGACTTTATGGTATCCTTGGACATCAAGGATGCGTATCTACACGTTCCGATTTACCCCGCACACCAGGGGTACCTCAGGTTCATTGTTCAAAACTGTCACTATCAGTTTCAGACGCTGCCGTTCGGATTGTCCACGGCGCCTCGGGTCTTTACCAAGGTAATGGCCGAGATGATGATTCTTCTTCGAAGAAAAGGCGTATTAGTTATCCCATACTTGGACGATCTCCTAATAAGGGCAAGGTCCAGAGAACAGCTGGAGACAGCTTTAGCACTATCTCAAGAGGTGCTAAGACAACACGGGTGGATTCTGAATATTCCAAAATCCCATTTAATCCCGACAACTCGTCTGCTGTTCCTAGGAATGATTCTGGACACGGTTCAGAAAAAGGTTTTCCTTCCAGAGGAAAAAGCCAAGGAGTTATCCGATCTGGTCAGGAACCTCCTAAAACCAGGAAAAGTGTCAGTACATCAATGCACAAGAGTCCTGGGAAAAATGGTGGCTTCTTACGAAGCAATTCCATTCGGCAGATTCCATGCAAGAATATTCCAAAGGGATCTGTTGGACAAATGGTCAGGGTCGCATCTGCAGATGCACCTGCGAATAACCCTGTCACCAAAGACAAGGGTGTCACTTCTGTGGTGGTTGCAGAAGGCTCACCTATTAGAAGGCCGCAGATTCGGCATTCAGGATTGGATCCTGGTGACCACGGACGCCAGCCTGAGAGGCTGGGGAGCAGTCACACAAGGAAGAAACTTCCAGGGAGTATGGACGAGTCTGGAAAAGTCTCTTCACATAAACATTCTGGAACTAAGAGCAATCTACAATGCTCTAAGCCAGGCGGAACTTCTCCTGCAAGGAAAGCCGGTGTTGATTCAGTCGGACAACATCACGGCGGTCGCCCATGTAAACAGGCAGGGCGGCACAAGAAGCAGGAGTGCAATGGCAGAAGCTGCCAAGATTCTTCGCTGGGCGGAGAATCACGTGATAGCACTGTCAGCAGTGTTCATCCCGGGCGTGGACAACTGGGAAGCAGACTTCCTCAGCAGACACGATCTTCATCCGGGAGAGTGGGGTCTACATCCAGAAGTCTTCAACATGTTAATAGACCGTTGGGAAAGACCAATTGTAGACATGATGGCGTCTCGCCTCAACAAGAAACTGGACAAATATTGCGCCAGGTCAAGAGATCCACAGGCAATAGCTGTGGACGCACTGGTAACTTCTTGGGTGTACCAGTCAGTGTATGTGTTTCCTCCTCTGCCGCTCATACCAAAGGTATTGAAGATCATACGGCAAAGAAGAGTAAGAACAATACTAGTGGTTCCGGATTGGCCGAGAAGGACTTGGTATCCGGAACTTCAAGAGATGCTCACGGACGAACCGTGGCCTCTACCTCTGAGAAGGGACCTGCTACAGCAGGGTCCCTGTCTTTTTCAAGACTTACCGCGGCTGCGTTTGACGGCATGGCGGTTGAACGCCAGATCCTAAAAGGGAAAGGCATTCCAGAAGAAGTCATTCCTACCTTGATTAAGGCACGGAAGGAAGTCACCGTGAAACATTATCACCGCATTTGGCGAAAATATGTAGCGTGGTGCGAGGATCGGAAGGTTCCGACGGAGGAATTCCAACTGGGTCGTTTCCTACATTTCCTGCAATCAGGATTATCTATGGGTCTCAAATTGGGATCCATTAAGGTTCAAATTTCGGCCCTGTCAATATTCTTCCAAAAAGAATTGGCCTCTGTCCCTGAGGTCCAGACTTTTGTCAAGGGAGTACTGCATATACAGCCTCCTGTGGTGCCTCCGGTGGCACCGTGGGATCTAAATGTAGTTTTAGATTTCCTCAAATCCCATTGGTTTGAACCATTGAAAAAGGTGGATTTGAAATATCTCACATTGAAAGTGACTATGTTACTAGCCCTGGCCTCTGCCAGGAGAGTATCTGAATTGGCGGCTTTATCTTATAAAAGTCCTTATCTAATCTTCCATTCGGATAGGGCAGAACTGCGGACTCGTCCGCATTTTCTCCCTAAAGTGGTATCAGCATTTCATCTGAACCAACCTATTGTGGTGCCTGCGGCCACTAGCGACTTGGAGGACTCCAAGTTGTTGGACGTTGTCAGAGCCTTAAAAATATACATTGCAAGGACGGCTGGAGTCAGAAAATCTGACTCGCTGTTTATATTGTATGCACCCAACAAGTTGGGCGCACCTGCTTCTAAGCAGTCGATTGCTCGTTGGATTTGTAACACAATTCAACTTGCACATTCTGTGGCAGGCCTGCCACAGCCTAAAACTGTAAAAGCCCACTCCACAAGGAAGGTGGGCTCATCTTGGGCGGCTGCCCGAGGGGTCTCGGCATTACAACTCTGCCGAGCAGCTACGTGGTCGGGGGAGAACACGTTTGTAAAATTTTACAAATTTGATACCCTGGCAAAGGAGGACCTGGAGTTCTCTCATTCGGTGCTGCAGAGTCATCCGCACTCTCCCGCCCGTTTGGGAGCTTTGGTATAATCCCCATGGTCCTTTCAGGAACCCCAGCATCCACTTAGGACGATAGAGAAAATAAGAATTTACTTACCGATAATTCTATTTCTCGGAGTCCGTAGTGGATGCTGGGCGCCCATCCCAAGTGCGGATTATCTGCAATACTTGTACATAGTTATTGTTAACTAATTCGGGTTAATGTTAAGGAGCCATCTTTAAGAGGCCCTTTCTGTTGTCATACTGTTAACTGGGTTTAGATCACAAGTTGTACGGTGTGATTGGTGTGGCTGGTATGAGTCTTACCCGGGATTCAAAATGCCTCCCTTATTGTGTATGCTCGTCCGGGCACAGTACCTAACTGGAGTCTGGAGGAGGGTCATAGGGGGAGGAGCCAGTGCACACCACCTGACCTAGTAAAGCTTTACTTTTTTGTGCCCTGTCTCCTGCGGAGCCGCTATTCCCCATGGTCCTTTCAGGAACCCCAGCATCCACTACGGACTCCGAGAAATAGAATTATCGGTAAGTAAATTCTTATTATTTCCATTTCATGATACATCTAGCCTGAAACACTGTATGGAGATTATGCAGCAACATGTGCCTGTCACATAGCATAAAAAAGTGGATCTCAGTGAGATTGGGTGACTCCGATACAATCATTCTGGTTTGAAGCTAATGTGTTTCAGGTATTCACAAGGGACCCCACGAGCTTGGAGATAAGAACTTCACTGCTAACATCATGCTGGGCATGGCCCTCATAGTTAGTACCAGAAATGATCAACAAATATATACTGGCTGAAGAAGATGTAGATAGAATCAGCAACAAGGCACTACTGATAAAAGCACATACTGTAAATGTACAAGGAGTGGAAGATAAAGCAGGATCCCTGGCACTAGGAACTGAATGAAACAATCTGGGCTTGAAACATCGGTAGTCTAAAAAAAGGTCAATTAGCTCAACAGAGTTATTAGTGTTGCAGTGTTTAAGTACTGTACTTCAATCAGGGTCACACAGCTTTTCAGGTTCAAATGAAACAAATGGAACTTTACTGTCAGCGATCAGCATTAAATGAAAACAAAAAACAGGCTAGCTCTGATTGCAGGGCACTGCTTTACTTCTTACCCCCTCTCTAAAATGGGCAGCTAGTCTGCGTGCAAAGTCTGAAAGTTCTCCCTGCCTCTTGCAGGTGTATACACAGCCTCCTGGCCTTCTCAGACGCAAGGCTCATTTGACTGGCTTCTTCTCACTAACCCAAGCATAGTCACAGAGATTGTGGTCATTTCTGACTCCTGCAGACTTGGATGCTGGCTTCTTGGTCCCACTGGCCTCCTGGGTCACTGGGCTCTTTGTCTACCACAGTCCGACTTGGACTCCACAGTCAGCCTTCCTGGCTTCCATAGCCCTCTACTTGGGCTGTGTACACAGGCAGCAGCCTCACTTGACTGCACAGTCCCCTACACTGACTCCACTCTGCAGCCATTGGTGTAGTCACACATGCTTTTTCTTCCTTGTGTGGATGGATCCCTCCAGCCCCACACAGACTTCATGGCTCACTATCAGCATCTATCTAACATTGCTAAACTATCCATCTCTTGGGTCCAGTGCATGATAATATGTGTAGTATGAGACGATTTCAGTGGACTAGGACTAACTTCAGGTTTCTATAGTCAACCAACCCAATGTAGTAATTCTCCCACATCTCCCATATGTAATAAAATGAACCTTATATACAGTACTACCTGTTTAGGTAGCACCACATTAAGAAACAAATGGCTGTCTTGTCAATTCTGTTTTGCTTGTGGATCCAAAAATGTCATGGTGACTTAGTTTTGTTGGTGTACTACCAATGAATAGTAATTGATATTCCACATGTATGTGCTCTGGTGTCAGCATGAAACATGGAGTTTATTTATGGCTTTAAAAATTTATGTCAAAAGTATTCTAGTCTATGGTCACTCTACTGTTTTTACTTATCCTGATCACGGGGGGTAATTCCAAGTTGATCGCAGCAGAAATTTTGTTAGCAATTGGGTAAAACCATGTGCACTGCAGGGGGGGCAGATATAACATGTGCAGAGAGAGTTAGATTTGGGTGGGGTATGTTCAATCTGCAATCTAATTTGCAGTGTAAAAATAAAGCAGCCAGGATTTACCCTGCACAGAAATAAAATAACCCACCCAAATCTAACTCTTTCTGCACATGTTATATCTGCCTCCCCTGCAGTGCACATGGTTTTGCCCAACTGCTAACAAAATTCCTGCTGCGATCAACTTGGAATTACCCCCACTGTTGGGTTACTATTGTCCTCTACCAGTAAACTGTACTGTGTTTGTTCTAAACCTCCAGGGGGACATTTTTGTTAATTAATGTATTGACTATCCTTTCAATATAAACTTTGGATGGTGGTGACATCATGAAGACCTTTGGCTCATCCTGCAACAGTTCCGGTGGTAACGTCATTAACCCTAATCTTAACCCTAACCCCTATGCCATCCCTAGTGTTTAACCTTAACACTCCCTTTCCACAGCCTAATCCTAATCACCCTCCTAAAATGTAAGCCTAACCATCTCTTCCCACAGCCTAACCTTAACTCGTTGCTCTCTGCAGAATGTTGACATTTCACATGTCAATATTGCGAATATGTTGACATTCTGCAGGTGCCAACATGCTCCAAGTCAACATTTTAACAATGTCGACATAATTGTGTTGGTGATGGGATTCAGGAAATGTAACAATGATCAATCAGGGTAGCAAATATCTTAGAAATCTGGAGACTTTTAATGTGCAATCAATTTTTTTTATCTTAGTCCCTAGCATCTGTCTAAATCCAGCTGCCACAGCACTTTGCACTTATGGCAGAACACTAAAATGTTCTTCAATTGCTCTGCTGAAAGTATAGTTTATTGGATATCTTGTTCTTACAAACAGATTTATGTTGGAAGGACAAAGAGACATTTCTGTAGGAGAACGTTAGAACATTTTAAAAACAGTCTGAATAAAATCTTAAAAGGTTTGTTATTTCTCAGCATGAGGGCTATACATAGTGGTTAGATTTTATGAAAACCTGCATATAAAATGGGACGTGAGAAAGAAAATGTAGATAAATATAGCTACAGCTAAGGACAGGATGGGTATATAGTTTAATAAAGAGCATCACTGCATTTAATACTTAAAAGCTCTCACTGCTGTCAGTAACTGGACTCCTGCCATTAATACAAAGTAGAGATGTGCGGTTTGGATTTCACAGAATCCGAACGTCTGAACAATGGGTATCTGAGTGTACCCAAGGCACACTTGGGTGTTCCTGCCAGACTCGGATCCCATATTGAGGCTGAATATCATCTTCCCAGCATCGGATTCTCATGGGACTTGGATTCCAAATAAGGCACTGCGGTTAGGACTCAGCGCCATTTCACTCAATGCACACTGCTGTTTGCTGCATTATACTCTGCTGTTTTGGCTGTCCTATTTCAGAGACTCCAGACTTAACTAAGTGGCTGTGCACAGGGCCGTATTTAGGGCCACATGAGCCTGGAGCTGAAATTTTTCAAGTACCTATACTGAGAAGGGGAAGAGTTGTGACCAGTGCTGTATGGGTGCTGGTCAGAGCCATGTGAGTGTGTACACCCTATACACTGAAGCCTCAATGTCTTCCCAAATACATAAACATAGAAAAATTGCATAATTTTTAGAGATGTGCACCGGAAATTTTTCGGGTTTTGTGTTTTGGTTTTGGATTCGGTTCCGCGGCCGTGTTTTGGATTCGGACGCGTTTTGCCAAAACCTCCCTGAAATTTTTTTGTCGGATTCGGGTGTGTTTTGGATTCGGGTGTTTTTTACAAAAAACCCTCAAAAACAGCTTAACTCATAGAATTTGGGGGTCATTTTGATCCCATAGTATTATTAACCTCAATAACCATAATTTACACTCATTTTCAGTCTATTCTGAACACCTCACAATATTATTTTTAGTCCTAAAATTTGCACCAAGGTCGCTGAATGACTAAGCTAAGCGACCCAAGTGGCCGACACAAACACCTGGCCCATCTAGGAGTGGCACTGCAGTGTCAGGCAGCATGGCACTTCAAAAAAATAGTCCCCAAACAGCACACGATGCAAAGAAAAAAAGAGGCGCACCAAGGTCGCTGTGTGACTAAGCTAAGCGACACAAGTGGCCGACACAAACACCTGGCCCATCTAGGAGTGGCACTGCAGTGTCAGGCAGGATGGCACTTCAAAAAAATACACAAGAAATACAAAGATAGTGGACCACTGCGCTCACTGCGGCTGCAGTTTTGTAGAACCTTGGTGTCACTCAACACCATATACCGTGAACATAAACAAACAAAAAATGAGAAATTAACAAAAAAGTAGTACTCATTTTTTGTTTGTTTACTTAAAAAAAATAGTCCCCAAACAGCACATGATGCAAAGAAAAAAAGAGGCGCACCAAAGTCGCTGTGTGACTAAGCTAAGTGACACAAATGGCCGACACAAACACCTGGCCCATCTAGGAGTGTCACTGCAGTGTCAGACAGGATGGCACTTTAAAAAAAATAGTCCCCAAACACCCCTTGATGCAGAGAAAAAAAGAGGCGCAATGAGGTAGCTGTGTGACTAAGCTAAGCGACCCAAGTGGCCGACACAAACACCTGGCCCATCTAGGAGTGGCACTGCAGTGTCAGACAGGATGGCACTTCAAAAAAATAGTCCCCAAACAGCACATGATGCAAATAAAAAAAGAGGCGCAATGAGGTAGCTGTGTGACTAAGCTAAGCGACCCAAGTGGCCGACACAAACACCTGGCCCATCTAGGAGTGGCACTGCAGTTTTCTAGCGAGAGGATGAGTGCTTCCATCCTCATGTGAAGCTGAACCACTAGCCATGAACATAGGCCAGGGCCTCAACCGTTCCTTGCCACTCCGTGTCATTAATGGCATATTGGCAAGTTTACGCTTCTCATCAGACGCTTTCAATTTTGATTTTTGGGTCATTTTACTGAACTTTTGTTTTTTGGATTTTACATGCTCTCTACTATGAAATTGGGCATCGGCCTTGGCAGACGACATTGATGGCATTTCATCGTCTCGGCCATGACTAGTGGCAGCAGCTTCAGCATGAGGTGGAAGTGGATCTTGATCTTTCCCTATTTTAACCTCCACATTTTTGTTCTCCATTTTTTAATGTGTGGAATTATATGCCAGTATCAATAGCAATGGCCTACTACTATATATACTGCGCACAACTGAAATGCACCACAGGTATGGATGGTTAGTATACTTGACGACACAGAGGTAGGTAGAGCAGTGGCCTTCCGTACCGTACTGCTATATATACTGGTGGTCACTGTCAACAAACTGCAAAACTAAAATGCACCACAGGTATAGAATCTAGATGGATAGTATACTTGATGACACAGAGGTAGGTAAAGCAGTGGCCTTCCATACCGTACTGCTATATATACTGGTGGTCACTGTCAGCAAACTGCAAAACTAAAATGCACCACAGGTATAGAATCTAGATGGATAGTATACTTGACGACACAGAGGTAGGTAGAGCAGTGGCCTTCCGTACTGTACTGCTATATATACTGGTGGTCACTGTCAGCAAACTGCAAAACTAAAATGCACCACAGGTATAGAATCTAGATGGATAGTATACTTGACGACACAGAGGTAGGTAGAGCAGTGGCCTTCCGTACCGTACTCCTATATATACTGGTGGTCACTGTCAGCAAACTGCAAAACTAAAATGCACCACAGGTATAGAATCTAGATGGATAGTATACTTGACGACACAGAGGTAGGTAGAGCAGTGGCCTTCCATACCGTACTGCTATATATACTGGTGGTCACTGGTCAGCAAAACTCTGCACTGTACTCCTACTATATAATATACTGGTGGTCCCCAGTACCCACAATAAAGCAGTGTGAGCACAGATATATGCAGCACACTGAGCACAGATATGGAGCGTTTTTCAGGCAGACAACGTATACTGGTGGTCACTGGTCAGCAAAACTCTGCACTGTACTCCTCCTATATAATACTTCTGGTCCCCAGTCCCCACAATAAAGCAGTGTGAGTACAGCTATATGCAGCACACTGAGCACAGATAGGGAGCGTTTTTCAGGGAGAGAACGGATAAAACTGGTTGTCACTGATCAGCAAAACTCTGCACTGTACTCCTCCTATATAATACAGCTGCTCCCCAGTCCCCACAATTAAGCAATAAGCACAAACGGAGAGGACACCAGCCACGTCCTCTCCCTAACATTTCCAATGCACGAGTGAAAATGGCGGCGACGCGCGGCTCCTTATATAGAATCCGAATCTCGCGAGAGTCCGACAGCGGGATGATGACGTTCTGGCACGCTTAACCGAGCCATACGGGAGAATCCGAGTATGCCTCGGACCTGTGTAAAATGGGTGAAGTTCGGGGGGGTTCGGTTTCCGAGGAACCGAACCCGCTCATCACTAATAATTTTGTGAGAAAACTACAAAACTATTTTAATCCTTATAACTTGATTGATTGATTGATTAATTGTTTGGCCAGCCATGCAGCTAGTCATTATTTTGCTGCCAGGATGATGGCCTTATTTTTAAGTGGAGGATTGGAGCTGTAGCTCCATCTGCTCCATTGTTAATCTGGCCCTGGCTGTGCAGTATACTAACAGTGTATATAGGGGCATGCTGCGCTATACTCTGCTGTGTTGGCTGTGCTGTGTCTAGACTCCAGAGACTCCAGACTTTACTAAGTGGCTGTGCAGTATACTAACAGTGTATATAGGGGCACGCTGCACACTGTAATATACTCTACTGTTTTGGCTGTGCTGTGTCCGGACTCCAGACCTCACTAATGGCTGTGAAGTATTATTGACAATGTATATAGGGGCACGCTGCATGCCGCTGTGTGTTGTGCTGTACTCTACTGTATTGGCTGTGCTTTACTCAAGTGTGCTTTGTTCACGTGCATCTATAAGCCCTGTGATCCACATAGCTTGAACCGAGCTGCAAGTTTGAAAATAGACAAATACAAAATAAATATCTATTGTTTTTGTACTGGTTGGTTTGTGCACTTTACTCAAGTGTGCTTTGTTCACGTGCAACTATAAACCATGTAATCCACACAATTTGAATTGAGCTTCAAGTTAAAAAAGCAGAAAAATAAAAATAAAATATATATCTCTACTGTTGGTACTGTATGGTGCACTTTGTTCATGTGCATCTATAAGCCCTGTGATACATGCAGTTCGATTCGAGCTGCAAGTTGAAATAAATAAATAAATAATAATAATAATTATATATGTATGTATATATGTATATATATATATACTAGGTGCTTCATCGCACCCTACGGGCGCTCTTCACACCGTCGCAAGGGGCTACGCCCCCTTAACCCTTGCATGCCTTTCTGGGGTTCAATATTTGTATTATATGGAGTATTACATGCATTCCTTTGTTAGTGGTTAAATATTGCATAATGAAAGGGCATGCGATGGTGAAGGAGGCGCAGCCCCTTGAGATGGCGTTAACAGCACCTGCAGGGCATGATATATAGAATGTAGCGGGTGCGGGGGGGACTGCGGATGGGGGAGGGTGTCTGTAGATGCTGCGGGTGGAGGGAAAGCGGAAGCGGGGGGGCCCGGATGGGGAAGGGATAGGAGGTGCTGCGGGTGGGGGAGGGGCAGAGGAGTGGGGACTGCAGATGGGGGAGGGGTCCGGAGGCACTGCAGTTGGGGGAGGGGCAGGGGTGCCACGGGTGGGAGAGGGGCTGGTGCAGGGATGTTGCGGATGGGTGAAGGGTTCCGGAGGTGCTGGGGGATTGGAAGGGGCGGGGGTGCCGGGGGTGGGGTAGGGGGTCTGGAGGCGCCATGGGTAGGGGAGGGGCAGGTACGGGTGGTGCGGCTGATGGGGAATGAGGTCCGGAGGTGCTGCAGGTGGTGGAGGGGCAGGTGTGGGGGTGCCATGGGTGGGGGAGGGGTGGGTGAGGGGGGGACCGCGGATGGAGGACGGTGTCTGCAGATGCTGCTGGTGGAGGGGGGCAGGTGTGGGGGGAGACATATATGGGGGGTGGATGGTGGAGGGGGTCCGGAGGTGCTGTGGGTGGTGAAGTGGCGGAGGAGTGGGAGCCGCGGGTGGTGTAGGGGGTCTGGAGGCACAGCGTGTGGGGGAGGGGTGGAGTGCCGCATGTGGTGAAGGGGAAGGTGCGGAGGTGTGCTGCATTGGGGAGGGGTCTGGAGGCGCTGCGGGTACTGTACCTGCCAAAAAGGTAGTTGGAGGGTATGCAGTAACAGGAGTGACAGGGTAAGAACAGGGGTGACGGGGCCAGGACAGGGGTGACAGGGTCAGAACAGGGGTGACGGGGCCAGGACAGGGGTGAAGGGGCAAGGACAGGGGTGACGGGGCCAGGACAGGGGCGACGGGGCCAGGACAGAAATGACAGGGACAGGATAGGGGTGACAGGGCCAGGGTAGGGGCAGCAAGACCAGGACAGGGGTGATAGGGCCAGGGTAGGGGCGGCAGGACCAGGAGAGGGGTGACAGGACCAGTATAGGGTTGACAGGACAAGCACAGGGGTGACAGGGCCAGGATAGGGGTAACAGGGCCAGCATAAGGGTGACAGGGCCAGGATAAGGGTGAAAGGGCCAGGATAAGGGTGAAAGGGCCAAGATAAGGGTGACAGGGCAAGGCCAGGGGTGACAGGGACATGACAGAACACAGGGCACGGGAGAGATTGGTATTAGGGACAAAACAGTGGTGACAGATGTGTCTTACCGGAGTCACTGCTGCTGGCTGCTGCTGTTCCTCTCCAACCTGTTGGGATCTGCTGCTGGTGGAGACTTGGCATGGCTGACTCTCTTAGGTTGGAGTCCTGCTTCCTCTGCCCGTCTGCATCCCTCCCCCCCTCCTCAGTCACACACCGCAGACCTCGCGCATCTGCCAGGCACTGTGGTTCGGGGAGACTGGGAGTGACTGGTTAGCCCCCAGGAGACGCTGCGGCTGGAGGGAGGAGGGGGTCATAGCATGCACGCGGCACGGACCTCGTGGCTGCTGGGCACTGTGGTAAGGGGAGACTGGGAGTGACTGGTTAGCTCCCAGGAGACGCTGCAGCTGGAGGGAGGAGGGGGTTGGAGCCTGCAAGCAGCTCGGACTTCTGCAGCGCTACCCGCCGGCTAAAGTGTGTGAAGGAGCTGGGCGCACCTCACTGCGGGTGGCAGCGCTGCAGCTAGCGGTGGGGTTGCCGGGGCTGGAGATAACAGAGGCAGTACGGAACCTGCACAGCGGCAGGTGCCCCACAAAACTGCAGCTAAGAAGCGTGGAGTGTGCCAGAAAGTGACGCTCCTCCGCGCCAGAGAGACCCTGCTGAGTATGCTGATGTGGGGGGTTCAAGCACACAGTGAGCCGGTGCCCGTCTGTCTGTACGGCATACCCCCTCACACACCCCCATACCTCCCAACTGTCCCGATTTTCGCAGGACAGTCCCATATTTGGGGGTCTGTCCCGCTGTCCCACCCGCGGGTCGCAGTGTCCCGCGTGGGGCGGGCAGTTGGAAAGCTCCTAGAGCAGCGGTTAATAGTGGAGACAGAGGGAGAGGGGGCATCAGGGGGTACGGATTAAGGTGGGGGTTCCAGCAGCAGAGCCGGATTAAGGGGGGGGGCAGGGGGTACGTACCATTGGCCCCACAGTTTTAGGGGGCCCCCCAGCTTAAGTAGCTCTGTCCCAGCTCAGAAGCTCCCCCGTCCTGCCAGCAACAGCGGCAGCATTGTGCTACAGTCAGCACACGCTGCTGCGTATTGGCAGGTCTGTGGTGTTGCAGGGAGGCAGCAGTCTCCCTGCTTTCTTCTGCCTGTGTGGGTGTCTAGGGGGGAGCGACCACCTCCTCTCGATTTAGCCCTAGCCGAGGGGCCAAAATTCCAGTTAAAAAAAAAATTGCATAAGGGGGCGTGGCCTCGTGGACGCAATTAGGCCACGCCCCCAAACCCACAGCAGGCACAGCAATGAGATAGGGCTCCCCTGTCTCAAGTGCCCTGGGCCCCCCGGACTCATAATCAGCCCCTGGGGGCATGCCAGCAGCTCACAGAGCGCTGGGCATGCCCCCTCACTGACGAAAACGGGGGCCCTCCCGTGAAGCCACGCCCCCTTTTCATTGGCCACGCCCCTTTTTCGCTGCGTGTGTGTCCCTTCTTCTGCCTGAAGAAAGCTCCTGAAGAAAGCTGGGAGGTATGCACCCCTGCCTGTGCCATGCCCATACTATCTGCTTCCGCTCCTATAAATTTGGCCAGATCTGTGACTCATTTGACTAACTCCGCCCAGTGTTGTGACTCCGCCCAGCGTTAGCAAATGAGTCACAAAGTCACAGATCTGGGCTATTATATAGGATATATATATATATATAGGATGTAGGCTGGCGGCACTCATGGGACTTGTTAGCATAAATAACTCGGGACTGCCCCCGAGTGCCGCCAGCCTACATCCTATATCATTGGTGTGATACACCTAGGAGGGCACCAGGGCATATCGATATTTTTTGGAAGAGTGCCGACTAGAATTGTAGCTATATATATATATATATATATATAACTCCAGATGTGGTCGCACTCTCACCAAAACTGCAGAACATCGACTGGGGTGACTCCCAAGAGGTCCAGCATGAAAGTCCAGACTTCAACGTACTGTATAGAAAGCCAACATAAAGGGGCACTCACCAGAATTTTGCACTTAAAAGGCATTGATTTTAATGCATACTTATCAAGGTGATGTCTCAAACAGATAATTAATTCTCGTGAACGAGAATGAATTATCTGGTTGAGACATCACCTTGATAAGTATGCATTAAAATCAATGCCTTTTAAGTGCAAAATTCTGGTGAGTGCCCCTTTATGTTGGCTATATATATATATATATATATATATATAGTGTAGCTATTGTTTTTGTAATGATTGGTTTGTGTGCTTAAAAGCCCTGTGATCCATACAGTTGGAGCTGAGCTGCCGGTTTGAAAAAAGTAATAATATCAAAACAGTATCTACTGTTTTTGTACTGGTTGTTTGGTGCGCTTTACCAAGTGCATTTTGTTCACGTGCATCTATAAACCCTGTGATCCTCACAGTGATCTGCAACTTGACAAATGGAAAACTATCAGTTTAGAGAAGAGCAACCAAATACTAGTGCAGCAGCTGCTGCCACCAGTCATGATAACGATTCTAGTCCAGCAACGTTATCTACTAAAGCCGATGCTCAAGGGCATAGCAGGTCAAAGTCAGGGCATCTAACATCAAAAACCCAATATACAGTGTTAAAGAAAAAAACACCTCTTTTAAAGGAAAGGTTTGGTGCAGAAAACTGCCAACATGCCATTCACCACACGCAGTGAAGTAAAGGTTCATGCCTTGGCCTTTATTTCTGAGTGGTGATTTTGCAACTGTCAGTGAAACATCTTCTTCTGCCTGTCATGACAATGCAAGAGCTTTTCACTGAGAGTCTAGAAGAGGTGTCAAAAAAATTAAAACCACTAAGGCAGTAGAACAAACTGTGCATTCAGAACCATCAAACATTCCTGAGGAACATTTAGGTGTGTCCACGTTAGCTATGTGTGAGTCTAAAATTTCTCACACTGTCCTGATAGAGAAGCCTCTTCACCTCTTTCCACCATTTCTGCACCAATTGCACATGCAGGGAGCAGTACAAGTAAAGATAGTGATGGTAAGAGCATAACAGAAATTGAGGATTCGTGCGTGTAAGTGGAACAGGATGAGGGGGATATATGTGTACTTCTATCTGACACTGTGGAGGATGTTGTTTGTGTAAGTCAGCTACCAGTGGCTGCAGGTCTTGCCTATGATAAAAAGAAAGCCATTGTGATGCCTGGTCATAAAACCGAAAAAGCCACCTCTTGGGTGTGGGATTATTTTTACCCAAATCCTGACAATGTTTGTGAAGGCATCTGCTCCATTTGTAAGGCCAAAGTTGGTAGAGGTAGGGATTTAGTCATCTAGGCAACTCCTCCATGTTATGTCATTTGCGGCGAGTTCATGAAATTTATTATACAAGATTATAATGTAATTAACACCCTCATCATCAACCTCCTCATTAGTGATCAGAGGTAGTCCTTCCAAAAAAATGTTTTGTGGGGGCACAAACAAAGCAAGCACTTCATCCACAAAAGTGTCAGTCCGTGTTGCTGAAGTGTTTGGTTTCTTAAATTGTGCATGTCCTTTTTAATATGCAACATAAGGGTGGGAGGGAGAACCATTATTTGAAACTGCGCATGCTCAAAAAATACTAAAAACACCTATGATGCATACATTACACAAAGTGTATGCAGAAAGGTGCTGTTGCGATTGATTCAGATGGTAACAGACAGTGCTTTAAGTGGTCCTAGAGAGGTGATGAACTCACCACCCCCACCGATGCTTGTGAAATAAAGGGATTGCACGTGCCACAAAAAGGGGCATGGCCTCGAAAAGAAAGGGGCATGGTCATGCAATAGTATCCCCAATTCAAATTACGCTGCACAGTAGCACAATCTTATTCACATTACACCACATACAGTAGTAGTGTCCCTTATTCATGTTATGACACACATTAGTGCCCCTTATGCATAAAGCCCACAGTAGAAGCACCCCAAATACACATAATGCCCACAGAAGCACCCCTTATGTCCCCAGGAGTGATGCCCCTTATTAAGTGCCCCCTATGCAATGCTCTCATTAGTATTGCCTCCAGTAGTAATGCCCCCATAATTATGCCCTCTGTACTTATGCCCCCAGTAGATATTCCCCCTGTAGATATGCCCCCAGTTGGTTTGCCCCCAGTAGTTATGCCCCAGTTTGTTTGCCCCCAGTAGTTATGCCCCCACTTGGTATGCCCCCAGTAGTTATGACCCCAGTAGGTTTTCCCCCAGTAGTTATGCCCCCAGTTGGTGTGTCCCCAGTAGTTATGCCCCCAGTTGGTGTGCCATCAGTAGTTATGCCCCCAGTTGGTTTGCACCCAGTAGTTATGCCCACAGTAGGTTTGCCTCCAGTTGCTGTGCCCCCAGTTCCCCCCTCTATTAGCGCTGCTTAATGCTTACACACAAAAGAAAAAAAACTGGATTTTAATACCTACCAGTAAATCCTTTTATCGTAGTCCGTAGAGGATGCTGTGCTCCACTTCAGTACCATGGGGTATAGATGGTTCCACAGGAGCCATGGGCACTTTAAGACTTTTCAAGAGTGTTAACTGGCTCCTCCCTCTATGCCCCTCCTCCAGACCTCAGTATAGGAATTGTGCCCAGGGAGATGGACATTTCAAGGAAAGGATTTACTTTTAAGTTAACGGTGAGATTCATACCAGCTCACACTTCAACCATGCCGCACACATGGCATTCAACAAAACACATGCCAACGGGCATGAACAACTCAGCAACCATGCTGAAACAACTTAACAAAATAATAACTGCAGGTAAAGAATGCACTGGGCCTGGTGCCCAGCATCCTCTATGGACTAGGAGAAAAGGATTTAACGGTAGGTATTAAAATCCTGTTTTCTCATACGTCCTAGAGGATGCTGGGGTCCACTTCAGTACCATGGGGTTATATCAAAGCTCCAGTATGGGCAGGAGAGTGCGGGTGACCCTGAAGCACCGATTGACCAAACTTGAGGTCCTCATCGGCCAAGGCGTCAAACTTGTAAAAGTTAGCAAACGTGTTTGCCCCTGACCAAGTAGCTGCTCGGCAAAGCTGTAACGCCGAGACTCCCCGGGTAGCACCCCAGGATGAGCCCACCTTCCTAGTAGAATGGGCAGTCACTGAATTCGGTACCGGCAATCCTGCCATAGAATAAGCGTGCTGAATCGTACCTCTGATCCAGCGTGCAATAGTCTGCTTAGAAGCAGGACACCCAATCTTGTTGGGAGCATACAGGACAAACAGAGCCTCTGTTTTCCTTATTCAAGCTGTTCTTGCAACATAGATTTTCAAATCTCTGACCACATCCAGAGACTTTGAACCAGCTAAGGTGTCAGTAGCCACTGGCACCACAATAGGTTGGTTTATATGAAAATAAGAAACCAGCTTAGGATGAAATTGCTGACGAGTTCTTAACTTAGCCCTATCTTCATGGAAAATCAAGTACGGGCTCTTGTGAGACAAGGCCCCTAACTCAGACACCCTTCTTGCGGATGCCAAGGCCAACAGCATGACCACTTTAAGAGTGAGAAACTTCAATTCTATCCCCTGGAGAGGTTCAAACCAATCCGATTGAAGGAACTGCAACACCACGTTAAGATCCCATGGTGCCACAGGAGGCACAAATGGAGGTTGGATGTGCAGAACCCCTTTCACGAAGGTCTTAACTTCTGAAAGGGAGGCCATTTGTTTTTGAAAGAAAACGGACAAGGCCAAAATCTGGACCTTGATTGAACCCAATCGTAGGCCCCCATCCACACCAGCCTGAAGAAAATGGAGAAAATGTCCTAGCTGAAACTCTTCCGTTGGAGCCTTTTTGGATTCACACCAAGACACATATTTTCTCCAAATACGGTCGTAATGTATAGATGTTACCCCTTTCCTGGCCTGAATCAGAGTGGGAATGACTTATTTGGGAATACCCTTCCGGGCTAGGATCCAGCGCTCAACAGACATGCCGTCAAACGTAGCCGTGGTAAGTCTTGATACACGCACGGCCTCGCAAAGAGGAAGAGGCCGATGATCTTCTATGAGCAACTCCTGAAGATCTGGATACCAAGACCTTCTTGGCCAGTCCGGGACAACAAGGATCGCTCGAACCCTTGTTCTTCTTATGATTTGAGAACTTTTGGTATTAGTGGAAGTGGAGGGAAGACATACACTGACCGAAACACCCACTGGGTCACTAGTGCATCCACTGCTATTGCTTGAGGGTCTCTCGACCTGGAACAATATCTCTGAAGCTTCTTGATGAGACGAGATGCCATCATGTCTACTTGAGGAACTCCCCAAAGACCTGTCACCTCTGCGAAGACTTCTTGGTGGAGGCCCCATTCTCCTGTATGGAGATCGTGTCTGCTGAAGAAGTCTGCTTCCCAGTTGTCCACTCCCGGAATGAAAATTGCTGACAGAGCTCTTGCATGTCTTTCTGCCCAGAGGAGGATCTTTGTCACATCTGCCATCGCCGCTCTGCTTTTCGTTCCGCCCTGACGGTTTATGTATGCGACTGCTGTTACATTGTCCGACTGGATCTGTACGGGTTGATCTTGAAGAAGATGTACCACTTGTAGAAGGCCATTGTAAATGGCTCTCAACTCCAGAACGTTTATGTGAAGACAAGTTTCTTGACTTGACCATCTTCCTTGGAAGCTTTCCCCCTGTGTGACTGCTCCCCAGCCTCGTAGACTTGCATCTGTGGTTACTAGGACCCAGTCCTGAATCCCGAACCTTCGTCCCTCTAGTAGGTGAGAACTGTGTAGCCACCACAGGAGCAAAATTCTGGCTTTGGATGACAGGATTATCCTCTGGTGCATGTGAAGGTGGGAACCGGACCACTTGTCCAACAGGTCCCACTGGAATACTCTGGCATGGAATCGGCCAAACTGTATGGCCTCGTAGACTGCTACCATCTTTCCCAACAGCCGAATGCATTGATGAATCGACACTCTTGTTGGTTTCAGAATTTGTTTGACAATTCTCTGGAAAACCAGAGCCTTTTCTACTGGAAGAAATACCCTCTGTACTTCTGTGTCCAGTATCATCCCCAGAAAAGACAATCTTGTTGTCGGTTCCAACTGTGATTTTGGAAAATGTATGATCCAACCGTGTTGTTGAAGTACTGTCAGGGAGAGTGCAATGTTCTGCACCAACCTTTCCCTGGACCTTGCTTTTATCAGGAGATCGTCCAGGTAAGGAATTATATTGACTCCTTTCTGTCAAAGGAGGACCATCATCTCCACCATCACCTTGGTGAACACCCTCGGTGCCGTGTAGAGTCCAAACGGCAACGTCTGAAATTGTTAATGACAATCCTGTATCGTGAATCTCAGATTGATGTGCTTGATGTGGAGGATAAATGGGAACGTGTAAGTAGGCATCTTTTATATCCACTGACACCATGAAGTCCCCTTCCTCCAGACTGGAAATCACTGCCCTCAGAGATTCCATCTTGAACTAGAACCTTTGCAGCTAGAGATTCAGTGTTTTCAGGTTTAGAATTGGTCTGACCGATCCGTCCGGCTTCAGAACTACAAATAGGCTTGAATAAAACCCCAAATAAAAAACAATTATTTCCAGCGCCTCCTAGCCACCTAACTAATAAAATTGGTCGTTTATATCAAAATAGCAGCTCTCAACTGGACAATACTGATCTGTCCACCAACAAAACAGCACAAAAAGGATAATATATTATCAGAGAGCTCATATAGTTATATATATCCAATTTTTTACATACAAAATAAAAATAAATATAAACACATGCACATATATAAAAATAAAAAAATAAAAACTCCCCCTACTGCAGCAGGTAAAACCTTATTTAGATGGACACTTCCACTACATCCAGATTAGTAATTCATAGTAAGGAATATTCCTATTATAGAGTCCAGATCAAGGTGTCAGTCCTGAAATGAAAGAACAACTAATGGATTTTAACGTTTTGGTGCAGCTGTGAGCATTTGCACATGCTCTTCGAGATCCCTGTATATAAGAGCCGGACAGCCGGCTATCGACTCCCACTAATGTAGCCGCAAAGCGGCCAGGTGTAATTGATGTTGAACTTTAGTGTCCGTACATACATACAGGGCTTGTATGTCCACTCCCGCTGTGCTTATAGGGCCAAATAACAAAATGTCCACTTTACTCACGGCCAGTAGCGTGCTTGCTTGTCATCTGTGGACGGCCCCCGTTATCGATAGCTGTCACAGTCGGGAGACGGCACTTTTCCTTTCCTTAGTGCGAAATGCAACGGAGGATCTCGTAGGATGATCAGCTTCCAAATACACAGTAGTTGTGAAGGATGTTGATAAGTTTGTACCGCTGAAATGTAGGAGGGCATCAGTAAAGAATAAGCCCCAGTCCTTATGCGTTTCTCCGCTATTGTAGGTATGCGGTTTCGTCAGAGGATAAAACGGGGCTGTCCTGCATGATATTTAAACTCCAGGGGAACAACCGCATTGTAAATTACCTGCATAGTCACACCTGAGTAGTCAGTAATTATATCTCACATGTGCTTAAATAACTTTAATAGCGACCAATATAATAAAAATCCTAATCTTACATTATAAATATAAATAAACATGGTGGACTTATTATATAGCAAAAATATGATCAAAAATGCTTTCAACAATTTCTAAATCTTCTAAATATCGGAAGACAGAGGTGATGGCACACACTCACTAATTATAGTCAAGGATAACAAATCCATAAAAACCTCCTAACCCTTGCATAGCTTCCACTGTAGTCTAGTGGTCTAATGTTCTGCATTACTACACACATGGTCCCAGGTTCAAATCCCCATCACAACCACATTAGGCCACAACCTTTAATAATAATTTCTATTTTTATTCTTATTAGTATTTTTATTCTTATTCATCCATGTGTATAAGTTGCTTTAGAAATATATATATATATATATATATATATATATATATATATATAAATCTAGCAAGTAACAAATATAATATAGTCGAATGACATATATGAAATGTGTCTAGGAGGCAATAATGAAAGGTAATGAAGATAACTCCCATTCCACATTGCACTCCTAAAAATTAGATTAGATATTCAGATTTCATTTAGTAACAACGGACCCAACAGCATAGCAGTTGACATCACCCTATTGGGATCCTTGTCATTATTAACTCCAAAACAGTTCCCACTAAAAAGTGGGTTTAATGAACGGAGGAAAGATGGAGAGGGTTATAGGAAAAGAGAGAAGGAGAAAAGGGGGGAAAATGGCAACCAATTATTAAACCCACACTTGAAAGTTATCTAATGTTATTGATCTCCATATTTTCATTTAAACCATCGGGCACCAAAGTGCCCAAATTAAAAATCCAGAATGCTTCTCTTGTGCATAACTTATTGAACCTGTCGCCACCTCTAGGAGTAGGTGCCACAGATTCAATACCCTGTATTTTTAACAGATTAACATTGCCGTCATGATGATGAGTTACATGTCTGGACACGCTGTGATAAACATTCTTCTTTAAGACATTTCTTCTATGTTCGAGAAACCTGGTATTTAGGCTCCTAATCGTCCTCCCCACATACTGTTTACCACAAGCGCAACTTATCAAATAAATGACGTATGTCTGCTGACAATTAATAAAGGTCTCAATGCCAAATTCGAGTCCAAGTGCTGTTGATTTAAAGCAGATACTTCTATGTATTATAAACTTACAAGTGATGCAATTAGTCTTACCGCATCTAAAACAACCCACCATTTGGTTTAACCAAGTTTTCTTAACCAATGATTGTGCGTTGGCCTGAAAGAAGCTGGGAGATAGGTGATTCTTTAAGTTCCTAGCCTTTTGAAATACTACCCTTGCCGAATCTCCTAGGCAAGGGTTAAGAACTTTGTCTAATTTCAGAAGTTCAAAGTTTTTCTTGTTACCGAAACGCCTCTTCATCAGTACAGTTGCGTTTCATTCTAAGATACTGTCCTATGGGTATGTTATCTTTCCATTTGTGGTGATGACAACTGCCAGAGTTTAGAAAACTGCTGCAGTCGACCTCCTTTTTGTAGGTCTTAGTGACCAACTTGTTACCCCTAACCGAGAGAGCAATGTCGAGATAGTTGATCTGAGTAGGGTGACAAGAGTGACTAAACTTAAGCCCAAAAGTGTTAGAATTAAGATACGAAAGAAAAGAAGACACACTAGAGACCCCATCCCAAATAATAAAAAGATCATCAATGTACCGACCATAGAGCACCAAATTCGCGCTGAAGGGGCCCCCCCAAATATATTGGTCCTCAAAGAGCCCCATACAGAGATTGGCAAAACTCGTCGTGAATTTGGTGCCCATGGCGGTACCGTGCACTTGGAGATAAAACTGTGAGTTAAATAAAAAATAGTTGTGTGATAAAATAAAATTCATGGACTCCAACACAAACCCACGCCGTCTGGGCGACAGTCCCACAACAGGTTTGTGAAACGGCGGCAGGCTTCCACCCCTCCTTGATGGGGGATGTTGGTGTAAAGAGACTCGACATCACAAGTCAAAAGTACATAGCTCTCGCGCCACTCAATATCACTCACAAGATGGAGAAAGTGAGTGGTATCCCTGATGTATGACCGGAGCCCGACGACATGGGGTTGTAGGTAGGAGTCCACGAATGCTGACAGATTAGATGTGAGGGACCCAACACCAGATATGATGGGACGCCCCGGGGTGCTACCAAAGACTTGTGGATTTTTGGGAGGTGATAATATGTGGGGATAACTGGATATGGATTGAAAAGAAACAGATACTCCTCTTTAGTGATTGCTCCCTCGGTTAGGGCTTCCATAAGAAAAGATTTAAAGACCTGGACATAGGTCATTGTAGGATTGGAGGGGAGTCTAGAGTAGAATGTCTCGTTCCCCAATTGCCGGGAGGCTTCCTCTAAATACATAGTTCTATCCTGTAGCACAACCCCTCCCCCCTTGTCTGCAATTTTGATGATAATGGTAAGATCATCTTTGAGTGCTTTAAGAGCTCGTCTTTCATTAATATTTAAATTATAACCATTTGTAACTCCTTTTTTTCTTTCGCATAAAGAGCGAAAATCATTCAGTGTTGAAGTATGGAAGGTCTCAATATAAGAGCTTCTATGTTGTATAGGATAAAACTCTGACTTCTTTTTGAAGACTCTACTAGCACCAACCTCTTCATATGTGTTATCTAGAATATCAAATACTCTCTTGAGTTCTTTCTCACTGTCCTGTTCTAAACCATCATTCTCCATCAGTAGTGAATTCAAAATCTCTACTCCCCTTCGATCCTCATTATTCAGTATAATAGGTGTGCCCTCAATATCATGTTGTTTTAAAGATTTGTTGACAAAATACCTCTTACGGCACAAATCCCTAGTATATCTATTAAGAGCCACAAATAGCTAAAAAATGTCAGGTTCCACTAACGGTGCAAACTTAAGACCTTTTGCAATAACGGATTTTTCATGTTTGCTCAATACCCTCGATGATAAGTTGAAAATGCCCTTATTCCTCACCCTAGCCTTACATTTTTGGTGTTGTGTCTTAACTCCTCCTCTACACCCTCGAGTTCTTCTTGTCTTGACCTTTTGGGGGTATTGGGTTGTAGCATCTGGAATCTGTTTTGTATTTCCAGATGACTCCTCCCCACTCCTAAAAAATCTTTCCTGGACTTCTGTTCAAACCTCTGTTCACCTTCCAACCTATAAGATTCTTTAGGTCTTGCTCCTCTACTTTCAAAAGATCCTCTTCTTTTATTTTGGAAATTATTCCCTTCTTTTTTATACCCTCTACCTATTTCTTGTTGTGAACTCTCTTGATTTGATGTTCCCTCATGTCTGGTTGTTTTCATCCCATGATGACCATGTGTATTGAAAGTGGATGAAGTGCTCATTCTCCTATTCAAATTTACTTTGTAGTGCTTATTACTATTTGTGGGATTTGTTTCATATTCTTGCCTTCTATCCTGATATCCTCTTCTCTCACTCTCTCCATTCCCAAATCTTCTATTGTATGACCTCACTTGGTCCAAAATATAGTCCTTATTATCTCTTTCCAACTTCCTTCTTTTGAAAGTAATAAGTGACTGTTCAAATTCTTTAATCTCTGTGTTTAATAACCCATCTCATTCAAAAAAATCCTTATTGGTTTCAAAAGGTTTAAGCTGTTCCTGTATCTTTTCAATTTCTCTGGAAAGTTTGTGAACTTTTTCTTCCCTATACTTAATTAAAAGTTTAATAAGAGAAAAAGAACAGGAATCCAGTATATCATTCCATTGTTTTGTCAAGTCAGGGTCATCTTTAAACGAACAAGACTTATGGATACGTAGACCCCGTGGAATCACTTTTGTATCTAAATACTTTGTGAGAGTCACTTGATCCCACCAGTGGCGAGTTTCTGTTTTTAATAATGTTTCTAATTCAAGAAATAACTTGCCAATTTCTGGTGTATCAATACCCACATCACCATTTTGTATAGTGTTGTCTGCCATCAACCTCTGTCTCCTTAATAATCTATCTGTCACACTCTTGAAAGAAGACATAACTGTAAATATTCCAAGGACGCTGCCAGAAGCAAAACAGTAAAAACCACAAAGAAAAAACAATTATTTCCAGCGCCTCCTAGCCACCTAACTAATAAAATTGGTTGTTTATATCAAAATAGCAGCTCTCAACTGGACAGTACTGACCTGTCAACCAACAAAACAGCACAAAAAGGATAATATATTATCAGAGAGCGCATATAGTTATATATATCCAGTTTATTACATACAAAATAAAAATAAATATAAACACATGCACATATATAAAAATAAAAACTCCCCCTACTGCAGCAGGTAAAACCTTATTTAGATGGACACTTCCACTACATCCAGATTAGTAATTCATAGTAAGGATTATTCCTATTATAGAATCCAGATCAAGGTGTCAGTCCTGAAATGAAAGAACAACTAATGGATTTTAACGTTTTGGTGCAGCTGTGAGCATTTGCACATGCTCTTCGAGATCCCTGTATATAAGAGCCGGACAGCCGGCTATCGACTCCCGCTAATGTAGCCGCAAAGCGGCCAGGTGTAATTGATGTTGAACTTTAGTGTCCGTACATACAAACAGGGCTTGTATGTCCACTCCCGCTGTGTTTATAGGGCCAAATAGCAAAATGTCCACTTTACTCACGGCCAGTAGCGTGCTTGCTTGTCATCTGTGGACGGCCCCCGTTATCGATAGCTGTCACAGTCGGGAGATGGCACTTTTCCTTTCCGTAGTGCGGAATGCACCGGAGGATCTCGTAGGATGATCAACTTCCAAATACACAGTAGTTGTGAAGGATATTGATAAGTTTGTACCGCTGAAATGTAGGAGGGCATCAGTAAAGAATAAGCCCCAGTCCTTACGCGTTTCTCAGCTATTGTAGGTATGCGGTTTCGTCAGAGGATAAAACGGGGCTGTCCTGCATGATATTTAAACTCCAGGGGACCAATCGCATTGTAAATTACCTGCATAGTCACACCTGAGTAGTCAGTAATTATATCTCACATGTGCTTAAATAACTTTCATAGCGACCAATATAATAAAAATCATAATCTTACATTATAAATATAAATAAACATGGTGGACTTATTATATAGCAAAAATATGATCAAAAATGCTTTCAACAATTTCTAAATCTTCTAAATATCGGAAGACAGAGGTGATGGCACACACTCACTAATCATAGTCAAGAATAACAAATGCATACAAACCTCCTAACCCTTGCATAGCTTCCACTATAGTCTAGTGGTCTAATGCTCTGCATTAATACACACATGGTCCCAGGTTCAAAACCACATTAGGCCATAACCTTTAATAATAATTTCTATTTTCATTTTTATTAGTATTTTTATTCTTATTCATCCATGTGTATAAGTTGCTTTAGAAATAAATATATATATATATATATATATATATATATAAATCTAGCAAGTAACAAATATAATATAGTTGAATGACATATATTAAATGTGTCTAGGAGGCAATAATGAAAGGTAATGAAGATAACTCCCATTCCACATTGCACTCCTAAAAATTAGATTAGATTATCAGATTTCATGTAGTAAAAACGGACCCAACAGCATAGCAGTTGACATCACCCTATTGGGATCCTTGTCATTATTTACTCCAAAACAGTTCCCACTAAAAAGTGGGTATAATGAACGGAGGAAAGATGGAGAGGGTTATAGGAAACCTTATAGGTTGGAAGGTGAACAGCGGTTTGAACAGAAGTCCAGGAAAGATTTTTTAGGAGTGGGGAGGAGTCATCTGGAAATACAAAACAGATTCCAGATGCTACAACCCAATACCCCCAAAAGGTCAAGACAAGAAGAACTCAAGGGTGTAGAGGAGGAGTTAAGACATGACACCAAAAATGTAAGGCTAGGGTGAGGAATAAGGGCATTTTCAACTTATCATCGAGGGTATTGAGCGAACACGAAAAACTAAGATTTTACTCACCGGTAAATCTATTTCTCGTAGTCCGTAGTGGATGCTGGGGACTCCGTAAGGACCATGGGGATTAGCGGCTCCGCAGGAGACTGGGCACAACTAAAGAAAGCTTTAGGACTACCTGGTGTGCACTGGCTCCTCCCACTAAGACCCTCCTCCAGACCTCAGTTAGGATACTGTGCCCGGAAGAGCTGACACAATAAGGAAGGATTTTGAATCCCGGGTAAGACTCATACCAGCCACACCAATCACACCGTATAACTCGTGATACTATACCCAGTTAACAGTATGATAACAACTGAGCCTCTCAACAGATGGCTCAACAATAACCCTTTAGTTAGACAATAACTATATACAAGTATTGCAGACAATCCGCACTTGGGATGGGCGCCCAGCATCCACTACGGACTACGAGAAATAGATTTACCGGTGAGTAAAATCTTATTTTCTCTAACGTCCTAAGTGGATGCTGGGGACTCCGTAAGGACCATGGGGATTATACCAAAGCTCCCAAACGGGCGGGAGAGTGCGGGTGACTCTGCAGCACTGAATGAGCAAACTCAAGGTCCTCCTCAGCCAGGGTATCAAACTTGTAGACTCTTGCAAGAGTGTTTTAACCCGACCAAGTAACAGCTTGGCAAATTTGTAAAGCCGAGACCCCTCGGGCAGCCGCCCAAGAAGAGCCTACTTTCCTCGTGGAATGGGCTTTCACAGATTTAGGGTGCGGCAGTCCAGCCGCAGAATGTGCAAGTTGAATCGTGCTACAGATCCAGCGAGCCATAGTCTGCTTAGAAGCAGGAGCGCCCAGCTTGTTGGGTGCATACAGGATAAATAGCGAGTCAGTTTTCCTGACTTCCTAGAAACATATACTTTTCAGGGCCCTGACTACGTCCAGAAACTTGGAATCCTCCAAGTCCCAAGTAGCCGCAGGCACCACAATAGGTTGGTTCACATGAAAAACTGCTACCACCTTAGGAAGGAATTGGGAACAAGTCCTCAATTCCACCTTATCCATATAAAATACAGATAAGGGCTTTTGACAAAGCCGCCAATTCTGATACACGCCTGGCCGACGCCAAGGCCCACAGCATGACCACTTTCCACGTGAGGTATTGTAGCTCCACGGATTTAAGTGGCTCAACTCAATGCGACTTCAGGAAATCCAACACTACGTTGAGATCCCACGGTGCCACTGGAGGCACAAACGGAGGCTGACTATGCAGCACTCCCTTAACAAAAGTCTGAACTTCAGGCAGTGAAGCCAGTTCTATTTTGGAAGAAAATCGATAGAGCCGAAATCTGGGCCTTAATGGAACCCAATTTTAGGCCCATAGTCACCTCTGACTTGTAGGAAGTGCAGAAAGCGACCTAGCTGAAATTCCTCCTTTGGGGCCTTACTGGCCTCACAGCACGCAACCTATTTCCGCCACATGCGGTGATAACGGTTTGCGTTCACTTCTTTCCTAGCTTTAAATAGTGTAGGGATAACTTCCTCCGGAATGCCCTTTTCCTTCAGGATCCGGCGTTCAACCGCCATGCCGTCAAACGCAGCCGCGGTACGTCTTGGAACAGACAGGCCCCCTGCTGCAGCAGGTCCTGTCTGAGCGGCAGAGGCCATGGGTCCTCTGAGATATTTTCTTGGAGTTCTGGGTACCAAGCTCTTCTTGGCCACCCGGAACTTCTTACTCCTCTCCTTCTTATTATTCTCATTACCCTGGGTATGAGAGGCAGAGAAGGGAACACATACACCGACTGGTACACCCACGGTGTTACCAGAGCGTCCACAGCTATCGCCTGAGGGTCCCTTGACCTGGCGCAATATCTTTGTAGCTTTTTGTTGAGGCGGGACGCCATCCTGTCCACCTGTGGCCTTTCCCCACGGTGTACAATCATTTGGAAGACTTCTGGATGAAGTCCCCACTCTCTCGGGTGGAGGTCGTGTCTGCTGAGAGTCTGCTTCTCAGTTGTCCACTCCGGGAATGAACACTGCTGACAGTGCTAACACATGATTTTCCACCCATCGGAGAATCCTTGTGGCTTCTGCCATCACCATCCTGCTTCTTGTGCCGCCCTGTCGGTTTACATGAGCGACCGCCGTGATGTTGTCTGACTGGATCAGCACCGGCCGGTGTTGAAGCTGGGGACTAGCCTGACTTAGGGCATTGTAAATGGCCCATAGTTCCAGAACATTTATGTGTAGGGAAGTCTCCTGACTTTTCCATAGGCCTTGGACGTTTCTTCCCTGTGTGACTGCCCCCCAGCCTTGAAGGTTGGCATCCGTGGTCACCAGGACCCAGTCCTGTATGCCGAATCTGCGGCCCCCTAGAAGATGAGCACTCTGCAGTCACCACCACAGCGACACCCTGGCCCTTGGAGACAGGGTTATCCGCCGATGCATCTGAGGATGCGACCCGGACCACTTGTCCAACAGATCCCACTGGAAGATCCTTGCATGGGACTTGGCGAATGGAAATTTCTTCGTAAGAAGCTACCATCTTTCCCAAGGCTCGCGTGCATAGATGCACCGATACCTGTATTTGTATTAGGAGGTCTCCGTCTAGAGACGCCAACTCCTTGGACTTCTCCTTCGGGAGAAACCCTTTTTATCCTGTTCTGTGTCCAGAACCATACCCAGGAACAGTAGACGCGTCGTAGGAACCAGCTGCGACTTTGGAATATTCAGAATCCAGCCGTGCTGTTGTATCACTTCTCGAGATAGTGCTACTCCGACGAACAACTGCTCCCTGGACCTCGCCTTTATAAGGAGATCGTCCAAGTACGGGATAAGTACTTCGGCCATTACCTTGGTAAATACCCTCGGTGCCGGGGACAGACCCACGGCAACGTCTGGAATTGGTATTGACAATCCTGTACCACAATTTTGAGGTACACCTGGTGACGAGGGTAAGTAGGGACATGCAGGTAAGTATCCTTGATGTCCAGTGATACCCTGAAATTTTCCAGGCTTGCAATAATCGCCCTGAGCGATTCCATTTTGAACTTGAGCCTTCGTATATAAGTGTTCAAGGATTTCAATTTTAGAATGGATCTCACCGAACCATCTGGTTTCGGTACCACAACATTTTGGAATAGTAACCCCGGCCTTGTTGAAGGAGGGGTACCTTGATTTCACCTGCTGGAAGTACAGCTTGTGAATTGCCGCCAGTACTACCTTTCTCCGAGGGCAGCAGGCAAGGCTGATGTGAGGCAACGGCGAGGGGGAGTCGTCTCGAACTCCAGCCTGTATCCCTGTGATACTACTTGCAGAACCTAGGGATCCACCTGTGGGCAAGCCCACTGATCCCTGCAGTTCCCGAGACGCGCCCCCACCACACCTGTCTCCACCTGTGGAGCCCCAGCGTCATGCGGTGGACTCAGAGGAAGCGAGGGAAGATATTTGATCCTGGAACTGGCTGACTGGTGCAGCTTTTTCCTTCTTCCCTTGTCTCTGTGCAGAAAGAAAGCGCCTTTGACCCGCTTGCTTTTCTGAAGCCGAAAGGACTGTACCTGAAAATACGGTGCTTTCTTTAGGCTTTTGTGAGGAAACCTGAGGTAAAAATTTTTCTTCCCAGCTGTTGCTGTGGATACGAGGTCCCAGAGACCATCCCCAAACAATTCCTCACCCTTATAAGGCAGAATCTCCATGTGCCTTTTAAATGCAGTATCACCTGTCCACTGCCGGGTTTCTACTACCCTCCTGGCAGAATGGACATTGCATTAATTCTGGATACCAGCCGGCAAATATCCCTCTGTGCATCCTTCATATATAAGACAACGTCTTAAATATGCTCAATGTTAGCAAAATATTATCCCTGTCTTAGCGTATTAATATTATCTGACAGGGTGTCAGACCACGCTGCAGTAGCACTATTTATGCTGAGGCAATTGCAGGTTTCAGTATATAACCTGAGTGTGTAAATACAGACTTCAGGATCACCTCCTGCTTTTTATCAGCAGGTTCCTTCAAGGTGGCCGTATCCAAAGACGGCAGTGCCACCTTTTGACAAACGTGTGAGCGCCTTATCCACCCTAAGGGATATCTCCCAACGTGACCTATCCTCTGGCGGGAAAGGGTGCGCCATCAGTAACTTTTTAGAAATTACCAGTTTCTTATCGGGGGAAACCACGCTTCTTTACACACTTCATACATTCATCTGATGGGGGAACAAAACACTGGCTGTTTTTTCTCCCCAAAAATAAAACCCCTTTTATGTGGTACTTGGGTTCATGTCAGAAAATGCGTAACACATTTTTTCATTGCCGAGATCATGTAACGGATGTTCCTAGTGGATTGTGTATATGTCTCAACCTCGTCGACACTGGAGTCAGACTCCGTGTCGACATCTGTGTCTGCCATATGAGGTAACGGGCGTTGTTTGAGCCCCTGATGGCCTTTGAGACGCCTGGGCAGACGCGGACTGAGAAGCCGGCTGTCCCACAGCTGTTACGTCATCCAGCCTTTTATGTAAGGAGTTGACACTGTCGGTTAATACCTTCCACCTATCCATCCACTCCGGTGTCGGCCCCACAGGGGGCGACATCCCATTTATCGGCCTCTGCTCCGCCTCCACGTAACCTTCCTCATCCAACATGTCGACACAGCCGTACCGACACACCGCACACACACAGGGAATGCTCTGACTGAGGACAGGACCCCACAAAGTCCTTTGGGGAGACCGAGAGAGAGTATGCCAGCACACACCAGAGCGCTATATAATGCAGGGATTAACACTATAACTGAGTGATTTTTCCCCAAATAGCTGCTTGTATACATATATTGCGCCTAAATTTAGTGGCCCCCCTCTCTTTTTAACCCTTTGAGCCTGAAAACTACAGGGGAGAGTCTGGGGAGCTGTCTTCCAGCTGCACTGTGAAGAGAAAATGGCGCCAGTGTGCTGAGGGAGAAGCCCCGCCCCCTTTTCGGCGGACTTTCTCCCGCTTTTTCTGTGATACTGGCAGGGGTAATTTTACATCTATATAGCCTCTGGGACTATATATGATGTATATTTTGCCAGCCAAGGTGTTATTTATTGCCCTCAGGGCGCCCCCCCCCCAGCACCCATCAGTGACCGAAGTGTGAGGTGTACATGAGGAGCAATGGCGCACAGCTGCAGTGCTGTGCGCTACCTTGGTGAAGACCGAAGTCTTCTGCCGCCGATTTTCCGGACCTTCTTCGTGCTTCTGGCTCTGTAAGGGGGATGGCGGCGCGGCTCCTGGAACGAACACCAAGGTCGGGTCCTGCGGTCAATCCCTCTGGAGCTAATGGTGTCCAGTAGCCAAAGAAGCCCAAACTACCACCTGTTAGGTAGGTTCGCTTCTTCTCCCCTTAGTCCCTCGCTGCAGTGAGTCTGTTGCCAGCAGATCTCACTGAAAATAAAAAACCTAAATATACTTTCTTTCTAGGTGCTCAGGAGAGCCCCTAGTGTGCATCCAGCTTGGCCGGGCACAAGAATCTAACTGAGGTCTGGAGGAGGGTCTTAGTGGGAGGAGCCAGTGCACACCAGGTAGTCCTAAAGCTTTCTTTAGTTGTGCCCAGTCTCCTGCGGAGCCGCTAATCCCCATGGTCCTTACGGAGTCCCCAGCATCCACTTAGGACGTTAGAGAAATCCGTTATTGCAAAAGGTCTTAAGTTTGCACTGTCAGTGAAACCTGACATTTTCGAGCTATTTGTGGCTCTTAATAGATATACTAGGGATTTGTGCCGTAAGAGGTATTTGTCAACAAATCTTTAAAACAACATGATATTGAGGGCACACCTATTATACTGAATAATGAGGATCTAAGGGGAGTAGAGATTTTGAATTCACTACTGATGGAGAATGATGGTTTAGAACAGGACAGTGAGAAAGAACTCAAGAGAGTATTTGATATTCTAGATAACACATATGAAGAGGTTGGTGCTAGTAGAGTCTTCAAAAAGAAGTCAGAGTTTTATCCTATACAACATAGAAGCTCTTATATTGAGACCTTCTATACTTCAACACTGAATGATTTTCGCTCTTTATGCGAAAGTAAAAAAGGAGTTAAAAAGGGTGATAATTTAAATATTAATGAAAGACGAGCTCTTAAAGCACTCAAAGATGATCATACCATCATCATCAAAAGTGCAGACAAGGGGGGAGGGGTTGTGCTACAGGATAGAACTATGTATTTAGAGGAAGCCTCCCGGCAATTGGGGAACGAGAAATTCTACTCTAGACTCCCCTCCAATCCTACAATGACCTATGTCCAGGTCTTTAAATATTTTCTGCACGCAGACCCTATACAGGAGTGCCGGGTTATCTTCCATAAATATATATATATATAATATATATTTATTTCTAAAGCAACTTATACACATGGATGAATAAGAATAAAAATACTAATAAAAATGAAAATAGAAATTATTATTAAAGGTTGTGGCCTAATGTGGTTGTGATGAGGATTTGAACCTGGGACCATGTGTGTAGTAATGCAGAGCATTAGACCACTAGACTATAGTTGAAAATATGCAAGGTTTAGGAGGTTTTTATGGATTTGTTATCCTTGACTATAATTAGTGAGTGTGTGCCATCACCTCTGTCTTCCGATATTTAGAAGATTTAGAAACTGTTGAAAGCATTTTTGATCATATTTTTGCTATATATTAAGTCCACCGTGTTTATTTATATTTATAATGTAAGATTATGATTTTTATTATATTGGTCGCTATGAAAATTATTTAAGCACATGTGAGATATAATTAGTGACTACTCAGGTGTGACTATGCAGGTAATTTACAATGCGATTGGTCCCCTGGAGTTTAAATATCATGCAGGACAGCCCCGTTTTATCCTCTGACGAAACCGCATACCTACAATAGCGGAGAAACGCGTAAGGACTGGGGCTTATTCTTTACTGATGCCCTCCTACATTTCAGCGGTACAAACTTATCAACATCCTTCACAACTACTGTGTATTTGGAAGCTGATCATCCTACGAGATCCTCTGGTGCATTCCGCACTAAGGAAAGGAAAAGTGCCGTCTCCCGACTGTGACAGCTATCGATAACGGGGGCCGTCCACAGATGACAAGCAAGCACGCTACTGGCCGTGAGTAAAGTGGACATTTTGCTATTTGGCCCTATAAGCACAGCGGGAGTGGACATACAAGCCCTGTATGCATGTACGGACACTAAAGTTCAACATCAATTACACCTGGCCGCTTTGCGGCTACATTAGCGGGAGTCGATAGCCGGCTGTCCGGCTCTTATATACAGGGATCTCGAAGAGCATGTGAAAATGCTCACAGCTGCACCAAAACGTTAAAATCCATTAGTTGTTCTTTCATTTCAGGACTGACACCTTGATCAGGACTCTATAATAGGAATATTCCTTACTATGAATTACTAATCTGGATGTAGTGGAAGTGTCCATCTAAATAAGGTTTTACCTGCTGCAGTAGGGTGTGTTTTTATTTTTTTATTTTTATATATGTGCATGTGTTTATATTTATATTTATTTTGTATGTAATAAATTGGATATATATAACTATATGCGCTCTCTGATAATATATTATCCTTTTTGTGCTGTTTTGTTGGTGGACAGGTCAGTACTGTCCAGTTGAGAGCTGCTATTTTGATATAAACTACCAATTTTATTCGTTAGGTGGCTAGCAGGCGCTGGAAATAATTGTTTTTTCTTTGTGGTTTTTACTGTTTTGCTTCTGGCAGCGTCCTTGGAATATTTACAGTTATGTCTTCTTTCAAGAGTGTGACAGATAGATTATTAAGGAGACAGAGGTTGATGGCAGACAACACTATGAATATGAAACAAATCCCACAAATAGTAATAAGCACTACAAAGTAAATTTGAATAGGAGAATGAGCACTTCATCCACTTTGAATACATATGGTCATCATGGGATGAAAACAACCAAACATGAGGGAACATCAAATCAAGAGGGTTCACAACAAGAAATAGGTAGAGGGTATAAAAAAGAAGGGAATAATTTCCAAAATAAAAGAAGAGGATCTTTTGAAAGTAGAGGAGCAAGACCTAAAGAATCTTATAGGTTGGAAGGTGAACAGAGGTTTGAACAGAAGTCCAGGAAAGATTTTTTAGGAGTGGGGAGGAGTCATCTGGAAATACAAAACAGATTCCAGATGCTACAACCCAATACCCCCAAAAGGTCAAGACAAGAAGAACTCGAGGGTGTAGAGGAGGAGTTAAGACACAACACCAAAAATGTAAGGCTAGGGTGAGGAATAAGGGCATTTTCAACTTATCATCGAGGGTATTGAGCGAACACGAAAAATCCGTTATTGCAAAAGGTCTTAAGTTTGCACCGTCAGTGAAACCTGACATTTTTGAGCTATTTGTAGCTCTTAATAGATATACTAGGGATTTGTGCCGTAAGAGGTATTTTGTCAACAAATCTTTAAAACAACATGATATTGAGGGCACACCTATTATACTGAATAATGAGGATCTAAGGGGAGTAGAGATTTTGAATTCACTACTGATGGAGAATGATGGTTTAGAACAGGACAGTGAGAAAGAACTCAAGAGAGTATTTGATATTCTAGATAACACATATGAAGAGGTTGGTGCTAGTAGAGTCTTCAAAAAGAAGTCAGAGTTTTATCCTATACAACATAGAAGCTCTTATATTGAGACCTTCTATACTTCAACACTGAATGATTTTCGCTCTTTATGCGAAAGTAAAAAAGGAGTTAAAAAGGGTGATAATTTAAATATTAATGAAAGACGAGCTCTTAAAGCACTCAAAGATGATCATACCATCATCATCAAAAGTGCAGACAAGGGGGGAGGGGTTGTGCTACAGGATAGAACTATGTATTTAGAGGAAGCCTCCCGGCAATTGGGGAACGAGAAATTCTACTCTAGACTCCCCTCCAATCCTACAGTGACCTATGTCCAGGTCTTTAAATCTTTTCTTATGGAAGCCCTATCCGAGGAAGCAATCACTAAAGAGGAGTATCTGTTTCTTTTCAATCCATATCCAGTTATCCCCACATATTATCACCTCCCAAAAACCACAAGTCTTTGGTAGCACCCCCGGGGCGTCCCATTATATCTGGTGTTGGGTCCCTCACATCTAATCTGTCAGCATTCGTGGACTCCTACCTACAACCCCACGTCGTCGGGCTCTGGTCATACATCAGGGATACCACTCACTTTCTCCATCTTGTGAGTGATATTGAGTGGCGCGAGAGCTATGTACTTTTGACTTGTGATGTCGAGTCTCTTTACACCAACATCCCCCATCAAGGAGGGGTGGAAGCCTGCCGCCGTTTTCTCGAACCTGTTGTGGGACTGTCGCCCAGACAGCGTGGGTTTGTGTTGGAGTCCATGAATTTTATTTTATCACACAACTATTTTTTATTTAACTCACAGTTTTATCTCCAAGTGCACGGTACCGCCATGGGCACAAAATTGGCGCCGAGTTTTGCCAATCTCTATATGGGGCTCTTTGAGGACCAATATATTTGGGGGGCCCCTTCAGCGTGAATTTGGTGCTCTATGGTCGGTACATTGATGATTTTTTATTATTTGGGATGGGGTCTCTAGTGTGTCTTCGTTTCTTTCGTATCTTTTTTTTTTTTTTCCAAATATGTTTATTAAATACCTCCAAAACATGGTACAGAAATGAGGGGAAAAAAAAAACCGCATACATATCAGACATATCGACATCAAAGTAAGCAGATAAGAAAGGTAAAAGTACACAGCATATATGAGTAGGTGGAGGAAATTTTCCAATTTTCCAAAACAATTAACAAGAACAAATTGTAAACCACCAGAAGAGCGGCGGTCAGGCTATAATGTATTGAGAATGGGACTAAATATGACTGACTAAAAACTGACACTCAATTCCGGCAGTTCAAATTAAAAAAAAAAAGAAGAGGTAAAAAAGAACATCACAAAAACGTTAGAACAAAAATAAGCAAAAACACCTACCAAGAGCCACAGGCCACCGATCCGTCCATAGAAGTGTCCATCCAATCCGCCAGGGAAGAAACAGCAGAAATAAGAAGAGAGGGGAAAGAAAAGAGGAAGTGTGTGGAGAGGGAAGTACGGATGAAGAAGAGGGAGAGGGGAAGATAGGAAGCTCAGTCAGTTAGAGAAACTTGGCTATCAAGTTGTCGGAGAGAGTACCAAAAGTTAGATTGGAAACATTTATGTATTGCTAGTTTAGTGTGGGGAGGGAGGGTACAAATGTATTTATCCCAGCACTTAAAGAGTGCAGGAGTCAGGGTTTCCTTGTGAATAGAGGCTTCCAGCCAGTCCATATTAAATAAGAAGAGTAACCTAGAGGTAGCCATAGGGAGAGTAGGAGAGGTAGGATGGATCCACTGTTGCAATATAGCTTTTTTCCCCACTGCTGAAAGTAACACTATCAATTTTTTATCAGTGCGTGGAATTCCAGGTTGGTCCGACAGATGACCAAAGAGGGCCCAGGGAGCAGTACATTGAAAGGGGATGCCTAGCGTTGAGGTGCCATAATGGTGTAAGGTATGCCAGAATTTTTGAATGACAGGGCAGGCCCAGAGACAATGGAAAAGGTCAGCTTCTACCGTTGAGCATTTATTACATCCGGCCCTATCTGATATACCCATTAGAAAACCTTGTTTAGGCGAAATATATGCCCTGTGTAGCAGTTTATAGGCCATTTCCTGATATATACTAGCCGGTATTAGTTTAAGGGTCATAAAAAAGGTATCTAATAGGGTGTCTACTGTGAATGTAGGAACTTGGGAGATCCATTTAGCCAGATCAGGAAAATCAGTGTGGGGGTCCAGTTCAGTGCGGATGCGCGCATAGATAGAAGATATGGAGTATGTGTTGGAGCGTAAAAGGGAGTCTAAGGGGTTAACAAAGTCTTTTCCCGTGAGGTGAGGGAGAACGGATGTAAGATAATGTATAGCCTGGGAGTAGTAAAATCCATGCAGGGGTGAAATTGCATATTTCTCAATAGCCTCCTGGAATGGCAAAGGAGTGTGAGTAGGTGTCATCAGATTACGTAGAGTCTTTAAACCAGAGGAGCACCAAGCACCAAAAGGCAAAGAGGCAGTACCATTTTGGAACTCCAGGTTTCCAAGCAAAGGTAGAGAGACTGAGTAATAATATTTGAGACCAAGAGCTTTCCTAGCCATTTTCCACGCCTTAATAGTGGAAGACAATAGTGGGTTATCAAATTGGGGAGATTTTATTTGAGAGGGCCGGGCATGTAGAAGGTAAGCAAGAGAGAGAGGAGCACAAAGCTGAGATTCTAACTTGGTATCTGTGAATACATCGTTGCCACTGAGCCAATCCATAGCGAAACATAGTAAGCACGCTAGATTGTATTGTTTAATGTTTGGTAGGTTTACACCCCCTTGGCGCACCGATTGCGACATTTTTTTTAGACTTATCCTGGGACGCTTACGGTTCCATATAAACTTGGAAAGCAAGGTATTAAGTAAAGAAAAGTCGGAGTTAGTGAGAAGAATGGGAGTCATTTGGAGAATATACAGGAGTTTCGGGAAGCTTGCCATTTTAAACAGGTTGCATCTCCCTAACATATTAAGGGGAAGGTTTTGCCATAGGCTAAGTTCAGTCCGTATTTTATGTATGATCGGGGTTATATTACGTGCATAGAGGGTGGAGAGATGTTGTGGTAGAGCCACTCCTAAAAAGGTGATATGGGAGGGGGCCCATCTAAACGGGAAGGGTCTAATCCAACCCAGTCTCGCCTGGCCAAATATGGCCAGGGCTTCAGACTTGGCAAAGTTAATGGAGAAGCCAGCAAAAGACGAAAATCTGTCAATTGCCTCTACCAATACAGGAAGGGAGCATTTAGGGTCAGAGGTACATATAAGTAGGTCATCTGCGAAGGCTATAACTTTGAGTTCGCGATCCCCAACAACAATGCCTCTAAACCCAGGTAGCAGTTGGATATAACGAATAAAAGGTTCCAAGGCCAAATTAAAAAGCAAAGGGGAGAGAGGGCATCCTTGTCTGGTGCCTCTCTCAAGAAAAAAGGAAGAGGAGGCCACATTATTAACTACCACCTGGGCCATCGGAGCAGTGCAGAGGGTCCGCATTAGACTACAGAAATTAGTGCCAAATTGCTGATGGGAGAGCACTCTAAAAAGGTGTGGCCAAGCGATTTTATCGAAGGCCTTTTCGGCGTCTAGATTAATAAGAATATTGTCTTCCAAATTATGAAGGCGGGTATGGGAAATAGCAGCTATCGCCGATCTAATACCTTGTACAGATTGTCTGCCTTTAATAAAGCCTAACTGGGCCGGGGAAATGAGATGAGGCAGACAAGACTGTAGACGGTTGGCCATTAGTTTGGTAAGCAATTTGAAGTCTTGGTTAAGAAGTGAGATAGGGCGATAGGAACCCACGAGGGAGGGATCTTTACCCGGCTTGGGTATTACGATTATCCGTGCCTCATTGAAGTATAAGGGTATAGTTCCGGAGGTAAGGATATGATTATATAATTTGGCTAGAGTGGGTGTGAGTTCAGCATTAAGTAATTTATAGTATTCAGCCCCAAAGCCATCAGGGCCTGGGCTCTTGCCGTTTGGTAAAGATTTGATAGTTGTGAGTATCTCTTCCTCAGTTATAGACATCTCGAGAAGGTCCCTGTCATCTCGAGAGAGGACAGGAAGCTGAGCGTCATGCAAAAAGGATTCACCTGTCTCCACGTTATCTGGCTCTGCTGTATATAGGGATTTGTAAAACTGCATAAATTCGGCGCAAATGGCTGTCGGATCTGATATAATAGTGTCTGAAGATTTAACCACCTCAACCCATGTGCGAGTGCGGGGTCCCCGAGCGAGGTTCGCCAAGAGTCTGCCCGATTTATTACCCCATCTAAAAAATTTGTTCCGCTGGTAATCATATCGTGTCTGGGCCTGCTCTGTTAGGAAGGTATCATATACTTGTTTAGCAGTCAGGTATGCCTCTTTATGTGCGGGAGTGTCGGAACGCTTATACGTTCTATAAGTTGAGGTGAGAAGGGAGCTCAGTTCATGGAGGCGGGAGTTAAATGTTTTGCGTTTAGAATTTATGTATGAGATAATGTGGCCCCGGATAACAGCTTTAGAGGCGCTCCAGAACAGTGAGACATCCTCCGCCTGGGCCAACTTATCAGCAACGTAGGTGTGCCAAGTGTGTCTAAGGTGTAGGAGAAAATCCTCAGAGTGAGTAAGATAAGCAGGGAATCGCCAGCATTTGGAAAAACATTGGGGCAACGCAAGCTTAAGAGAAATCATAATAGGGGCATTGTCTGAAATAATAATATTTTTAATCGATGTGTGAGTGACTTTAGGGAAGAGGTGTCGGGATAAGAAAATATAATCAATACGGGAGTGCGTAGAGTGGGGGTGAGAGTAGAAAGAGTAATCACGAAGAAGAGGGTGATGGATACGCCAAGGGTCGGAGAGAGCAAGTTGTGAACAGAGGGAGGAAAGAAGATCACAGCCGGATTTGGAGGATGAAGTACTCACCCCAGACCTGTCCATGGACGGATCGATGACCGTGTTGAAATCTCCTCCTAGGATTAGATTAGAGCTCCCCCAAGAGGAAAGTTTCTGTAGGACAACTGCAAAAAAATCCTGTTGAGAGACATTTGGGGCATATAGATTAAGGAGAGTATACAAGACATTATCAATAATCACATCTAGCAAAATAAATCTCCCATTAGGATCGAGAAACCTTCTGCGTATCGAATATTGTAGGGACTTGTGAAAAAGGATGGCAACTCCCCTGGTCTTATTAGAATAAGGGGCCGAGATACAATCCCCGATCCAGGGGGCACGTAGAGTGTTACGGGGATCGTCCAGCCAATGTGTTTCCTGTAGGAAGGTGATGTGAGGGGTCAAACGGTGGAGGTGGGAGAGCACTTTCTTGCGCTTCACTGGAGCGTTAAGACCCTCCACATTCCATGATACTATATTGAAGGCAAGGAGTGGGGTATCCTCCGCGGCGGCGGGGGGAGTAGGAGCAGGGTCAGCTATATCAGCCTATACCGATGGATGGGAATGCAAGAAAAAATATACTAGAGGTAAAGTAGGGCCCCTGCCCGTCCCAGCGAGCGGGAAGGGGTTGACCCATGGAGGATCGGGGTCGGCAGATCCGGCAGGTGCAACCAACAATATTAAACAGTAACATAAAAAACAAACAAGAAAAACAAGAAAATTTACAGCTCATTGTATACACAGAGCTGCGCAATTATTCCTCTCCACGTGACCTACAGATGGAGAAGAAAAAGAGAGAAAAACATGCATGCAAGCAATAATAACAGTGCAACAGTCAAGTGGGTAAACTCGAGAAGTGTGCCTTGGCGAGTGTTATGTCATCGAAGAACAACGGCTTGCCGTCCTCGAAGATCCGCAGCCGGGCCGGGTACAGGAGAGAGAATTTAATTTTGGCGTTAAACAGTTGCTTGCACAACGGGGCAAACTCCTTGCGTTTAGCAGCGACAATGGTGGAAAAATCCTGAAATATCAAGAGCCGATCTCCGTTGTAGGTTAAGCTATCCGTCTTCCGGTAGTGGTCTAGGAGTCGAGCTTTGTCGGCATAATTAAGGATTTTCATGATCACCGGGCGAGGGCGACCAGAGTTTGTTTTACGTTCAGGGCCGATTCTGTGTGCCCGCTCAATAGCCAGAGGGGCACCTTTGAGATCCATGGCCAGTTGTTGCGGTATCCAGTTAGAAAGAAGGTCAAGTAACTCACGGCCTTTGACCGATTCGGGGATACCCACCACCCGGAGATTACTTCTGCGTCCGCGATTCTCCAAATCATCTAGCTTCTGGGTCAGATCCGAAATGTCACTTTGCTGTGAATTAATGGTGAGTTGTGCTGCATGCAAATCATCCTCCAGGGTAGACACCCTCTGTTCGACGTCATCTAAGCGGCCAGAGTGTTGAGTTAATTTGGATAGAGTAGAGTCAATAGCTTCTCTAATGCCCGCCAGCTTTTCATCTAGCAGAGGGCCCAGCACCGCCGCAATATCCGCAGGTTTCATTTTGGGAGGCTTACTGGCCGGAGCAGACTTGCGTTTTTGTAAGGACCTGGAACGGGTGACAGAGCAATCTGAATCAGACGAGTGTCCCCACACAGTATCGCCTCGGGTTGTAGAGGCAGGGTCAGCAATTGACATCGGGGTGGGTATGAGAAATTTTTCCATAAAAATAAGCGGGCAACGGAGGACCGATTTATACAGTAGGAGTCGCCTCACGCAAGGAGCAAGCTATAATGAGGTCACATGGAGAGGAAAAAAAAAGGGGAAGTATAACAGGTTACATCCCAACGAGTAGTAGCTCAGGACCGGTAGGCATCAGTCCGTGAACAGCGCACATGGGCGAGGAGAAATGTCACACAGGTGTAGAAGCCGGCATGGTTTTATGGGTGGAGCAGGTGTGAGAATAGGCAGAAGTATAGAAATATATTTATAGTGGCTGTGAGTTGTCTAATCTAAAAGTCGCCACAAGAGGGAGCTAGAGTTACAGCCAGTTCTAGCTATGGAGTGAGGAGAGAGTTGTGCCAGTCACAAGATGGCCGCCACCTGTAAATAAGACACGGATCCTCCGGAGGTCCCCGGGTCGTTAATCCCCGCCAGTGAGGGGGAGATCTGTCTTGCAAGGATGTGTGAGGTGGGGGTCGGAGGGCAGGCGCCTGGAGAGGCCGGGGATCGGCAAGTAGAGCTCAAAGTCCGGGCGGCGCCAACCACAAGATGGCCGCCGGCCGCCAGTCACACTCGTCCCGGCTCTTACCTCCCGCAGATTGTCCGGCCGCCGGTCTCCTGTGAGGGTCAGTACTTGATGGGTGAGCTCTTGGGTGTCAGGGAGCGCCGCTCAGGTGGGAGAGGGGGTCCGCAGAATCGCCGCACCAGGTCCAGCGGACCGACGGCTCCACTCCCAAATCGAGGCCCCGGCTTCTTGAGGAGGGGAAGGCCGCAACCTGCAGAAGCCCTGATAAGGGCTCCCCGGCTCTGCAACCGAGCCCCTCTGGTGCTTAGTGATCAGGGAAGCAGGTGGTCCAGTACAGAGGTGCTTGGAGACCCGTGAAATAGGTTTTATGTTGGTTTTATGAGCGGGGCCAGCAGGAGCTCATAGAGAAGGCTTCCTCTCAGCTTGCAGGCTAGGCCACGCCCCTTCTTTCGTATCTTAATTCTAACACTTTTGGGCTTAAGTTTAGTCACTCTTGTCACCCTACTCAGATCAACTATCTCGACATTGCTCTCTCAGTTAGGGGTAACAAGTTGTTCACTAAGACCTACAAAAAGGAGGTCGACTGCAGCAGTTTTCTAAACTATGGCAGTTGTCATCACCACAAATGGAAAGATAACATACCCATAGGACAGTATCTTAGAATGAAACGCAACTGTACTAATGAAGAGGCATTTCGGGAACAATCTAAGGTTCTTACACATGCATTTCTTGACCAGGGATACCCTAGGCAACTTTTAGAGGATTCCCTTGAAAAGGTGGCTATGTGAGAGAGGAGTTCTCTCCTCTCCACGACCACCCATTCGGGAGTATCAAATGAAAAGCATGATAACAACCAGATTATGCCCTTTGTTACAAAATATAATACACACGCAGAGGATGTCAAGAAAATTATTAAGAAAAACTTTGGACTTCTGAAATGAGACAAAGTTCTTAACCCTTGCCTAGGAGATTCGGCAAGGGTAGTATTTCAAAAGACTAGGAACTTAAAGAATCACCTATCTCCCAGCTTCTTTCAGGCCAACGCACAATCATTGGTTAAGAAAACTTGGTTAAACCAAATGGTGGGTTGTTTTAGATGCGGTAAGACTAATTGCATCACTTGTAAGTTTATAATACATAGAAGCATCTGCTTTAAATCAACAGCACTTGGACTCAAATTTGGCATTGAGACCTTTATTAATTGTCAGCAGACATACGTCATTTATTTGATAAGTTGCGCTTGTGGTAAACAGTATGTGGGAAGGACGATTAGGAGCCTAAATACCAGGTTTCTCGAACATAGAAGAAATGTCTTAAAGAAGAATGTTTATCACAGCGTGTCCAGACATGTAACTCATCATCATGACGGCAATGTTAATCTGTTAAAAATACAGGGTATTGAATCTGTGGCCCCTACTCCTAGAGGTGGCAACAGGTTCAATAACTTATGCACAAGAGAAGCATTCTGGATTTTTAATTTGGGCACTTTGGTGCCCGATGGTTTAAATGAAACTATGGAGATCAATAACATTAGATAACTTTCAATTGTGGGTTTAAAATTGGTTGCCATTTTCCCCCCTTTTCTCCTTCTCTCTTTTCATATAACCCTCTCCATCTTTCCTCCGTTCATTAAACCCACTTTTTAGTGGGAACTGTTTTGGAGTTAATAATGACAAGGATCCCAATAGGGTGATGTCAACTGCTATGCTGTTGGGTCCGTTGTTACTAAATGAAATCTGATAATCTAATCTAATTTTTAGGAGTGCAATGTGGAATGGGAGTTATCTTCATTACCTTTCATTATTGCCTCCTAGACACATTTGATATATGTCATTCGACTATATTATATTTGTTACTTGCTAGATTTATATATATATATATATATATATATATATATATATATATATATATTTATTTCTAAAGCAACTTATACACATGGATGAATAAGAATAAAAATACTAATAAAAATGAAAATAGAAATTATTATTAAAGGTTGTGGCCTAATGTGGTTGTGAACCTGGGACCATGTGTGTAGTAATGCAGAGCATTAGACCACTAGACTATAGTGGAAGCTATGCAAGGGTTAGGAGGTTTTTATGGATTTGTTATGCTTGACTATAATTAGTTTTAGAAATTGTTGAAAGCATTTTTATCATATTTTTGCTATATAATAAGTCCACCATGTTTATTTAAATTTATAATGTAAGATTATGATTTTTATTATATTGGTCGCTATGAAAGTTATTTAAGCACATGTGAGATATAATTAGTGACTACTCAGGTGTGACTATGCAGGTAATTTACAATGCGATTGGTCCCCTGGAGTTTAAATATCATGCAGGACAGCCCCGTTTTATCCTCTGACGAAACCGCATACCTACAATAGTGGAGAAATGCGTAAGGACTGTGGCTTATTCTTTACTGATGCCCTCCTACATTTCAGCGGTACAAACTTATCAACATCCTTCACAACTACTGTGTATTTGGAAGCTGATCATCCTACGAGATCCTCCGGTGCATTCCGCACTAAGGAAAGGAAAAGTGCCGTCTCCCGACTGTGACAGCTATCGATAACGGGGGCCGTCCACAGATGACAAGCAAGCACGCTACTGGCCGTGAGTAAAGTGGACATTTTGCTATTTGGCCCTATAAGCACAGCGGGAGTGGACATACAAGCCCTGTATGTATGTACGGACACTAAAGTTCAACATCAATTACACCTGGCCGCTTTGCGGCTACATTAGCGGGAGTCGATAGCCGGCTGTCCGGCTCTTATATACAGGGATCTCGAAGAGCATGTGCAAATGCTCACAGCTGCACCAAAACGTTAAAATCCATTAGTTGTTCTTTCATTTCAGGACTGACACCTTGATCTGGACTCTATAATAGGAATATTCCTTACTATGAATTACTAATCTGGATGTAGTGGAAGTGTCCATCTAAATAAGGTTTTACCTGCTGCAGTAGGGGGAGTTTTTATTTTTTTATTTTTATATATGTGCATGTGTTTATATTTATTTTTATTTTGTATGTACTAAATTGGATATATATAACTATATGCGCTCTCTGATAATATATTATCCTTTTTGTGTTGAATAAAACCCTTCTCCTTGTTAAGACAAGGGAACCAAGACATTCACTTGATCCTGACACAATTTTTGAATTGCTGCCTCTATCACTTCCCTGTCTGGGATAGAAGCTGTTAAGGCCGATTTGAAAAATCGGCATAGGGGAATGTCTTGAAACTCCAGTTTGTACCCGTGGGACACTATTTGTACAACCCACGGGTCCAGGCCAGATTGAACCCAGAACTGACTGAAGAGTTTCAGACGTGCCCACACCTGAGCGGACTCCTGCAAGGGAGCCCCAGCGTCATGCTGAAGATTTGGCAGAAGCAGAAGTTGATTTCTGCTCCTGTGATCCTGTAGACGCTGCAGACTTTTTCCTTTTCCCCTTCCTTTACCCACAAAGAAAGGGAACCTTTACCCTTTTTGTATTTATTGGGCCGATAGGACTGCATCTGAGAGTGAAGTGACTTTATCACCGGCGCAGGAGCATTAGGCAAGAATGTCGACTTACCAGCGGTAGCTGCAGAAACTAAAGCATCCAACCCATCTCCAAACAAGGCCTCACCTTTATTTGGGAGAGCCTCCATATTCCTTTTGGAATCTGCGTCAGCATTCCATTGGCGGATCCACAATGCCCTCCGTGCTGAGACTGCCATGGTAGCGGCTCTTGATCCCAAGAGACCAATATCTTTTATGGCTTCTAGCATGTATGCAGCAGCGTCTTTGATATGACCTAACATTAGGAATATCTCGTCTCTATCTATTGTGTCAATGTCTGATGACAAGTGTTCTGACCACTTTTCAATAGCACTACTCTTTTAGGGAAGCCGTCCCAGGTGCAGGGAGAATCACCTTTTTTGTTAATCGTGACAGGGCACTGTCTAAAATGGGGGGTGACTCCCATCTTTTCCTGTCCTCTGCCGGGAAAGGATAAGCTACCTGAATCCTTTTGGGAATCTGAAATTTCTTTTCAGGGTTTACCCAGACTCCCTTAAAGAGAGTGTTCAGCTCATGAGATGGAGGAAAAGTTACGTTAATTTTCTTTTCTTTATAAAAGTAAGCATTCTCCTGAGGTAAAGGAGGGGGCTCCGTAACTTCTAAAACCTCCTTTATAGCAACAATAATGTACTGAATGTTTTTCGCTAAATTTGGATCTATTCCCCTGGAATCACTAGTGTCGACACAGGAATCAGAGTCCGTGTCGGTATCAATCTGTACAACCTGTGTAAATTACCTTTTATGTGACCCAGAGGGGTCCCCTGTGGATAAAAAAGGCAGAACTATTAAAAATCACATCTTCGACAGATTTTCTCCAGGTTTCTGCATGAGACTCAGACTTATCCAATCTCTTACTAATATGACTCTCACTATCACGTAATTCTTTCACCCATTCAGGCTCGTGGTGTGCCGGCTGCGCCACCACATTACAACTCTGTGTCCCTAAAATGGCTCCCTCAGGGGAAGAGCTCCCTGCCTCAGACATGTCACACATGTGCACAATCACACCACAGACACTCCAGGGCTTAATGGGGACAGACCCACAGTAAAGTCTGTCAGAAGGACACAGAAGAAATTGCCAGCTCACAACTCAGCGCCAAAAGAAAAAATCCCCGTGTTGCGTACTTTGTACACAGAGACAAAATCCCTGTGTCGCGTACTTTGTACACAGAGATCTTCAAGCGCTTTATATTACCAATAATAGGTTTTAGCACAGAATATTACACTCCCCCGCCCTTTTTTTAGCACCCTATTACTTGAATCAGAGGTGGAGAGGAGGATCAGCGTTTCTTGCCCTTCAGCTGCTGGGAGAAAATGGCGCTGAGCAGTGTGTTGGCTGTCTGAGGAAGAAGCCCCGCCCCCTGCAATGGCGCGTTTTTCCTCCGTTTAGAATAGATATTTATACTGGCGGGGGTGTAGGACAGTGTAAATACAAAGTATGCTACTTTTTGTCAGTGAGAGTAGGTTTCATGCTGCCCAGGGCGCCCCCTCTACCCCCCGCGCCCTGCACCCTGCTGTGCACTGTGTTATGGATAGCATGTTCGCGCAGCATTCCCGCTCGCTGTGCGGTACCTTGAGCCGTCACGATGACCGGACATCCCTCTCTGCAGATCTCCGGTAATAATACTCACGTGTCTTCTGACTTCTGGCTCTGTTAGGGGGTGACGGCATGCTGTGGGAGTGAGCGTGTAGCCGCAGATAGTGTTCATTTCCCTTCAGGAGCTAATGGTGTCCTGTCAGCAAGAAGCAGAGCCATGAAACTCTTTAGGAAGTTGGTTCCTACTTCTTCCCCCTAAGTCCCTCGAAGCAGGGAGACTGTTGCCAGCAGTCTCCCTGAAAATAAAAACCTAACATAAAGTCTTTTAGCGAAACTCAGTAGTAGACTGGAGTGCGACCAGTCTGCCTGGGCACATTTTCTAAACTGAGGTCTGGAGGAGTCTTAAAGTCTTAAAGTGCCCATGGCTCCTGCGGAACCGTCTATACCCCATGGTACTGAAGTGGACACCAGCATCCTGTAGGACGAATGAGAAAATGAAAAACAATACTCTCCAGCCCCACTCCTGCTTCCAGACTGCAGCCTCCATCTGGCGTCCGCTCCTCGTAGCTATGGGAGAGACGTCATGAAGTCTCTCCCATAGCGCCGCCCAGCCGCACACTGCCTAAGCCGGAAGCTGGAGCTCAGGAGTGTGCTCCATCTTCCGGCTGCCTCTTAGGGGGAAAGAGCCGACGCCCACTGGAAACAGTCAGCAGGCGCCCAGCATTTCCCTATGTTAGGTGAGCCGGTGGAGGCAGAACTGCATTCCGTCTTCAAATGGAACTGGTGGAATGCTGTTCCGCCCCGTTCCAGCTCACTTTAACCTCTGGTAGCAGAAATGTGGCTGAAAAGTGGTGAGCATTAGGGTCGGACTGGGGGGGCCCCAGTGGGCCTTGCCCCTATCTGTGAGGAGGCAGTGCTTTAACAGGACATGATCAAGGGTGGGTGGACAGGTGATGCTGCCCATCATGTTCTTGCTATCACTGTGTGAGAACACAGGAACCCAGCTAGAAGTAGCCACTACGCAGGTGAACTGATTAAGTACGTGATTAAACCAATTTATCTGAACTATAGTTTTTGTTAATTTTCCAGTGTTTGGGAGTAAATGGTTGATTGTCATTTGCTCTCTCCGTTACCAGATTTTCATTCCAACAAGCCAGATCTGGCAGATGATCTGCCAGACAAGTGTATATTGTATGGTGTATGGTGTATTTTCAAAAACTATACACTATGGTGTATGGTGTATGTTCAGCTTTACAAACATGAATCAGGCCCAATATCCAAAAAACATACTGTACATTTTTTAAAAATGATACGGTCTCCATAATTTTTAATGTGTATAATATAATGTGTTTTTTAAGCAGGTAATGATTCACAAATAAATCAGCCTTGTTGTAGTCAAACAGTATAGCTGACTGTATGTGGCTGGCTGGTTGTGACTCACCTTCCTACCCAGAGCTACAGCTTGTGGCTGTAACCATATGAAATTGGGGAGATTGCCCTTATCACCCTGCCTAGATCCCCCCACCCCAGAATGATGCACAGTTGGGGGGGTAAGGGGGATTCTAGGTCTAGCCCAGTGATGTGCACCCAGGTGAGGTAGAGCCTTTCCTGTCATACTCCAATACAGTGCCGTAACTAGACATTTTAGCGCTGTGTGCAAGAAACAGCATCGGCGCCCCCCCCCATATACAAGACAGGGCCAGTGTGCGCTCTAGTCATGCACAAAAAATTTAGGGGCGTGGCTTCATGGGGAAGGGGCATAACCACAGACCTCCCTTTTACACATTATGGCAGCAGAGCCCCCCTTTTTACACATTTCGGCAGACAGCGTCACCCTTTTTACACATTACGGCAGACAGCGCCCACCTTTTTACACAGTACGGCAGACAGCGTCCCCCTTTTTACACATTACGGCAGCAGAGTCCCCTTTTTACACATTACGGCAGACAGCGTCCCCCTTTTTAAACATCACGGCAGGCAAAGTCCCCTTTTTACACATTACGGCAGACAGCGTCACCCTTTTTAAACATTACGGCAGCAGAGTCCCCTTTTTACACATTACGGCAGACAGCGTCCCCCTTTTTACACATCACGGCAGACAGAGTCCCATTTTTACACATTACGGTAGACAGCATCCCCCTTTTTACACATTACGTCAGACAGCGTCCTCCTTTTTACACATTACGGCAGAAAGCGTCCGCCTTTTTACACATTACAGCAGCAGAGTCCCCTTTTTACACATTACGGCTGACAGCATCCCCCTTTTTACACATTACGGCAGATAGCATCCCCCTTTTTACACATTACGGCAGCAGAGTCTCATATATAATCTGTGGGCCAGACATAAATTATGATGGATGAGGGACTCACCACAGCCAGTCCCTGTGTCGATATGGACGGCGGGGGATGGGGGCTGCGGGTTATTTCTGCACTTTGTATGTTCCCTACGGACTCAAGTCTGGTGCCGGCGGGAGGCTGGACAATAGCATTGCTGGCTTCCATAGAGTGCGCTGCGGTGGGGGACAGGGAGAAGTGCCCAGCGCAGCACAGCTTTCTCGTTATGCCCGGCACCAGGTTTCGGGAGTCCGAACAGAGGGGGTGGAGCATGCAGGCATTCAGCAGCAGCGTGCCGCTGCCAAGCTACATGATATCAGTCAGAGAGGGAGCCGGGGCTTGTGTGCTGTACTCCTCGGGCAGCCGCATCGCTGCAGATAACTGTCAGTGATGGCTGGCTGGCAGGCGTTAGTGTGGCGAGGCCCGGTGGGTGCGTGCGGAGATTTTTCCACCTCACAGTGCATTGTGCTGTGTGCAGGGGCGTCGGAATAGGGGGGCAAGGGGGCAGCTCGCTCCCCCCAAACACGAGAGAGGCGCCTCTGCAAAGCAGGGAGGCGCTCTCCGGGCTCCCTGCTTTGCAACTCTGCAGCTGCCGATTGCAGCTGTGCCTGTCACACTGCATGACAGGCAGCAGCGCTGGCAGCACAGGGATGGGAGGAGGGATTAGCTTGTACTCACTGAGAGCAGCAGCAGGGGAAGTCCCTGCAACTCACTGCGGTGCCTCGTCTCCTCCCCTACCTGGTATCAGCAATAAGGTCAGAAGAACATGTGCCGAGCAGTGATTGGAGGAGCTCGGCACATGCTGATTAGAAGAGCACCTGATTGGAGGAGCTGTCACATGCTCCTCTGACCCCTGGAACACGGAGGATGTCACACAGCATGGCCCTTGATCTACCTTGTCTAAAGGTTGGTTCTATATCGGAGGGGCTGAAGGGACCTTGTGACGTATTGAGGGGAGGAGCTACGTCACCAGGGGGAGGAGCTACGGGCGAACAGGGTACCCGAAAAGTACCCTCGCGGGCTCGCTTCGCTCGCCACGCTTCGGGCACGGTGGCTCGCTTCGCTCACCACTTAATTACTAAAGGTAATAGTTGGTGGCGTGGATAGTAGAGGAACTATCCCGCTGGCCTAGCTCCTCCCCCTTGCATCGTAACTCCTCCCCCTTACGGAAAAGGTCCCTTAGCCCACTTGATTCTAGGATCTACCCTTGTTCTAAATGTGAGTAATGTATTCAACCTGACTCCTCTGTCTCCATAGCTCCTGCCTGTCTCTGCCACCCTCTCTATGCAGCTGCTGTATCTCTCTCTCTCTCTCTCTCTCTCTCTCTGCTACATGGTTTTCTCTCTGTCAAGCATCTGCCTCCCCTCCTGTCTCTCTGCCCAGCATCTGCCACCCCTCTCCGCAGCATCTGCCCCCACCCTCTCTGCCCATCATCTGTCCCCCTCTCTGCTGCATCTGTCCCCCCTTCTCTCTGCCCAGCATCTACTCCCCCTCTTTCTGACCATCATCTGCCCCCCTCTCTGCAGCATCTGTCCCCCCTTCTCTCTGCCCAGCATCTGCTCCCCCTCCTTCTGCCCATCATCTGCCCCCCTCTCCGCAGCATCTGCCTCCCCTCTCTCTGCCCAGCATATGCCCCCTCTCCGCAGCATCTGTCCCCCCTCTCTCTGCCCATCATCTGTCCTCTCCACAGAATCTGTCCCCCCTTCTCTCTGCCCAGCATCTGCTCCCCCTCTGTCTGCCCCCCTCTCCGCAGCATCTGTCCCCCCTCTCCGCAGCATCTGTCCCCCCTCTCTCTGCCAATCATCTGCCCCCCTCTCCGCAGCATCTGTCCCCACTCTCTCTGACCAGCATCTGCCTCCCCTCTCTCTGCCTGTCATCTGTCCCCCTCTCTGCAGCATTTGTCCCCCCTTCTCTCTGCCCAGCATCTGCTCCCACTCTTTCTGCCCATCATCTACGCCCCTCTCCGCAGCATCTGTCCCCCCTCCCTCTGACCAGCATCTGCCTCCGCTCTCTCTGCCCATCATCTGCCCCCCTCTCTGCAGCATCTATCCACCCCTCTTTCTGCCCATCATCTATCCTCCTCTCCGCAGCATCTGTCCCCCCTCTCTCTCTTTCCATCATCTGTCCCCCTCTCCGCAGCATTTGTCCTCCCTTCTCTCTGCCCAGCATCTGCTGCCCCTCTTTCTGCCCATCATCTGCCCCCCCTCTCCACAGCATCTGTCCCCCCTCTCTCTGCCCATCATCTGCCCCCCCTCTCCACAGCATCTGTCCCCCCTCTCTCTGCCCATCATCTGCCCCCCTCTCCGCTGCATCTGTGTCCCCCCCCTCTCTGCCCATCATCTGTCCTCCTCTCTGCAGCATTTGTCCCCCCTCTCTCTGCCCAGCATCCACTCCCCCTCTTTCTGCCCATCATCTGCCACCCTCTCCGCAGCATCTGTCCCCGCTCTCTCTGCCCAGCATCTGCTCCCCCTCTTTCTGCCCATCATCTGCCCCCTCTCCGCAGCATCTGTCCCCCCTCTCTCTGCCCAGCATCTGCCCCCCTCTCCAAAGCGTCTGTCCCCACTCTCTCTGCCCATCATCTGTTCCCCTCTCCGCAGCATCTGTCCCCCCTTCTCTGTGCCCAGTATCTGCTACCCCTCTTTCTGCACATCATCTGCCCCCTCTCCGCAGCATCTGTCCCCCCTCCCTCTGACCAGCATCTGCCTCCGCTCTCTCTGCCCATCATCTTCCCCCCTCTCCGCAGCATCTGTCCACCCCTCTTTCTGCCCATCATCTATCCTCCTCTCCGCAGCATCTGTCCCCCCCCTCTGTCCATCATCTGTCCCCCTCTCCGCAGCATTTGTCCCCCCTTCTCTCTGCCCAGCATCTGCTCCCCCTCTCCGCAACATTTGTCACCCCTTCTCTCTGCTCAGCATCTGCTCTCCTCTTTCTGCCCATCATCTGCCCCCCCTCTCCACAGCATCTGTCCCCCCTCTCTCTGCCCAGCATCTGCCACCCTCTCCGCAGCATTTGTCCCCCCTCTCTCTGCCCATCATCTGTCCTCCTCTCCGCAGCATCTGTCCCCCCTCTCTCTGCCCATCATCTGCCCCCCTCTCCGCTGCATCTGTGTGTCCCCCCCTCTCTGCCCATCATATGTCCTCCTCTCTGCAGCATTTGTCCCCCCTTCTCTCTGCCAGCATCTGCTCCCCCTCTTTCTGCCCATCATCTGCCCCCCTCTCCGCAGTATCTGTCCCCCCTCTCTCTGCCCAGCATCTGTTACCCCTCTCTCTGCCCATCATCTGTCCTCTCCACAGCATCTGTGTCCCCCCCCTCCCTGCCCATCATCTGCCCCCCTCTCCGCAGCATCTGTCCCCCCTCTCTCTGCCCAACATCTGCCTCCCCTCCTCTCTCTTTGCCTGGCATCTGCCTCCCGCTGATGGTGCTCCTGTATACCAGCGCCTCTGCCCCTGCTCACGCCGGCACTGGGAGCGCTGCGGTTGGATACCTGCCGCGCAGCGGCGGAACTACTGCACCAGGGCCCAAAGCAACAAAGGGGCCCACAGCAGTAGTATGAACAGTACTAATAATGAGTCAAACTGACTCATTATAGTACTCCAAGTACGCAGCCGGCTGCAGGACATGACAAAGAGGAAGGAGGCGGTCCGGGGGCTTCTGTTTCCTTCTATCCCCTCCTCTCTCCTCTGACCTCCTCTGCTGGTGCTGACACAGTGCTGCTTCTGGCTGAGGTCTGACTGTGACATCTGATCTCATGACGTCCCCAGTACAGAAAATTGAGGAGAGGACACCCACTGCAAGGTACCCGCTTTTGCAAGTTTGGCAATATACCAGAAAGCAGCCAGTGCTTACCAAGCACTATGAGATATTAACTTATGTACTGTATGTGGGGCTGAACTGTCAAGCTGACACAGAGACCAGCCAGGGTACAGTATATATTATTCAACTGCCTGCACACTGTCAGAACACCTAACGCTGCATCCCCATGCACAGAATCCGACACCTGGGAGTTATGTGTCCTAACCCTCCCCCTCTACCCCCCTAACCCTCCCTACCTGCAGCCTCACCCTAACCCTCCAATCCCCGCAGCCTAACCCTCCCTCACCGCAGTCGAACCCTAACCCCCCGCCCCTCTTTAGTGCCTAACCCTCCCCCCTTAGTGCCTAACCTTCCCTCCCCTCAGCCTAACCCTAACCCTCCCCCTTAGAGCCTAACCCTCCCCACCCCGCAGACTAATCCTCCCCGGGGGTGCATAACCCTAATCCTCCCTTCCCACGGCCTAAACCTAACCACCCCCCTCCCCGCAGCCTAACCCTAACCCTAACACCCACTTCCCGCAGCCTAAACCTAACTCCACCCACTTCCACCCTCCACGGCTTACTTCTCCGGTTGCACATCACACAGACATCTAGGATCCGGCGTCGGGATTGTGATCCTATTCGGGATGCCAACGCCAGCATTCCGAGCAGTGTCGGGATTCCGACGTAGGTATTTCAAATGTCGGGATCCAAACCAGATCCCATGTTTACCATGTTGCTGGTAATGCTAATAATCATAATGATGCACCGACACATATGCCTTTCATGTCACCCACTGTCACACTGTTCTGGGAAGCTAGGGGCGCCAAACTCAGATTATATCTTGCCCCTCCCAACCTAAAAATGTTCTGACGCCCCTGGCTGTGTGCAAAGCCCCGCTCGCCCATAGCTAGTTATGGCACTGCTCCAATATACATCAGAGTTTTGACTATATAAAGTACAGTATATGAAAAATACTAAGAATTTACACTGCGCTCAAAAAAATAAAGGGAACACTTAAACAACACATCCTAGATCTGAATGAATGAAATATTCTTATTAAATACTTGTTCTTTACATAGTTGAATGTGCTGACAGTGCTCCTCCTGTTCCTCCTTGCACAAAGGCGGAGCTAGCGGTCCTGCTGCTGGGTTGTTGCCCTCCTACGGCCTCCTCCACGTCTCCTGATGTACTGGCCTGTCTCCTGGTAGTGCCTCAATGCTATGGACACTACGCTGACAGACACAGCAAACCTTCTTGCCACAGCTCGCATTGATGTGCCATCCTGGATGAGCTGCACTACCTGAGCCACTTGTGTGGGTTGTAGACTCCGTCTCATGCTACCACTAGAGTGAAACCACCACCTGCTTTCAAAAGTGACCAAAACATCAGCCAGAAAGCATAGGAGCTGAGAAGTGGTCTGTGGTCACCACCTGCAGAACAACTCCATTACTGGGGGTGTCTTGCTAATTGCCTATAATTTCCACCTGTGGTCTATTCCATTTGCACAACAGCATGTGAAATTGATTGTCAATCAGTGTTGCTTCCTAAGTGGACAGTTTGATTTCACAGAAGTGTGATTGACTTGGAGTTACATTATGTTGTTTAAGTGTTCCCTTTATTTTTTTGAGCAGTGTATTACAAATATCTTCTATGTATTATACTAATAATTTTTATAGTCAAAAATATGGAGGAAAAACTTTATGACAGGTGCGCTTATCTTTTCTGCACATCTCTGAGCAAACCTCAGCAAATTTCCATCAGTATACACTGCTGCACCTCTGTATAATGTCTACATAAACCCTTTGGCTCATATATTGTGTGTAAATATGGCTCTGGTACTAGCCAGTGCTTTCTGAGCCATTTACCTCACTGCACGTCCTTTGTCTAACGCTTAAAAATATCATGTTGCGTCGGCATTCTGGAGATGTCACTCATCATCATTACATTTATGATGGATGTTAAGAGGCATTTTAGTGTGATCAAAGAAAAACAAAGAATGAAATGCTCTTTGCTAATCATGAAGAATCCAAAGAATTGCAAATGATGAGTAATTGGTTGTCATTATTCACTTCCATCACATGATAAAGGACCTCATATTCAGACATCCAAGAAAAGCATTTCTTTCCTAAATTCTACCAATATTTACAAATATTTCCCATTCTTCACAATAGTCTAACAGCAGCCCCAGCAAGAAAACCCTCTCACACAGAACAAACTTGTGCCTCTTCATTTTACATTTCCATCTTCTATCATGCATTCTACCCAAGTCATGCCACCACTAGAAAACTAAAAAAATGGGCTGGGAAAACTATTGTTTACCCCCTTATAAGGAGGATACCTAAAATATGATCCATGTCATATTTGCCAAGTGCTCTATAAAGCTTTAGTTATTAAAATATATATATATATATATATATATATATATATACTGTAAAGCTTACGCTTAGTGGTACATGGTCCCAGATAGACTACAACCACTTGTGTATGGGTGCAAGATGTGGAGTGCACATGGGCCCCTCAGTCCAGGGGGGCCCCCCACACTGCATACCCTGCACCTATTTCACTATACTTACCACTTCATCGGCTCTGTGCTGGCTGCGGAGCTGCAGAAATCACTGGGAAAATTGTTGCTGCCACAATTGTCCAGTGATTTGCGTATGCAAAATAGAAATGTCCCCAGAAATAAGGCAGGGGCACCATGTTCCTGGGGACCTGCACATGCGCAGCACAATGCCAGAGTCTACTGAACTGCCAGAGAGGAGCGGGCCCAATCAGAGCCTAAACATGGGCCTTCTCCTCTCTTAGGGCCTAATTCAGACCTGATCTTAGCTGCAAATTTTTTAGCAGATGGGCAAAACCATGTGCATTGCAGGGGGGGGGGGGCAGATATAACATGTGCAAAGAGAGTTAGATTTGGGTGGGTTACATTGTTTCTGTGCAGGGTAAATGCTGGCTACTTTATGTTTACACCACAATTTAGATTTCAGTTTTAACACACCACTCCCAAATTTGTACATGTTCTATCTGCCCCCCCTCCCCCCCTGCAGTGCACATGGTTTTGCCCATCTGCTAACAAATTTGCTGCTATGATCAGGTCTGAATTAGGCCCTTAAAGCGCCTGTCTACAGCACATTTATCCACAAACTTCAGAACAATGCTATAGCCAGACAGCTATTTACATATTAGGTGATCGTGTCCACTTATCTCACCTTTCTTAACTCCAATATCACAATACATCGGCTGGCCATACACTAGGGACAAAGGGAGCCTCAAAGATGATCCCCAGAGGCAGCTAAGGGGAGGGCCGCCAGGCGGGCCAGGGAGCAAAGGCGGGAAGGGATGGGGGCTGGAGGATGAGCCCCATCCCCATTTTGGCACCTCTGGGGGTCCACTGGCCAGTGGGTTAGCTGGGGCCTATCAGGAGAGGAGGGAGAAGGGAGCAGTAGATAAGGGAGAGCAGGGGGGTTAAGGCAGTAGTCACCGGGAGAAATTCAGCATCAACATCCTCTTGCTGCAAGGAGCACTGTCTCAGCTCATTCTCTACAGACACCAGTGGCTGGAGCCTCACTCCAGCAGCATACAAGCCAGCAGCACAGGCAGCAGCTATGTTGGCCAGTCCCAGCTTCCCAGGGCTATAGAAGGCACCCAGAAACAGAGCATGGTGAGCCCTGCATGAGCACATGAAACCCTCCTCCCCACGGAGCACGGATCAATGCTCAAACGAGGGAGGGCAGGGCAGAGGCACCCAGAGAGGACTCGAGTTCCCCCAGCACGTTTCTGGGAGGATGGGGAAATGTTGCAGCAGCCAGCAGAGAGAGAGTGTGGGAGAGAAGATTGTGTACAAGAGGAAGGCGCATAGGGCTCTACCTTGTGGTCACCAGGCACACAAGCAGAAGCAGGCTGCAAGGAAAAGTTCAGCCTCAGACAAAGCCATGGAGCAGGAGCTTTGCAGAGATGTCGTGGAACAGGGGTGAGTGATCTCCATGGCAGGGAGGAAGTCTTGATCATAGAAGGCACTGAAGCAGATGGCTGGGAATCTTGGGGGGAGGAGCAGGAACAGCAAATCCCTAGCATACAAAGGGCCATAAAACCTCTCCCCCCTGCTGGTCACCACCTCCCCTCCCCATCCCAGCTGCATTACTCAACTACAGCAGAATTTATAAGAACAGGGGTTGTGAACTATGGTCACCAGGAGCACAGGCAGCAAGAAGCCGGTAACTTTTCACCATTGGCACAGCCCCCCTTTTCCCCGAGCCAATGCGAGAATGTGGGATGCAAGTAGCAGAGCACATCGCTGAACTTTTGCAAAGCTGCCTTGGATGCTCTCCGCGATTTATTTTGCCACCAAGAAGAGGATACCAGATGGCATCGCTCCAAGGTACCAGCTATGGCCATTACGCAGCGCCGGCAGCAGGCCTTCAGCAACCTTCAACCAGCCACACTGGCAAGGGTCCACTCCATCTTCTCTACACGATGCCCAGCTGGGAGGGACAGTCTTCAGGTGTGGCAATCCAGGAATCGGGAGCGGCAAGGCACTCTTTTATTGCACGACCAGTTGTCGCCACAACCAGCACAACAGGGACTTCTTCAGCAGCCCCTGTCGCCATGCCCAACACAGCAGCAGCAGGAACTCACGCTGCACCAGTCGCCATGTCCAGCAAAGGCAGAATCGCAGAACCCGTACTGACAGCCTCGTCCAGCGCGGAGCGGGATCTCAGGATTGGTGAGAGCATTAATGTTATTGATAATAATAAGGGTGTGTTGCAATTAATCAATGTGGGTAGTCTGCTAGAGAACGGGTTTAGGAGGGCCAAGGTGCAGGCATCAGGGTCGCATAGCCAGGACACATATGTCGCCTCGTATTTCTAGGATGACGCAGAATGCAAGGTGCTTATGGAGCAAGGACTAAGCGCAGATTGAAAAAGGCCAATGGCCCGGAATTAACACGGATAGTAGCAAACTGGGCGCAGTAGCAGAGCCAAAAACAGCAGGGTTTTTGCCGCAAGAGGACGCTCTGGATCACGAGTTTGGGGATTTGGCAGAGCAGCTCCCTAAGAATATTAGGAAAGCGATAGAGAAAGGAGCATTAGTGGACATATGGACACTAACAGAAGCAGGCTTAAGGGATAAAGAGAAATGATGGCAATTATCAAAGACATTTGATAATTGGCTCAGTGGCATGTTTGCTTACACTGGCTATTACGTAGCGGCTTATCCAGACATGTTGATGAATATGTTAAAATATATCTGTTTTGTGCATTCAGTATACAAGGAGCACGGGGGGTCTGTCTGGCGTGTGTACGAGACTTTCAGGGCAAGGTTACAGGGGAAGAAGCCAATTAAGTTTGGCGCTTGGAACATTAATGTGTGGCTTAAGGTGCAGGCGAATGCCCTTGTCGATAGGGGCAGCTCAACATCAAAGTGGACGGGGAGGCCTAGCACGCAGAGGCAGGACAAGTTTAGGTGCTTTGCATTTAACAATTTGCAATGTACGCGGCCAGTTTGCAGGTTCAAACATACATGCACAGCCTGTGGAGGACAACACCCCGCCAAGGACTGCTTTAAAAAGAAAGGAGCCCAGGGGCAGAAAGCTCCTGGGGTGCCAGTCCCTAGCAAAAGCAACTAGCCTAGTTAGGCTAGAGGGGATACGGGGGTGGCTGGCCAGGTATCCCAAGTGCAGAGAGGCCCAGCTGCTGTTTAGGGGGTTCAGGGATGGGTTCAGGATTCCAGTAACAAGGGATGTGCCCCCAGTGGGGTGAAAAGGGAACCTGAACTCAATTAGGGCGATGCAAGCAGCGGCAAGTGATAAAATTGCGAAAGAGCTAGAGTTAGGAAGAATGGCGGGGGGGGGGGGGGTGCATTTAATGCCCCGCCATGGCCAGACCTAGTCATTTCCCCATTGGGGCTGGTACCTAAGAAAGCGACAGAAAAGAGGATTTTGGTACTTACCGATAAATCCATTTCTCTGAATCCTCTAGGGGACACTGGAGTCCTATACAGTAGGGGTGTGAAGCTTGCAACCGGAGGTGTGGCACAATCTAAAATTAACATTGTCTGCACAGCCAGCTCCTCCCCCTTCACATCCCTCCTCCCTCAGTTTGGAAAATTTGACTGAGAGAATAGGACATGATACTAGAGCACCTGGCGAGGAACCGAACCGTACAACATAGCAAACAGCATCCAAGAAACTCTTAACCGAAAAAGCAACGCTGTTTGTACGAACTGTTTAAACAAGAACTTTTAACACAGCAGGCCGACAGCACCGAGGCGGGCGTCCAGTGTCCCCTAGAGGATTCAGAGAAATGGATTTATCGGTAAGTACCAAAATCCTTATTCTCTTTCATCCACTATGGGACACTGGAGTCCTATACAGTAGGGGATGTCCCAAAGTTATCCCCCAGGGAGGGAGTGCTGTCGGTGGTCTGCAAAACTAAACGTCCGAACTTAGAGTCACCGGACGCAAAGGTATCAAACTTGTAAAATTTCGCGAACGTGTGGGCTGAAGACCACGTCGCCGCCCTGCAAAATTGAGCAGTGGAAGCACCTCTGGCCGCCGCCCATGAGGCACCCACTGATCGAGTGGTATGAGCACCTGTCTAAACCGGAACCTGTTTGCCACAGGAAATATAAGCTTGCCGAATGGCAAGTCGAATCCATCTGGACAAAGACTGCTTAGATGCTGGCCAACCCTTCTTAGGCCCATCATAAAGAAAAAACAAATGGTCAGACTTTCTGAAGGACTACATAACTTGTACGTATACCCGTAAAGCTTGGACAACATCCAAGAACACGTTCCCATCTGCGAGACCCCGGAAAGATGGGACCACAAATGGCTGGTTTACGTGAAACCCCGAAACAACTTTAGGCAGGAAATCCGCTCTTGTACGGAGTTCAGCCCTATCCTCATGAAAAGTTAAAAAGGGGCTCATACACGATAAGGCTCCCAACTCAAAAACCCGCCTGGCCGAAGCCAAGGCAAGAAATAACGTGACCTTCCAAGAGAGATATCACAGGTCTGTTCTTGCTAACGGCTCAAAAGTAGGAGATTTCAAAAATTCCAACACCAAATTTAAGTCCCATGATGCAATAGGAGGACGAAAAGGGGGCTGCATTCTCAGAACACCCTGTAAAAAGGTTTGAACCTCTTGCAAGGAAGCTTACCGCTGTTGAATAGGATAAAGAGAGACAAAATTTGAACCTTCAGAGAGCCCAGCCTCAGATCTAAAACTAGACCGGCCTGAAGGAAGAGTAGAAGTCTGGATAAATGGAAGTTCGCCGAATTCCACTCACGTTCTTGACACCAGTCCATGTATCTCTTCCAAATCCTGTAGTAGTGCATGGCTGTGACCGGCTTCCTAGCGGCAATCATCATAGGAATGGCCTTTCTTGGTATTCCTCTGTTCCTTAAGATCTGGGTTTCAATAGCCACGCCGTTAAACGCAGTCTGGGTGGTGGAACGGTCCCTGAGACAGTAGGTCCTCTCTCTGAGATAACCGCCATGGATCTTCCGCGAGTAACCTTCATAGGTCTGAATATCAACTCCTGCGGGGCCAATCTGGTGCGATTAGAATCGCCCACACTCCCTCTTGTTTCATCCTTATCAGAACCCTGGGTATGAGGGGGAAGGGTGGAAAAATGTAAACCCTCCTGTAACACCAAGGAAATGTTAATGCGCCCACTCCTTCTGCTGCTGGATCTCTTGTCCTGGACATATATCTGGGCAGCTGATGGTTTTGCCGAGACGCCATGAGGTCCACTTGAGGTAGGCCCCATCTCCTCACCACCATGTCGAAAATCTGTGGATGTAGGCACCACTCTCCCAGATGCATGTCCTGGCGACTGAGATAATCCGCTTCCCAGTTCTCCACACCTGGATTGAACACAGCAGAGAGGATGACGTTTCACCTTTCTGCCCACAACAAGATTTTTGTGGCTTCCTTTAACGCCATCCTGCTCTTTGGTCCTCCCTGACGGTTTATGTAAGCCGCCGTCGTGACATTGTCCGACTGTATCCGTACGTAATGACCCATGACTAGGTCTTCGGCCAAGAGAAGCGCATTGTAAACCGCTCTCAGTTCTAGAATGTTTATGGGTAGACTGCTCTCCTGTAATGTCCATCTGCCCTGAAACTGATGTTCCTCTAGGACGGCACCCCAACCTCTGAGACTGGCGTCCGTTGTCCGGATCCTCCAATCCCAAATGCTGAATCTCTTGCCTGCTGCGAGATTCTTGTGCAACGACCACCAAATCAAGGAGGTTTGTATGCGCGGTAGAAGTCGGATTCTTCGATGTAGAAGCCAGTGTGAACCTGCTCCCTGACCAATGAGGGTCATCTGGAATGGTCGGGAATGAAGTCTGCCGTACTGGAGAGCTTCGAACGACGCCACCATCTTCCCGAGAAGTTGCCCACAGAGGTATAGAGAAACCGCCTGTGTCCGTAGTACCTGAGCCACTAACCTCTGTAGGTTCTGGTTCTTGTGCTCTGGTAGGAAGACTCTCAATTTTACCATGTCCAAGATGAGACAGAGGAACTGCATCCGTTGAGTCGGTATGAGATTGGATTTCTGAAAGTTCACAATCCACCCATGTCGAATGAGAAATTGGCGAGATGTCCGAGCATCCTTTATCAGCTGTTCCCGAGAGGAGGCCTTGATCAATAGATTGTCTAGATAAGGTATTATCGTGACCCCCAACAGTCTCAATCCTGCAACCATTATCGCCATGATCTTCGTAAAGATTCTCGGGGCTGACGATAGACAGAATGGTAGGGCTCTGAACTGGTAGTGATCCTTCACCAGTGCAAACCTTAAGTAAGCTTGGTGAGGAGACCAAATCGGGACATGGAGGTATGCATCCTTTATGTCCATGGATACCATGAACTTGTCTTGTTCCAAACCTGCAATGACCGACTGAATTGATTTCATCTTGAATTTGTAGACCCATAGAAAATCGGTTTAAAGCTATTAAATTGAGTATCGGTCTGACCGTCCCGTCCGGCTTTGGTACGACAAAAAAGATTGGAATAGAACCCCGTTCCTCTTTGAGAGGCGGGAACTGGAGTAATGACTTCTGACTGTAGCAATTTTTGGATCGCTATCAGTAGGGCTTTTGCTTTCTGTGGGCACCAAGGCAACCCCGTTGGATTCTGGTGAATCTCGTTATTTGGCAAAGTCTCGGCCCAGGTGTCCCGAAACCTTTCAAAACCTGCGCCTATCATAGGAAGCCCAAAGTGAGCTTGTCTTAGAGACCTGTTTCTGGACTGTGTACTGAGAATGGTCTTTGTTTTCACGCGCCTGAACGCGAAAACCTCTTCTCTAGCACGAAAGGACCTAAATACTGGACCAGAGTAATTTCTGCCTATTTGCGTAGCTTTATGAAACGTGGTACGCAGAAAAGAGGATTTTTTCCTGTTTGTGAAATCCACTTGTCTAATTATAGACCCCTTAAAACGTCCCCTCCTTGGGAGACCTCCTCGTGCCTGTTATGCCCGAACCATTTTTCCAAAGCACGGACCTCATAGGTCTGTGTGATGCCCTTGCAGCTATAAAGATTTTTCGGTCTCTGAGCCACAGAATCCTTATTTCTGATATGGCTGACGTAGAGAAGTATGATGCAATTCTGGTAGCATCCCTTTGCGGCCTGACAATTGTAAGTAGTCGACTCACCGATGTGCTCCACTAGTCTAACTATTTACTCCTGCTGTATCTTTCTCTACAGCCTGAACAATACGACCAGACCATGCTATAATAGCCTTGGTGACCCAGGCACTAACAATAGTAGGTCTGTGTGTCGTAGCAGCTACAAAAAATAGATTCTTGTCTACCTTGCGATCGGACGCCTCCTTTAAAATAGTTACGTTTGGTATCGGCAAGATTGTCTTTCTACTTGACAGTCTAGTCAGGGAGGCAACCACCATCTGCGGAACCTCCCACCTATACATGTAGTGGGTAATCGGCCTCGAACTTCTTTGGAATTTTTTGGAAGCACTTATCAGGCTGCTTCCAAGCTTCTCCCTTTGAACATGGAGGGACTGAGGAATTGGAAAATCCGCTCCTCGTGGTTCTTGACTGAAATAAATCAAACCCTTCCAGTTCCTTAACTTCTTCCTCATTGAGGTTAAGGATCTTTTACAGCTTAATAAGAGAATCTAATCCCTTAACCTCAGAGTCCTCCTCTTACGGACTGGTGTTCAGTATCGCCTCTACTGCCTCACCTTCTTTATCATCAATTACAAGACCCCCTTCCTCTTCATGCAGGGTTGGGAGTGGTCTCTTTGCTGCCCAACACAGTCTTTTCTGCATGTGCGGGCGGAGTCATTCTACTGAAAAATTAGTCCATAATTTTGGTAAACCCTGCTGCCCATTCTAAATGTGCTTGCGGTATTCCACCAACTTGATGCCGACTGACCACTACTCCCAGGTTGAGCGTCCATTCCTAAACATAAATCGCTCACCTCGTTGCCATTATTGCTTCTTTGTGGTCTTGGTTGGTGCTTTTGACCTGTTTAACATATACTTCATCAACAGTCAGCAGTGCTTTCACCCTATATAAGTAGGAAGAGAAAGACCGCAGGGATATAGCGAGCAAGTGAAACTGGTTTAGACACACAGCTGGAAATAAGCCTACATTATAGGAGAAAGAAAGAAAAAAATAAATAAATATATATATATATATATATATATATATATATTTATTTATTTTTTAAACCAGCCTGGTGTCTGCAATCCTCACAGCACCAACTGTTAGAACAGCTTGGCTTGACTGGATTATACTTCTGTTGCTCCTCTTCCTTAGGATATTTTTCAGTAGAATTCTTTGGAGGGAAAAGAAAACCACATAATTCTTTATACAAAGATTTAGCAGCAGCAGCAGCAGCGGCAAAGCGTTTCTGTAGGCAGCACCAGCCATATGTAAATTAATCTCAGGCTGTACTGAATTTAATACAATGTTTCAATCTGCTTGACAGTGATTGGTAGCTGAAGAATCTCCTCAGAGATTTTCTAACTACAGGTGGGCGCCTATTTCTAAAAGCCAAAATGGCCACAACTGAAAAAATTAAGACACATCTCTAAAAAATACTGTCTGTGCTCAGCCTGCAATAGAGCCTTCCATGTAGCTGCCCCCTCATAGTGCTCACTCTCCTTACAGGCAGTGTCTGTACGGACTGTCTCTGTCTAACAGTGTCTATTTAAAAATGCTGCCTGTAAATCAACTCACTGTGCTGCTTAGGAGAGATGCCGACCCTTTCAATCAGGGTCCTTGTCTCTCCACTTCATGGAAACCTTTGCCCCCCTTTTTAACAGGTTGGCTCGGCTCCAGCTACTCTTCTCTAATAAGGATATTCTTTTTCTCGGCTCAGCCGTCTACTCACTGTTAGAAGAGAATCTTCAGATAGAGATACCGAACCCTTTAACTGGGATCTTAGTCTCTATTCAGTCAGAATCCTTGTCTCCACTCCTGAACATTGTCCCCCTTTTATTAGGGGGATGCAGCCTTTTCATCTGGTAAAGCCTGCACCCCCTTTCATTTAGGCGGGATCGGGCATTTACCATCTTTTCTTTTGAAACCTGCACCCTCCCTTTAGTTAGGAGGGATTGGGTCAGTATAAAGGAAAAAAAAAAAAAAGAAAAATGTTCAAGGAGCAGGAGCTCCCTTTCTGTGCTTGTACCTCCTAGCACAATTTTCCAAACTGAGGGAGGAGGGATGTGAAGGGGGAGGAGCCGGCTGTGCAGACAATGTTAATTTTAGATTGTGCCACACCTCCGGTTGCAAGCTTCACACCCCTACTGTATAGGACTCCAGTGTCCCCTAGAGGATGAAAGAGAAAGGTCATGCTCATCCAGCACCTGTCCTTCCTAGTGAATGATGCATTGGATAAAGAACAGTGTTCTGTGCAATATAAGTCATTTGATCAGGCCTTGAAAATAGTCAGTGGGCAGGGACAAGGTGCATTGATGGCAAAGCTGGATATTGAATCAACATTCAGATTGTTGCCCCTGCACCCCAACAGTTTCAAGCTGATTGATTTTCAGTTTCAGGTAGCAGTTTTTCATTGACAAATGTTTGCCCATGGGGTGCGCTATCTCTTGCGCTCTCTTCAAAACATTCAGATCCTTTTTACAGTGGTGCTTGGAGGTACGCACAGGCTCCCGCGCACCTTGATGATTTCCTGGTGGTGGGCCCAGCTCAGGATGGCTAATGCGGTCAGCTGTTGCGCGAACTCGAGGCCATGCTAACCGAGTTTTGCGTACCAATAGCAAATGAAAAGACGGAAGGGCCCATGGAGGTAATCACTTACCTCGGCATTGAGATAGACTCATTTAGGATGGAGTGCTGTTTGCCAGCGGAGAAAGTGGAGAAGCTAGGAAGAGAGGTCAGAAGGTGCGCCAAGGCGAAGCGGGTCACTCTGTGGGAGTTGCAGTCCCTGCTGGGGTCACTTAACTTTGCATGCAGGGTAATCCCAATGGGGAACATCTTCAAACAGCATTTGGAGAAAGCCACTTCGGGTGTAAAAAGGAAGCACCACTTTATCAGGTTGGGAGCAGAGATAAAGGAGGATTTACGCATGTGGGAAAGATTCTTGCAGAAGTTTAATGGAGTGCAGCTGTGGGGTCGCAAACCTCTGCCAAACCATGAGCTGCAGCTTTACACAGATGCATCCGCTGATCAAGGCTTTGTCGCTTCCTGCAGGGGGAGTGGTGCGCGGAAGCATGGCCAGAGAGATGGAGAGACAAGGGTTTAACAAAGAACCTAGCAGCTTTGGAGTCATTCCCAATAGTGGTGGCGATTGATATTTGGGGACAGCAGCTTGCCAACAGGCACATACAGTTCTGGTGCGACAACCTGGGGGTACTGCAGGCCATAAATAAGCAATGCGCATCCTCACCCCCAGTAGTGAGGTCACTCAGGTGGCTGGTCTTATCCTGTTTGCAGGCTAATATCACTTTTAGGCCAAGGCACATGCCAGGTGTGCTGAATGTCATAGCCGATGCTCTATATCAGCAAAAATGGGGAGTGTTCTGGGCAGCGGCACCGACAGCCAATCGCGTGGGACTTACTTGCCCATTTTATCTTTGGCAGAAAGTGAAGCCGATCTGAGAGATCTAGTGGAGAGGTTGTTGGCGCCAAGAACTTGGGCAGCCTATATGACGGCTTGGAAAAGATGGATGCAGTTTCAGGCAGCAAAATCATTGGTGCAGAGAGATTCCATGCAGCAGCTATTGTCATTTTTGGCTAAGCTGAGGAAGGAGGGCGTGTCAAGGGCCTCGGCCCTGGCAGGTGTTTCTTTCTTCATGAAGGTAAAGGGCAGGGAAGACCAGACTAAGGCTTCTTGGTGCGCACAATCCTCATGAGGTGGGCCAGGGCAGAGGTTAGGGCCCCCGACGTGCGAGAACCAATCACCGCAGATAGACTTAAGGAGCTGGTGGGTGCACTGCAGCATGTCTGCCACAATGAGAGCAAAGTACTGTTGTTTAAAAGAGCATTTGTTATGGCTTTTGGAGGTGCCTCCAGGATTGGTGAGCTGGTCGCAGCATCAAATAGAAGCGCAAGCTCTGGGTTGCTTTACAGGAATCTAGTAGTGGCTAACGACTCGGTCCTATGCCAGATACACAGATCCAGGACAGATCAAGCTGGTAAGGGAAGGTGGGTACAGCTGAGATGGCGCAGGGAGCCAGCAATATGCCTGGTGGCAGTAGAGCTGAGCTGAGCCAGAGACAGGCTACCCGGAAGCGCGGCTTTTCTAATACACGAGAACAAATCACCTCTAACGAAGTATCAGTTTGCAGCGGTGTTAAAAAAATGTGTGGCAGCACTAGGATGGGGTACCGGTAGGTTTAGTACCCATTCCTTCAGAATAGGAGAAGCCAGGTTGGCTACAGAGGAAGGGCAATCGGCGAGAGACATTAAGAAATTAGGAAGGTGGAAATCGGAGTGTTACAAGAGATACATCAGACCCTGGGTCTCCTCGGATGTAAGTAGCAAGTGTAAAAAGAGGCTAACCAACACCTTTTCTTCCCTCTGTTCCACAGGCAGTGCGCATAGAAGGCATGTATGGATCATGGGCCACTCCTTCATTCATTGGGCAGGAGCACGGGTAGCTACCAGGCTGTATGGCACCATTTAGCCTTGACACAGGACAAATGGGAGGTAAAATGGCTAGGAGTCAGGGGAATGAGCTGGGCCCAATTGAGAAGGACGGCCATCAGGGAGGAAGCCGTGGCGGGCCGGATACCAGAGGTATTGATCATGAATTTTGAGGGGAATGACCTGGGTAAGGTAAAGTCGATGGACATAATCAGATGGATGAAGGAGGACCTACAATGGTTAAGTGGTCGGTGGAGCCAAATGCATATAGTATGGTCCAGCATAATCCCGAGGTTGGCATGGCAAGGGGCAAGGGTAGGCACAGGAGTGGATAGGGCCAGAAAATGGGTGAACGCGGCCATGTATAAGCTAGTCCCCGCCATGGGTGGGTCATAGTGCGGCACTCGGACATCATGTCTAAGTGTGTTGATCTATACAGAAGTGATAGAGTGCACCTTTCGGAAGTGGGGCTCAATTTGTTTAGCAACGCTTTGCAGGAAGTGCTGGAGCAGGTTTGTAGGTAGCTGTTGCAGGGTGGGTCGTGTGGCGTGGGGAAAGGGGTGAGCAGGGCATGGTATGGAATGGTACATAAGGGGATGGCAGATGGCCAAGCATATTCACCAGGCCGCACGCCTGGCTCCAGCTTGAAACGGTTGGTCGAGCGTTCCTTTACCCATACGTATGACCGGGGGAGGCAGACAGATGCGCCCCCCTACCTAGTTAAGGAGAACCTTGCTCACCAATCCTTTCCTGACCCTGTGACATATTGTGTGAGTTTTTTTGATGTGTGTTTCAAGAGTGAAATAAAAGCGGTGAACGATTTGGCCCAACAGAGGTGTCGACTCAATTCTTTGGTAAGCATGAGTACAAGGGTATTAGCTGGATGGTCGGCCTCTCCCCCTTATACAAACTTTTTCAGCAGACCGACCACCTGAATGATTTTCTGACAAACTAAAGGACAATGAAGGTGACTCCATACACTACCAATGTTTTCATCAGATTCCCAATATTCTATCTCCAAAGACCATTGGTCACAAATCTTTTCTCCCCATTCAGTCATAAGATTATGTTTTATTCTTAGGAATAATTAAATAAAGGGCTGGACAACAATATAACCTCCTGTATGCCAATATAGAAAATAAAATAGGGATGTGCGCCGGCCCAAATCTTGGGTTTTGGTATTGGATCTGTATCTCCTTCATGTTTTGGATCTGTATTTGTTTTGCTAAAACCTCCCTTGCGAGTTTTAGATTTGTATTTGTTTTGGATCTGTATTTAAAAAAAGGAACAGTTAAAGTAACAGAATTTGTGCCTGTTTTTGTTCCTACAGTATCATTAACCTCAATAACATTCATTTCCACTCATTTCCAGTCAATTTTGACCTCACAGCTCACAATGGGGCAGATGTATTAATCTGGAGAAGGCATAAGGAAGTGATAAACCAGTGATATGTGCAAGGGGATAAACACACCAGCCAATCATCTCCAATATGTAAATTGACAATTTGGAGCTGACTGGCTGGTGTGTTTATCACCTTGCACTTATAACTGGTTTATCACTTCCTTATGCCTTCTCTAGGTTAATACATCTACCCCAATATTGTTTTCATCCAGTTCAGGCAAAAAGGTTGCACCAAGGTAACTGGATGACTAAGCTAAGTGACAGCAGTGGGCATCAAACACGTGGCAGTTAGCAATATACTGTATTTTTAAATGCTGTAATCATCTGTTAAAAGCATTTTAAAATTAGGATCAAGTTCTTCTGTTCCTCAAAGATTAATTCGACATGGAGAAGGTTCACAAATTATTTGTTCCAATTATTTTAAAATTAGGATCAAGTTCTTCTGTTCCTGAAAGATATCTTCGACCTGGAGAAGGTTCGCTATTCGAGTGTGGAGAGTTTGTCAGAAGATATCATGCAGTGTTTGACTTGTTTGTACCATTGCACAGAGATCTTTTGAGCATATATCTGAGCAGGCATACGTAAGCCAATTTGTGTTCAATCCTATGTGAATTGTGAACCAAGTTCACCCAACTATCTAAAACATGATCTGAGTGACATTTACAGAGCACATGCCGCTAACACACAGTGGGGGTAATTTAGACCTGATCGTAGCAGCAAATTTGTTAGCAGTTGGGCAAAACCATGTGCACTGCAGGGGGGGGGCAGATATAACATGTGCAGTGAGAGTTCGATTTGGGTGGTGTGTGTTCAAACTAAAAATTAAATTGCATTGTAAAAATAAAGCAGGCAGTATTTACTCTGCACAGAAACAAAATAACCCACCCAAATCTAACTTTCTCTGCAAATATTATATCTGCCACACCTGCAGTGCACATGGTTTTGCCCAACTGCTAACAAATTTGCTGCTACGATCAGGTCTGAATTACCCCCAGTGTGTGCAGCCATTTCCTCATGAATATTGATAACCATAGGGAGCAGACCATAAATGGTTGTGTGAATGAGTGACAGCTATGCAAGGTGGTGGCCTTGTTTGTGGAGGTGCTAATAGTACACACTGTAAACAGATGTTTATTTTATGCTCTGGGTGGTTGTTGGGGATAATGGGACCAAAATTTGCTGTTCTACATCAGAGAAAATAAGCCTGTGGCTCTCCAGCTGAACTATAACTCCTAGGATTCATGATGTTTGCTGGCCCTGCTGGAAGTTGTTTGTCAACAGCAGGTGGAGTGCCTCATGCTGCCTAATCCAGCTTTACACACAGTATGTACCGTGTTGTAAATATGTATGTTTTTGACCAATATATAGTACACAACTCATTTGTGTGTTAATTAATTAAAAAGATCAGGGGTCCAAAGGTAGTAGAGTATGTATGTAGTGGAAGGAAGGATTGATTTAATTTGTTTAGTTTTAAAAATGTAAATTAATCATTGGGGGCATTGGTGACGGTCTTTATTGCATAGACAACAATTTTGTTGGTTATTGCACTAATCCGACTTTTACTTTTGCTTTAATTTTATATGCCCTGACTTAAGCATCTATGCCCTTGGGCATCGGCCTTAATAGATGACATGGACGGACTTGCATCAACATGACTGGTGGCAGCACCTGCATCTCCTCTCAGTTGTTCGTCCTCCGTATCTATCAACAAACAGGAACCAAGTGGGGTACAGCACACACCACAATTTGTACAAAAAATGTACCTCCTACAGTGTCACAATCTGTGTATAAGTCAGAGTTAATAATCTTACACTATGGTTTAATTTCACCAACAGTGCCGCACAATACGTGTATGAGTAGGTAATAAAATATATTACTGTGGTACAACCTTCACCCACAGCATCACACAAAACGTATATGAGTCAGAGATAATAATCTAATGCTACGGTTTAATATCACCAACAGTGTCATACAATGCGTATATGGGTAGGAAATAAAATATATTACTGTGGTACCACCTTCACCGACAACATCACACAATACATGTGTGCATCAGAAATAGGAATCGAACACTGTGATTGACCTTCACCAACAGTGTGGCATAATACGTGTATAAGTATGAAATAATAATATACTGCGGTCTGCGGCAGTGTCACAGTACTTATGAAACACAAAAATTGTATAGTACACTGGGGTACAGCACAAACAAACAAAAACATTTTTTATAATTAGATTTTTAGGCTTTTTGTTTTTAGTTTTTATTATTTTAATTTTACACTGGAGCGGAGCCCCTGGATGGATGCACAGAGCACCCCTTTCAGATTCGGCAGACAGAGCACCCCTTTTCAGGTGGGATCCGGTCTTTAGGTCGACAGTAAGTAGGTCGACAATGTTTTGTTTGACCACCATTAGTTGACAGTAAGTAGGTCAACAGGGTGTTTAGGTTGACATGTTCTAGGTCGACAGGTCAAAAGGTTGACATGAGTTTTTCAAATTTTTTTCTTTTTTTGAACTTTTTCATACTTTACGATCCACGTGGACTACAATTGGGAACGGTAAGCTGTGCCAGAGCGAGGCACCTTGCCCGAAGCATGGCAAGCGAAGAAAGCCATGCAAGGGGACATGGTGCACTAATTGGCGTTCCCGGTCACTGTACGGAGAAAATTACGCAACCCCCCCAGCAAAAACTCATGTCGACCTTTTGACCTGTCGACCTAGACCATGTCGACCTAAAGACCCTGTTAACCTAGCATCCCTGTTGATCTACTTACTGTCAACCAATAGTGGTCGACCCAAACACTGTCGACCTACTTACTGTCAACCTTACATACCACACCCTTTCAGGTACAGCAGACTTAGCACCCCTTTCAGATACAGCAGACAGAGCACCCCATCTGGACTGATACAGCAGAGCACCCCTTTCAGATATACCAGATAGAGCACCCCTTTCAGATACAGCAGATAGAGCACCCCTTTTTCAGATACAGCAGACAGAGCACCCCTTTTTCAGATACCGCAGACAGAGCGTCCCACCTGGACTGATACAGTAGAGCACCCCTTTCAGATACAGCAGACAGAGAACCCCTTTTTCAAATACAGCAGACAGGGCACCCCTTATTTAGATACAGCAGACAGAGCATCCCTTTCAGACACAGTAGGCAGAGCCCCACTTGCAGATACAGCAGACAGAGCACCCCATCTTGACTGATACAGCAGAGCACCCCTTTTTCAGATACAGCAAACAGAGCACCCCACCTGGACTGATAAAGCAGAGCACCCCTTTCAGATACAGCAGAGAGAGCACCCCTTTCAGATACAGCAGACAGAGCACCCCTTTCAGATACTGCAGACACAGCACCCTTTTTCAGATACAGCAGACAGCACCCCTTTCAGATACAGTAGACATAGCACCCCACCTGGACTGATACAGCAGAGCACCTCTTTCAGATAAAGCAGACAGAGCAACCATTTTTCAAGTACAGCAGACAGAGCACCCCTTTCAGATACAGCATACAGAGCACCCCAGATACAGCATTTCAGATACAGCAGTCAGAGTGTAATAACTAGGTGGTATTGATGTAGACTTGAGCTGTAAGTATACAAGTGTAACGAAGGCTACCTAAAGCTAACAACACCTTTCCTCTTTGCGGTTACTGGCTCTGCTCTGTTAGAGTGTCCTCACAGAGAGGTGAGCAATGTTAGTTCATGGAACTTAATTTCAATAATACCAGATACAATTTTAGTCTGAGTAACACTGGCAAATGATAACACATCAAAATAATAAACTGATTTCATTTATTGTTCCGGAACTCATTATATCCGTGTCCTCTTAGATAGGAAATTATGTGTTACCTGAAGGAAACATATTCAGTCTAAACAATATAAAACAAATGTATCAATTCAAATGCAATTGGGTACAATTCTGAACAAACTAACAACACAATGGCTATGCATATACCTTGAATACATGTATTCAATTAAGTAGTTTTAATTCCCCAGTAAGTTTAACCTGCGCAGAAGGGTCAAGTACTCTGTAGTTGGTGCACTTATACTTTAATCCTCATATAGAAGTAAAGGAATGCGTTGTACAGGTTACTTAAACTCCTTATCTCTTGTTAGGATATGGTGCGCTCTGTACCTGTCTCCTTCTGTGTACCAGTCTATGGGCTGTAACACACGTGCCGGCTCCCGCCACCCGGCAAAATCCCAGATGGCTTTTTCACACTGCCGTGCTGCTGAGATACATTCAGAGCAATGTGTCCTTTCACACGGCACTGCCCCGACATGGCTGCCGGTTTGCAGCCGGAAATATCCACTGGAAGGTCCGGCTGCCTTGCTGTCTTTGTAGGCAGTGAACCGTATGTGTGAAGGGGAGCTTTCACACACAACGGTATTTTTAGCCGCTGCTGCTGTGCGTGCGCACAGCATTACACATGGCTCAAAGCCATTGTGTGTGAAAGACCCTCCTGGATGGCAAATAGATGGACAAACTTTGTCCGGCTTTTTGCCATCCGCAGAAAACTGCAGCATGTGTTACAGCCCTAAGGGTGCATCCCCTAGTGTCAGACCTCTAGTGCCAGGAGTCACTCGGAGGCTGAGTCATATGATGTAAGTTCCTGTTCCTCCATCTCATAGAGAGTAAGGAGAGTGTGACACACAGAGACTGAGAGACAGAGTCCTGGTGTACAAGTGTGCAGAGCTGATTCTGGGAGCAGATCTCAGCTACAGAGACTCACAGTGTTCCAGTGCATGCATCATCTTCTCTACAGTGGGAGTCATACTGCACGGCTGTGCAGTCCTCCATGCTTCACCACCACAGACATCTCCTGATAAGTACCACTACCTAATGCTGTTACCTTGTATGATATATGGGCTCCTGATTACCGATATCAGTGTTACATCTGAGTCACCTGTGTTCACTAAATAAACCTGCATTATTGTTTAAGTCTTTAAGTGTATGGACTGACGTCACTGCACCAGATAGCCCAGTACACTCTGCCAACATCTGTTGCCAATATCCCACTATTTTGGTTCCCTGTGAGAGTTTTTGATGTGTATGGTTGACTGTTCCTTAATGTAGAATATTTTAGGGACTCTAAAATTCTGTAAAAGTCAAGCAATATATGGGTAATTAAATAACAGGCTATTCAGGGGAAGGATATTTGTATGCAACTTCCTAATGAAGAAACTAGCAGATCCTCTCTGTCTCTCTCTCTTTCTGAGTCTCTTATCTCCCAATGCTCCTGAGCATTGACCGTTATGTGACATTTACCTGTTATGCCAAAGCTATACTAGTCTATTTGCTTCTACTTGTGATTATCTCAGTGGTGCTCAAAACTCTACTAATATGCAATCACTGGCTTTCCACTGGATGTTAACTATTAATTTCAGTCACAGAGGCTGCCTTAGTGTGATAAATATTCACTTGTCTTTACTCAGTGTATTGTGGGGGGCATATGCTGACTTCAGACCCTAAAACTGGACCTGTTTTATAGAGTCAATCGCTGTCACTGTTGGCTGTACTGATGCTGCACTAAAAGCTTTTATGTGATGGTGAAGGGAAGCAGTATACCTCTACCGGAAAGCAAGGTTGAGCCCGTCTGTTGCCTTATATGGACTGTCCAGCCCACCTCCAACTCTTCTCAGGATGCTGGGGATTATCAAGTCTCCCCACCTGCCGCTGTCACTCAAGGTCAGGCCTCTTCTCTGGGGCATTTTCTCCAACTTGTGTTGACTTTTTACCCATAATTCCTGCCATGTTTTTTATCATTGGTCAACACATTCCAATGTTTTTTAAGGATTTTCTGTATATCTTCCCATTCCTTACATAAGGTCCCGATGAACCTGATAGTGGGATCGATGTCTTTATTCTTATTTTTCAGGCAGATCAGGGAGGTTCTCTCTTTAGTAGCTGCCGCTTTGTGTCCTTTTTTAATGGTTGTTTTGCTATAGCCCATTTGTTCTAATCTTGTTCTTAATTCTTGGTCCCTTTGTTCAAATTTTTCTTTGCTTGAGCAGTTCCTACATGTACACAAGAACTCCCCCTTAGGAACACCCTTAATTGTGGCTGGTAAGTGCGAGCTTTGTGCATGTAGTATGCTGTTACTTGCGGTGCTTTCCTAAACTTATCTGAAACCAGTCTTCCCTCCTCATTGATCTCAATTATGAGGTCCAAAAAGGGGATTTTTTCCTGACTCATTTTTGATGTTAATTTTAAAATTAGGGAGTTTGTATTACATTTTTCAAGGAATTCTTTCAGAGGTTCAACATCACTCTCCCAAATAATCAATATATCATCGATATATCTTGCCCAGCTTATTACATGTCCTGTATATATGTCATTATCTGAAGAGAACACAAACTTCTTTTCCTACCACCCAAGGTACAAGTTGGCATATGTCGGTGCACATGTACTGCCCATCGCTGTACCTTGGGTCTGCAGGTAAAATCTTTAATTGGACACAAAATAATTCTTAGTTAGGATAAACCTCATCAATATGATGATAAAATCATCAAAGGCATCCTTCTCTTTAGTGCTCAAAAAATAATCCACCACTTGAATCTCTTTCTCATGATATATCCTCGTATAGAGGGATTCTACATCACAAGTACATAACCATGTCTAAGGGGTGACTACCAGATTATCTATCTTCTTGAGTACATCCATAGTATCTCTTGTGTATGATGGAAGTTCAACTACAAAGCCTCTTAGCTGTTTATCCACAAATGTACTCACTTTCTCTGTAAATCCACCTATTCCTGAGACTATAGGTCTCCCGGGTAGTATTCTCATATTTTTGTGGATTTTTGGGAGGACATAGAATGTTGGTATTTTAGGATTAGCTACATCCAAATATTCCTTTTCTCTCTTATTTATCACTCCCTTCACAAATTGTTCCTATATCAGATTTTGATATTGTTTCAGGTAATTGGCCGTGGGATTGAATATTAATTGCTGATAACACTCTTTATTATCAAGCTGTCTCATTACTTCCTCCAAATATAGTTCTTTCTTCCAAAGGACTATAATACCCCCTTTAGCAAAAGGTTTGATTTCAATCTCATGCCAGCCTTGAATGATAAAACCATGGCAGGAATTAATGGTAAAAAAGTCAACACGAGTTGGAGAAAATCACCCAGCCTTAGGGACAAACTCATACACAGCCACTTTGTGAAGAAGGAGTGAAAGGAAAACTAAAGGCTGTTTCCAATGTGGGAACTGCAACACTTGTGGATTTTTGGAGCAATGCAAGAACATTGAGGACAGATATGGAAAAGTACACCCCATTAATGACTTTATAAACTGTAAAATAGTAGGGGTCATTTACTGTCTTACCTGTGGATGTGGGCTGAGATACATTGGTCTGACTAGCAGATAGATGAGAATCAGATTGATGGAACACATTAAAAATGTGAAGAATGCGGAACAGGACCAACTGAGACTGAAAAACTGACGAGTATTGCGAGACACTTTTTGAAAAAAACATGGAGGGAATCCAGAAAGCTTAAAGATCAAAGGACTAGAGAAGGTATAACTAGGAATTCGAGGAGGAGACATAATGAGAGAACTCATGAAAAAAGAAACCAGATGGATATTCTTAATGAATAGTCAGCATCCAGAAGGACTTAAAGAATACAACCAATTCTCTTCCTTCTTGGAATAAGTACCTTTCTGGTTTATATTTTACCACCCCTGAATTATCTGACACGAGGACTATCTATAAAACTGCCCATATACTTTCACTAAAAGTAATGAAATTTTATAGGATGATTTATAAAAGGAATACATTGGATATGAAAATGGTTAACAGAGCCATTGCATTTATCAATACCTACCTACCCAGATACCTATCAGATACTTACCTTTAGAACAGACAAGAGATATGGTGATGTACTGTAGGTTGAAAAAGTAAGAACAGAACTTCAGTACATTGCAAGGGAAGTGATCCAGAATGCAGAAACTACTTGCTACTGGAGTAATGTTTGGGAATTGGAGGTTTAAAGGTAGATCAAGAAAGGAAATAAATAAAAATATACTCACCCTCAAAGTTAATAGATACTTACCTTGGATGGATATGAACAGCAGGGTAAAGACAGTAAAGAGGCCCCATTAACATCTAGTAGTATTCAACCTCTTTTATTTAGAAGAGGTACAATAATACATGTAAATAGCACAATATTATAATTCTTAGAGACATCCATATGATGTGTAGGGGATATTATGCAGTCAAATACTAAATATACACTCTTTCTTCTTCTTTTTTCTTTATTAAAACACTAAGTGTGTGTGTGGTAGGCTTGTATTTTTTTATGTTTTATTGCACGATTTTTCACATATTGGCCCTCATTCCGAGTTGATCGCTCGCTATCAGCTTTTAGCAGCAGTGCAAATGCTAGGCCGCCACCCTTTGGGAGTGTTTCTTAGCTTAGCAGAAGTGTGACTGAAAGGATCGCAGAACTGCTCCAAAAAAAGATTGTGCAGTTTCTGAGCAGCTCGAAACTTTCTCCTATCTAGCGATCACTTCAGACTGTTTAGTTCCTGATTTAACGTCACAAACACGCCCTGCGTTTCCCCAGCCACTCCTGAGTTTTTATCGGGCACGCCTGCGTTTTTACACACACTCCCCGAAAACGCTCAGTTTCCGCCCAGAAACACCCACTTCCTGTCAATCACTCACCGATCAGCAGTGCGATTGAAAAGTGTCGCTAGACCTTGTGTGAAACTACATAGTTTTGTGTGAAAGTACGACGCGCATGCGCAGAAGTGCTGCTTTTTCAACTAATCGCCGTGCTGTCAACGAAAGCAGCTAGCGATCAACTCGGAATGAGGGCCTTTATTACAATATGAGCATTTCATAATTACTATTTTTATTTGTATAATGAGTAACACGGTAGCTTATGTATAATGGGTGGACACATAACCAAAAGGATTTTTCACAAAAGTCAGATCATTTATCATACTTTATAATAACAGAGATTTCAATGCATTCACTATATGATTAAAATTACACAATTATACACCATAGATTATAAAATTGGGGATGGATGACCAATCAGAGAGGAGGGAGGGGTATATAAACCCGTCGATGGAGACAAACGGGTTGATGTCCTGACGAAGCAGCCTCTTGTAAAACGTACGTAGGTGTTCACAGAGGCTGTTATGAAAGTTTAACCGCTGCTATGTTATATGTCTGAATGCTGTTGTTACTAATAACATAAATGTAATATAAATGTAAAATATAGCTACTACCTTATGACAGCAAAACAAAAAAGTAGTACAACAAGTGTACCCCCTGGCGCTATTAAAAATGGCTTAATATACAATAATTTTAAATTCAATTCTAATATATCCATCTGTGTGCCGCTCACTGTAGTAAAAGGGACTTCTCTGCCCTTTCAAAATATTTACCAAAGAACACACAGAAATACAGACAGCGCTCACAGACTCTATTAAAAAGTTTTTTCATTACTTAAAAATCCTTCCCTATGTCTCCTATAGCCAAACTTATATAACCTGTAGCAATTTGCCACTAGCTCAACATGATGAACATGTAACAACGTAACACTGACACAGTATAAAGTTTCTAAATGTAACTTTCACACAGTTGTAACTTATGTCTCAAATAGCACAATTGACAATCACCATATTTTTAGTAATACATATAGAAACTTAGTAGTATTAGCAAAACCTCCCCATAGATTCTCCTTGCAGAGGGTAAACGTGCATTCAATTATTTCTATGCAGCTAATAATAAGAAGTTCTTTTCTGTCTGCAGTTCCTTAATAAACAACATGCAAAAACTTCAAAGCAGTGGTGTCCTTATTAGATGTTATCATGCAAGACAATTAAAAGTACTTTTTTATGGAATTCAATATTCCTATGCAGCTGATAGTACTTTCAGAATATAATTTTTCTGCTTGTTTAGTTTGTTAGTAAATTAGCATGCAGACGTCTGAAGCAGCTTTAGTTTGTGTTATAAAGCTTATTCATGCAAGGCAATAATTAAAGCAGTTCTTAGCCCATATGTCAGGCTTCTTTATGCAAGGCAGTATTTGTTTAACATGGCCATGTCAGCATTCACAAATTACCACTCCTTCGTCTTGGGTTATGGATCTCTTGAACTCCCGGCTCTAGTCCTTGAATGACCGTTTATAATAAACCTTATCTGGAGGTCCAGGATGGATTACCCAGCAGTCGATCGAGTGGTGTTTACCAATTCAGAAAGGTTAAGGAGCTGTAGGGTCTTTAAAAACGCGTTTCTCCGTCTGCACATATGATCAGCGGCTTCCTCAGTCAGTACTTTTAATTGTCTTGCATGATAACATCTAATCAGGACACCACTGCTTTGAAGTTTTTGCATGAAGCGCTGGCACTACGATACCATCCCGGCTCAGACCATGGTCACGTATTGCTAGCAATTGTACTGCTGCTGCTCTTACACATACTACAGTGCAAAAGAGAAATACTTGTATATTTTGGAACTTCTAAAACAGCCGAGGGAGTGTTTGCAAGAACATCAAGGCTGAAAAAGAAACTGGGTGTTTACAGAATCCTGAAGAGAATATAAGTGTGTCCATGAGTGGTGTACTTGAGATTTCAGATTCAGGTGCAGTACATAGAGTATCAGAATAGTCTGTAATACTGGTAAAAGGTGGATGTAAATTTGTATGTACAGTACAGTATGTGTAATGTGAGTGTTTGTGTATGTAATATATCCTATATAATAAAAGGCTAATGCTGCCCCTTACTTCTGTGGGGGAAATTCATGTGATTTGCACGCTAGATGGTGTCCAACGAAGCAATTCAAATGTTGCTCCTTTCGGGTGCAAAACGTCATATTCCCGCTGTCGGATTCTGGCAAGATTCGGATTCCATATAAATAGCCGCGCGTCGCCGCAATTTTCACTCGTGCATTGTAGAGGGTACAGAGAGGATGTGGCTACGTTCTCTCAGTGTCAAATCTCAGTATCAGTGCTTATTGCTGCTCAGTAAAACTAGTACAGTGTCTCTCTTGTGCTGCATCTTGCTGCTGTAGGGTGCTCTGGTAGTAGTGTCCTGTGACTGCATCGGTCATCATCATTACAGTCACAGTGGTATCTGGGGGCATGACAATTCCAGAGTGCATTTGTGCAGCTCAGTAATACTAGTACAGTGTGTCTCTTGTGCTGCATCTTGCTGCTGTAGGGTGCTGTGTTAGTAGTGTCCTGTGACTGCATCGGTCATCATCATTCCAGTCACAGTGGTATCTGGGGGGTAACAATTCCAGAGTGCTTTTGTGCTGCTCACTAATACTAAAGGGGCGTGGTTTCATTGGAATGGGCGTGGTTTCGCATAGAGGGGCGTGGCATTGCAGGAAAAGACTACCTTATACCCCAGTTTTGCAACCTGCACGCCCATACGTTGGCCACCACAGGAAAGAAAAATAATCCTGATTCATGCCCCTTACATTATTTGTCATTTTTCCTCCTTATAGTAATGCCCAGTATACATTATGCCACATACTGCAATGGCCCTTAGACATTTTGCCGCACACAATAATGCACATGACACAATATGCACACACTGTAATGCCCCCGACACATTATGCCACACAACGTAATGCCTGTGACACATTATGCCACACACCGTAATGCCTGTGACACATTATGACAGGAATCGCAATGCCCGTTATACATTATGCTACACACTGCAATGCCCCTGATACATTATAGCACATACAATGTCTGTGACACATTATGACACACACCGCAATGTCCGTGATACATTATGCCACACACTGCAATGACCCTGAGACATTATACCACATATCACAATGCCCGCGATATAGTATACCATACACCGTAATGCCTGTGACACATTATGACACACACCGCAATGTCCGTGATACGTTATGCCACACACCGTAATGCCCATTACACATTAAGTCCTACAGTAAGGCTTCTAATTACTTTTCAATTACCTGCTCGTTGTCAGGGGTTTCATGCACTGGGTGTCATGCTCGTTGCCAGGGGTTTCATGCTCTTGGTTCCATGCACGGTGCCAGGGGTTTTCATGCTCAGGGTGTCATGCTCGTTGCCAGGGGTTTCATGCACTGGGTGTCATGCTCGTTGCCAGGTGTTTCATGCACTGGGTGTCATGCTCGTTGCCAGGTGTTTCATGCACTGGGTGTCATGCTCGTTGCTAGGAGGTAGTCCTTGTTGCTAGGGCTGTGCTCCCAGTGCCACATATGTCCCCAGTGCCAGATATTCCCCCACGGTGCCAGGTACTCACATGCTCCAGTGCCAAATATAGCCCCCCCCATGTGCCAGGTACACATATACCCCCCCAGTGCCACATATGCCCCCAGTGCCAGATATTCCCCCCCAGTGCCACATATGCCCCCAGTGCCAGATATGCCCCCAGTGCCATATATTCCCCCCAGTGCCATATATGCCCCCAGTGCCATATATGCCCCCAGTGCCAGATATTCCCCCCCAGTGCCATATATGCCCCCAGTGCCATATATGCCCCCAGTGCCAGATATTCCCCCCGTGCCATATATGCCCCCAGTGCCAGATATTCCCCCCCAGTGCCAGATATTCCCCCCCAGTGCCACATATGCCCCCCAGTGCCACATATGCCCAGAGTGCCATATATTCCCCCCCCAGTGCCAAATATGCCCCCAGTGCCACATATGCCCCCAGTGCCAGATATTCCCCCCCAGTGCCATATATGCCCCCAGTGCCAGATATTCCCCCGTGCCATATATGCCCCCAGTGCCAGATATTCCCCCCCAGTGCCATATATGCCCCCAGTGCCAGATATTCCCCCCCAGTGCCATATATGCCCCAGTGCCAGATATTCCCCCCAGTGCCATATATGCCCCAGTGCCAGATATTCCCCCCAGTGCCAGATATTCCCCCCCAGTGCCATATATGCCCCCAGTGCCAGATATTCCCCAGATATTCCCCCCCAGTGCCATATATGCCCCAGTGCCAGATATTCCCCCCAGTGCCATATATACCCCAGTGCCAGATATTCCCCCCAGTGCCAGATATCCCCCCCCAGTGCCATATATGCCTCCAGTGCCAGATTTTCCCCCCCAGTGCCATATATGCCCCAGTGCCAGATATTCCCCCCAATGCCATATATGCCCCAGTGCCAGATATTCCCCCCAGTGCCAGATATCCCCCCCCCGCATTTTGGAGGGACACGGAGGGCACAGCTCACCTCTCCTGTGTCCCTCCTGCTGCATCATCTCCGGTGGCCGCGGGTCTAATAGGGGGAAGTGCCGATTCGTGAGCCAATTAGAGCTCACGGACGGCACTTTCCCCTATTAGACCCGCGGCCGCCGGAGATGATGCAGCAGGAGGGACACAGGGAGGCGCGCTGTGCCCTCTGTGTCCCTCCAAAAAGCGGCGGAGGGAAGGAGACTGCAGACTGACATGCGGACGCTCGTCCGCATGTCAGTCTGCTGTAAATCAGTGGCGCCCCCGCAGCCCCTCGCCCCCAAGCCACCGCGAGGACTGCGGGGGCAGTAGTTACGCCACTGGTGCTCAGTATCACTGCTCATTGTCTTGTGGTGCTCAGTAATACTACATTACTAATAAGTAGATAGAGCACCACTTTCCATCAAACTCAAAGTGACAGGTGGTCTGCGCCCCTAATTATGCAAATCACACCCTAACCACGCCTCTAACCAATCCTCCGACACTCCCACTTTTCCTCCCCTTCTGATTGTGTTTTATATGAAATAAGCTTACAGAATGAGATAAAAGCGTCGTTTAACCATTGAAAAGTCTACTGCATATTAACTCTTAGTTGCACCAGTAAATGTTATATCCGGTTGATTTATAAAATAAGCGTACAAGCTACGACTGCTGTTTATTGGTTTCAGAGTGCTATCTATAAAAGTGTGCGCTGTTATGCCTGCGGACAAAAGAAGCGTCGTGTTACGAGGGTGAGCAAACCGAAAAAAGCGTATGAAGAATGCGTATTACACAGTATTAAACTCCCCGGGAGTTATAGCGGCTTTGATAAGATTTATGCGTCGAATAAATATGTGTTTAAAAGTGGCTATAGTAAAGAATGGCTGCAAAAACAAGACGCGTATACATTACATAAGCTGGTCAGGAAAAACTATAAAAGGAACATGATCTGCGTATCGCATATAAATCGACAATGGCAATGCGACTTGGTTTCGCTCATAGATCTTGCGGAGTACAACAATGGATTTAAGTACATACTAACCATCATCGATATCTTCAGTAAGAGAGCGTGGGCTGAAAGCCTAATGACTAAGAACGCTACATCAGTCGCTAATGCTTTTGAAAAAATATTTCAGCAGGGTTCCGTACCAAAGAAGCTGCAAACAGACTGCAATAAAGAGTTTCTAATCAAAACCTTAAAAAAAGTGTTAGAAAAATACGATATACACCATTTTACAACTAATAACGACATAGAGTCATAGAGTGCTTTAATAGAACTTTAAAAACATGGATGTGGCGCTATTTCACAGCGCAGAATACTTACAGATATATAGATGTTTTACAGGACTTTATATACAGCTATAATAATACGTACCACAGAACAATTAAGTGTGCGCCGTGTTAAGTGAAGCCCTCGAACGCATTGAGGATTTTCAAGATGGTGTACGGCGATTACTTTAAAGACTGTAAACAAGCACCTTGTTTATCCATCGGTGAACACGTGCGCATATCCAAATATAAGGATATATTTCAGAAAGGTTACGAAGAGAATTATTCTGAGGAAATATTTGTCATACAGAGTGTGAACACTAAAGGTCTTAAGCCCCTTTATAAGTTGACAGATCTGTACGGTGAAGTTATAACGGGTAGTTTTTACCCCGAAGAACTTCAAAACATTCCCAAAAACTATAAAAGAATTTACAAAGTGGAAAAGATTTTAAAAAATAAGACGGTCAGAGGTCAAAAATACGCGTTAGTCAAGTGGCGCGGGTACCCCACAAAATGTAACAGTTGGGTCGAGGCATCAGAGATAAAAGACATATAAAGCTCATCACTATCTAAACAAGACGAGCGATGGATGGCAAGTCGTTCTACATAACCTTACCCAGCAATGCCTCATCGGTTACTTTTCCACAAAATAAGATTTCTAACTATACAACAAAACTTGCAAAGTCGATACACTTAAGCGGTGAGTGGGAAGTCGCTCTTACAGAGATACAATATCCGCACATGTGGAATACATTGGATTTACAAGATTGTAGATTGCAAATATCATGGGGTGGAACAGCGGATCAACCGGTGGTGAGAGTCGTGAGTGTGTGCATTAAACCGAGTTTTTATGAAACAATCGATGCGCTACTGAATGTAATCAACGTGGAAATTGTACAACAGAAACTGGACGTTGGATTAAGACTAATGTACGATCCGTTTGCACGCGTTGTAACATGCGACAGTAAGCGCATGTATCAAATCCACGCCGGTTCTAAACTGACATGGATACTGGGTTTACAGCCTAAAACTAAGATTTCTAAACCATGCGCCGACATCAAAGGTGGTCAGTATACGCTGTACGTGTACACAGACATTATCGAACACCAGAGGGTCGGAGATAGTTATGTACTGCTACTTCGCACTGTTGAAATAAAGGGCCATAACAATGAGGTGATCACAATACGATACGAGAAGCCCGATTACGTACCTTTGTGCAAAGCGCATATTGACACAGTGGCCATAGAGATAAAAAACGACCAGAACAAGAACATCTCATTTAAGTTTGGTAAAGTGATCGTGAAACTACACTTTAGACATCGCAAAAACGATATTTATTAGCTAAACAGAATGGTAGCTGTTAAAAATTATGGCGACCCTGGTCTCTACGCGCAATATTATAAAACGCAAGCCGGTAATGGATTACCAGGTTTTCACGGCAGCGCGTACATGTACGGATGCGGTTTAGGCAGTATTTTTCGAAGTCTTTTCAGAAAAGCTGTTCCTCTTTTCCGGAGAGGCTTAGAGTTAGCTAAACCGCACATGAAGACCGCGGCCCGTAATATCGCGAAAGACGTTATCGGACAAGCCACAACGGCCGTGATGAATAAAATACATGATGCGAACCAAGTGAAACAAGATGGTTCAGGACTAATATATACAAGAAAAGGCGTGTCTAAAAGAAAACGGAAGCGTATGATAGCGCTTCCGCCTTGGGACATACCCTATTTAAATAAAAACCAGAGACGACGCAACTCAAAGAAGAAGAGAAAGCCGAAGCGCTCCGTCGGTGATATTTTTTAAACAACATGTCTTTCATACACTCCGAGTCCGTTGAATGTGCAAAAACAGAGCTGGATCTTTTTGACGTGCCCCCGACACAAACTAGCATAGAGAAAAGTCTATACATCGAAGTTCAACCTTTAGCGGCATTATCCGACACAGCGCCGCTTGAATTTTATATAGCGGCCAGCGGCGAACACTACTATGATCTGAACAACACACTGCTGAACGTGACGTGTAAGATCGTACGAACCGATAACACACAGCTGGTCCAAAGGGCTCGGGTTGCCCTTATTAATTACCCCATAGCTACTTTATTCAGCCAAGTGGATGTAACTTTGGGCGACAGGCTCATATCACAATCCAACAACCTTTACGCTTACCGGACGTACATTGAGACTATATTGAATTATAGTTCGGTCGCTTTGTCAACAAAGCACACCACAGGCTTATTTTAAAAAGATGTGGCTGGAGAACACAACAATAGATGCTGGACGGACCTAATACAGGGTTCAAAAAACGCGCAGAAGCAACATCGCAGAGTCGCATGGTTGAATTGCTAGGACCGCTTCACTGCGACCTCTTCCACCAACATAAACTAATTTTAAACGTCGTTGACCTGAAGATTAAACTCACCAGAAACAAAGACTCATTCTGCTTAATGTCGGCTAAAGCGGATGCCTTTAAAATACAGATCACAGCGGCGTCCCTGTTTGTGAAAAGAGTACAGGTCTCACCGGCCGTGCGGATCGGGCATGCGCAGGCCCTTCTAAATGGCAACGCGAAATACGCGATTGACCGCGTTGGGATGAAAATCTACAGCATACCAGTGGGCAGTAGAGTATTTAATCTAGAAAATCTATTTTTAGGTCAAGTTCCGAAAACGGTCATAGCCGGCTTTGTGGACAACAAAGCATTTTCAGATGTCCTTAATCAGAATCCACTTTGTTTTGAACATAAAAATGTGAGCTTTGCATCCCTTTATCTGGATGGAACACCGCACCCAGCAAAACCATTTCAACCAGACTTTGAACATGGTAATGCCGTAAGAGAGTATATGTCGCTCATATAGATCACAAATAAGCAGAAATCTGATGCCGGCATACTGTGTGACCGCGAAGAGTACCTCAACGGCTATACGCTATTCGCTTTTGATCTGTCGCCGGAGCAGGAATGTGGAGAACATCTTTCCCTGATAAGAATAGGCAATCTACGTGCAGAATTTCGCTTTGCAGAAGCGTTGGACCGGACTGTCAATGTGATAATATACGCTATATTTGATAATATCATCGAAATTAATCAAAGGCGCGATGTGCTGTACGATTATCTATAAATGAAATAAACTAACACTACGCTGCTGAAAAATGAACACATTACAGATAAACTGCATTCTGTACGCTGCGCAAAGCACATGGCATATTTTTAAAGGAACGTATCTGTGTGATCTGTTGCCTAACGATAAACTGACGCATTACCCCTGCTCATTTGTAATCAACACGCATAGCAGCGGGCAGCCCGGCGAACACTGGTTGGCCATTTATTTTAATGAACACGGCATTTGTTATTTCTTTGATTCCTACGGCCTCTCGCCGGACAGTGACATTTTCCCAAAGAATATCATAAAGTTTTTACATTTTAATTCAAAAAGTATTTGTCACCAAAACCGTAGGTTACAAGGTTTTTCAAGTGCTGTATGCGGGCAATACTGTATTTACTTTATATTTATGATGTGTAAAAACTACAAATATGAGGATATTCTGACCCGATTTAGTAATGATACAAAATGTAATGACCGTTTAGTTGCAATGTTTGTAAGGCGCCTGCTGAAAAGTCATTGTTTGAGTCGCTATTTGGATAAATGTATACAGAAATGTGTAACTTGTAATCATCCCTGTGTTTGAAACATTTTATGTACAATGGGGGTAATTCCAAGTTGATCGCAGCAGGAATTTAGTTAGCAATTGGGCAAAACCATGTGCACTGCAGGGGAGGCAGATATAACATGTGCAGAGAGAGATAGATTTGGGTGAGTTATTTTATTTCTGTGCAGGGTAAATACTGGCTGCTTTATTTTTACACTGCAAATTAGATTGCAGATTGAACACACCCCACCCAAATCTAACTCTCTCTGCACATGTTAAATCTGCCTCCCCTGCAGTGCACATGGGAGGTCATTCCGAGTTGTTCGCTCGCAAGCCGTTTTTAGCAGCTTTGCACACGCTAAGCCTACGCCTACTGGGAGTGAATCTTAGCATAGTAAAATTGCGAACGAAAGATTCGCAATATTGCGAAAAGACATCTCTGTGCAGTTTCTGAGTAGCTCCAGACTTACTCGGCATCTGCAATCAGTTCAGAGCTTGTCGTTCCTGGTTTGACGTCACAAACACACCCAGCGTTCGCCCAGCCACTCCTCCGTTTCTCCAGCCACTCCCGTGTTTTTCCCAGAAACGGTAGCGTTTTTCTCACACGCCCATAAAACGGCCTGTTTCCGCCCAGAAACACCCACTTCCTGTCAATCACATTTAGAGATGAGCGGGTTCGGTTCCTCGGAATCCGAACCCCCCCGAACTTCAGCCTTTTTACACGGGTCCGAGGCAGACTCGGATCTTCCCGCCTTGCTCGGTTAACCCGAGAGCGCCCGAACGTCATCATCCCGCTGTCGGATTCTCGCGAGGCTCGTATTCTATCGCGAGACTCGGATTCTATATAAGGAGCCGCGCGTCGCCGCCATTTTCACACGTGCATTGAGATTGATAGGGAGAGGACGTGGCTGGCGTCCTCTCCGTTTAGATAGAGAGTGAGACACTTGATTTACTAGTAATTTAATTTTAGTAATTTTGGGGAGCATTAGGACTGGAGTACTCAGAGAGTGCAGAGTTTTGCTGATAGTTATACTAGTGACCACCAGTTTTATTTATTATTTAAAATCCGTTCTCTGCCTGAAAAAAAACGATACAGTCACATACCATATCTGTGCTCAGCCTCAGTGTGCTGCATGATTGATAATATCATCTATGTATATCTGACTGTGCTGAGTGCTCACTGCTCACACAGCTTAATTGTGGGGGAGACTGGGGAGCAGTTATAGCAGGAGTACATAACAGTGCACACTTTTGCTGCCAGTGTGACTGACCAGTGACCACCAGTATATTGTCTGCCTGAAAAAGTTAAACACTCGTGTGGTGTTTTTTTTTTTATTCTATAAACGCATTCTGCTGACAGACAGTGTCCAGCAGGTCCGTCATTCATTATATTATAATATATACCTGCAGTAGTGATATATATATATTTTTTATATCATTATCATCCAGTCTATACTAGCAGACGCAGTACGGTAGTCCACGGCTGTAGCTACCTCTGTGTCGGCAGTGCTCGTCCATAATTGTATACCTACCTGTGGTGGTTTTTTTTTTTCTATCTTCTTCATACTAGTAGTTTAGGAGTCTGCTGACAGTGTCCAGCAGGTCCGTCATTATATAATATATACCTGTCCTGCAGTAGTGATATATATATATTTTTAATATCATTATCATCCAGTCTATATTAGCAGCAGACGCAGTACGGTAGTCCACGGCTGTAGCTACCTCTGTGTTGGCAGTCGCTCGTCCATCCATAATTGTATACCACCTACCTGTTGTGTTTTTTTTTTTTTTCTATCTTCTGCCTGAAAAAGTTAAACACTCGTGTGGTGTTTTTTTTTTTTATTCTATAAACGCATTCTGCTGACAGACAGTGTCCAGCAGGTCCGTCATTCATTATATTATAATATATACCTGCAGTAGTGATATATATATATATATTTTTATATCATTATCATCCAGTCTATACTAGCAGACGCAGTACGGTAGTCCACGGCTGTAGCTACCTCTGTGTCGGCAGTGCTCGTCCATAATTGTATACCTACCTGTGGTGGTTTTTTTTTTTCTATCTTCTTCATACTAGTAGTTTAGGAGTCTGCTGACAGTGTCCAGCAGGTCCGTCATTATATAATATATACCTGTCCTGCAGTAGTGATATATATATATATTTTTTATATCATTATCATCCAGTCTATACTAGCAGACGCAGTACGGTAGTCCACGGCTGTAGCTACCTCTGTGTCGGCAGTCACTCGTCATCCATAAGTATACTAGTATCCATCCATCTCCATTGTTTACCTGAGGTGCCTTTTAGTTGTGCCTATTAAAATATGGAGAACAAAAATGTTGAGGTTCCAAAAATAGGGAAAGATCAAGATCGACTTCCACCTCGTGCTGAAGCTGCTGCCACTAGTCATGGCCGAGACGATGAAATGCCATCAACGTCGTCTGCCAAGGCCGATGCCCAATGTCATAGTACAGAGCATGTAAAATCCAAAACACAAAATATCAGTAAAAAAAGGACTCAAAAATCAAAAATAAAATCGTCGGAGGAGAAGCGTAAACTTGCCAATATGCCATTTACCACACGGAGTGGCAAGGAACGGCTGAGGCCCTGGCCTATGTTCATGGCTAGTGGTTCAGCTTCACATGAGGATGGAAGCACTCAGCCTCTCGCTAGAAAAATGAAAAGACTTAAGCTGGCAAAAGCACAGCAAAGAACTGTGCGTTCTTCGAAATCACAAATCCACAAGGAGAGTCCAATTGTGTCGGTTGCGATGCCTGACCTTCCCAACACTGGACGTGAAGAGCATGCGCCTTCCACCATTTGCACGCCCCCTGCAAGTGCTGGAAGGAGCACCCGCAGTCCAGTTCCTGATAGTCAGATTGAAGATGTCAGTGTTGAAGTACACCAGGATGAGGAGGATATGGGTGTTGCTGGCGCTGGGGAGGAAATTGACCAGGAGGATTCTGATGGTGAGGTGGTTTGTTTAAGTCAGGCACCCGGGGAGACACCTGTTGTCTGTGGGAGGAATATGGCCATTGACATGCCTGGTGAAAATACCAAAAAAATCAGCTCTTCGGTGTGGAAGTATTTCAACAGAAATGCGGACAACATTTGTCAAGCCGTGTGTTGCCTTTGTCAAGCTGTAATAAGTAGGGGTAAGGACGTTAACCACCTCGGAACATCCTCCCTTATACGTCACCTGCAGCGCATTCATCATAAGTCAGTGACAAGTTCAAAAACTTTGGGCGACAGCGGAAGCAGTCCACTGACCAGTAAATCCCTTCCTCTTGTAACCAAGCTCACGCAAACCACCCCACCAACTCCCTCAGTGTCAATTTCCTCCTTCCCCAGGAATGCCAATAGTCCTGCAGGCCATGTCACTGGCAATTCTGACGAGTCCTCTCCTGCCTGGGATTCCTCCGATGCATCCTTGCGTGTAACGCCTACTGCTGCTGGGAGTAGATGGTCATCCCAGAGGGGAAGTCGTAAGACCACTTTTACTACTTCCACCAAGCAATTGACTGTCCAACAGTCCTTTGCGAGGAAGATGAAATATCACAGCAGTCATCCTGCTGCAAAGCGGATAACTGAGGCCTTGGCATCCTGGGCGGTGAGAAACGTGGTTCCGGTATCCATCATTACTGCAGAGCCAACTATAGACTTGTTTGAGGTACTGTGTCCCCGGTACCAAATACCATCTAGGTTCCATTTCTCTAGGCAGGCGATACCGAAAATGTACACAGACCTCAGAAAAAGACTCACCAGTGTCCTAAAAAATGCAGTTGTACCCAATGTCCACTTAACCACGGACATGTGGACAAGTGGAGCAGGGCAGACTCAGGACTATATGACTGTGACAGCCCACTGGGTAGATGTATGGACTCCCGCCGCAAGAACAGCAGCGGCGGCACCAGTAGCAGCATCTCGCAAACGGCAACTCTTTCCTAGGCAGGCTACGCTTTGTATCACCGCTTTCCAGAATACGCACACAGCTAAAAACCTCTTACGGCAACTGAGGAAGATCATCGCAGAATGGCTTACCCCAATTGGACTCTCCTGTGGATTTGTGGCATCGGACAACGCCAGCAATATTGTGTGCGCATTAAATATGGGCAAATTCCAGCACATCCCATGTTTTGCACATACCTTGAATTTGGTGGTGCAGAATTATTTAAAAAACGAGAGGGGCGTGCAAGAGATGCTGTCGGTGGCCAGAAGAATTGTGGCACACTTTCGGCGTACAGGCACCACGTACAGAAGACTGGAGCACCACCAAATACGCCTGAACCTGCCCTGCCATCATCTGAAGCAAGAAGTGGTAACGAGGTGGAATTCAACCCTCTATATGCTTCAGAGGTTGGAGGAGCAGCAAAAGGCCATTCAAGCCTATACAACAGAGCACGATATAGGAGGTGGAATGCACCTGTCTCAAGCGCAGTGGAGATTGATTTCAACGTTGTGCAAGGTTCTGCAACCTTTTGAACTTGCCACACGTGAAGTCAGTTCAGACACTGCCAGCCTGAGTCAGGTCATTCCCCTCATCAGGCTTTTGCAGAAGAAGCTGGAGACATTGAAGGAGGAGCTAACACAGAGCGATTCCGCTAGGCATGTGGGACTTGTGGATGGAGCCCTTAATTCGCTTAACAAGGATTCACGGGTGGTCAATCTGTTGAAATCAGAGCACTACATTTTGGCCACCGTGCTCGATCCTAGATTTAAAACCTACCTTGGATCTCTCTTTCCGGCAGACACAAGTCTGCAGGGGTTCAAAGAACTGCTGGTGAGAAAATTGTCAAGTCAAGCGGAACGCGACCTGTCAACATCTCCTCCTTCACATTCTCCTGCAACTGGGGGTGCGAGGAAAAGGCTCAGAATTCCGAGCCCACCCGCTGGCGGTGATGCAGGGCAGTCTGGAGCGACTGCTGATGCTGACATCTGGTCCAGACTGAAGGACCTGACAACGATTACGGACATGTCGTCTACTGTCACTGCATATGATTCTCTCCCCATTGAAAGAATGGTGAAGGATTATATGAGTGACCGCATCCAAGTAGGCACGTCAGACAGTCCGTACTTATACTGGCAGGAAAAAGAGGCAATTTGGAGGCCCTTGCACAAACTGGCTTTATTCTACCTAAGTTGCCCTCCCACAAGTGTGTACTCCGAAAGAGTGTTTAGTGCCGCCGCTCACCTTGTCAGCAATCGGCGTACGAGGTTACATCCAGAAAATGTGGAGAAGATGATGTTCATTAAAATTAATTATAATCAATTCCTCCATGGAGACATTCACCAGCAGCAATTGCCTCCACAAAGTACACAGGGAGCTGAGATGGTGGATTCCAGTGGGGACGAATTGATAATCTGTGAGGAGGGGGATGTACACGGTGATATATCGGAGGATGATGATGAGGTGGACATCTTGCCTCTGTAGAGCCAGTTTGTGCAAGGAGAGATTAATTGCTTCTTTTTTGGTGGGGGTCCAAACCAACCCGTCATTTCAGTCACAGTCGTGTGGCAGACCCTGTCGCTGAAATGATGGGTTGGTTAAAGTGTGCATGTCCTGTTTATACAACATAATGGTGGGTGGGAGGGCCCAAGGACATTTCCATCTTGCACCTCTTTTTTCTTTCATTTTTCTTTGCGTCATGTGCTGTTTGGGGAGTGTTTTTTGGAAGGGCCAGCCTGCGTGACACTGCAGTGCCACTCCTAGATGGGCCAGGTGTTTGTGTCGGCCACTAGGGTCGCTTAGCTTACTCACACAGCTACCTCATTGCGCCTCTTTTTTTCTTTGCGTCATGTGCTGTTTGGGGAGTATTTTTTGGAAGGGCCATCCTGCCTGACACTGCAGTGCCATTCCTAGATGGGCCAGGTGTTTGTGTCGGCCACTTGGGTCGCTGAGCTTAGTCACACAGCTACCTCATTGCGCCTCTTTTTTTCTTTGCGTCATGTGCTGTTTGGGGAGTGTTTTTTGGAAGGGCCATCCTGCGTGACACTGCAGTGCCACTCCTAGATGGGCCAGGTGTTTGTGTCGGCCACTTGGGTCGCTGAGCTTAGTCACACAGCTACCTCATTGCGCCTCTTTTTTTCTTTGCGTCATGTGCTGTTTGGGGAGTGTTTTTTGGAAGGGCCATCCTGCGTGACACTGCAGTGCCACTCCTAGATGGGCCAGGTGTTTGTGTCGGCCACTTGGGTCGCTGAGCTTAGTCATCCAGCGACCTCGGTGCAAATTTTAGGACTAAAAATAATATTGTGAGGTGTGAGGTATTCAGAATAGACTGAAAATGAGTGGAAATTATGGTTATTGAGGTTAATAATACTTTGGGATCAAAATGACCCCCAAATTCTATGATTTAAGCTGTTTTTTAGGGTTTTTTGAAAAAAACACCCGAATCCAAAACACACCCGAATCCGACAAAAAAAATTCGGTGAGGTTTTGCCAAAACGCGTTCGAACCCAAAACACGGCCGCGGAACCGAACCCAAAACCAAAACACAAAACCCGAAAAATTTCCGGTGCACATCTCTAATCACATTACGATCGCCTGAACGAAGAAAAAGCCGTGAGTAAAATACCTAACTTCATAGCAAATTTACTTGGCGCAGTCGCAGTGCAAACATTGCGCATGCGCACTAAGCGGAAAATCGCTGCGATGCGATGAAATTTACCGAGCGAACAACTCGGAATGACCCCCATGGTTTTGCCCAATTACTAACTAAATTCCTTCTGCGATCAACTTGAAATTACCCCCAATGTTTCATAACTATAATAAACAATGATTTTAAACTTTATGTTGTTGTGCGAGTGTGATCTTCTTCCAAAAACACAGATTAGAAACAAAGAACAAAACAGACCATTATAAATCATAAGGATATTTTATTGTAACATAAAAAGCATATTTACAGTTACATTAATGTTGCAATATTATAACAATTGTAATCAATACGATGTTTGAAGCATTTTACATACAATGTTTTAATAACTATAATAAACAAACTTTTTTAAACTTTATTACAATGCCAATCCTTAAAAACAATATACCATAGAAATAGATCATAGACTCAACCACGGTGAATCCTGTAACAATCCTACATCGCGTTTCCTAGGCATTAAGTAACTGTGAGTCGTTGTTAAACCTGGGCTGCTTAAAACATTTAAGCGTCTTTTTTTATACACTTCTAGCGTTGGAGTTAATAAAAAGTCACCATCAACGGAGTATGTTTCTGCTTTTAAACGGTCTAGGTACATTCTGTTTGATGCGTTGCCGACTACAGTGGATGGACTCTGCGATGTTGCTTCTGCGCGTTTTTTGAACCCTATATTAGGTCCGTCCAGCATCTATTGTTGTGTTCTCCAGCCACATCTTTGTAAAATAAGCCTGTGGTGTGCTTTGTTGACAAAGCGTCTGAACTATAATTCAATATAGTCTCAATGTACGCCCGGTAAGCCTAAAGGTTGTTGGATTATGATATGAGCCTGTCGCCCAAAGTTACATCCACTTGGCTGAATAAAGTAGCTATGGGGTAATTAATAAGGGCAACCCGAGCCCCTTGGACCAGCTGTGTGTTATCGGTTCATATGATCTTACACGTCACGTACATCAGTGTGTTGTTCAGATCATAGTAGTGTTCACCGCTGGCCGCTATATAAAATTCAAGCGGCGCTGTGTCGGATAATGCCACTAAAGGTTGAACTTCGACGTATAGACTTTTCTCTATGCTAGTTTGTGTCGGGGGCACATCAAAAAGATCCAGCTCTGTTTTTGCGTATTCAACGGACTCGGAGTGTATGAAAGACATGTTGTTTAAAAAATATCACAGACGGAGCGCTTTGGCTTTCTCTTCTTCTTTGAGTTGCGTCGTCTCTAGTTTTTATTTAAAAAAGGATATGTCCCAAGGCGGAAGCGCTATCATACGCTTCCGTTTTATTTTAGAGACGCCTTTTCTTGTATATATTAGTCCTGAACCATCTTGTTACGCTTGGTTCGCATCGTGTATTTTATTCATCACGGCCGCTGTGGCTTGTCCGATAACGTCTTTCGCGATATTACGGGCCGCGGCCTTCATGTGCGGTTTAGCTAACTCTAAGCCTCTCCGGAAAAGAGGAACAGCTTTTCTGAAAAGACTTTGAAAAATACAGATTAAACCGCATCCGTACATGTACGCGCTGCCGTGAAAACCTGGTAATCAATTACCGGCTTGCGTTTTATAATATTGCGCGTAGAGACCAGGGTCGCCATAATTTTTAACAGCTACCATTCTGTTTAGTTAATAAATATCGTTTCTGCGATATCTAAAGTGTAGTTTCACGATCACTTTACCAAACTTAAATGAGATGTTTTTGCTCTGGTCGTTCTTTATCTCTATGGCCACTGTGTGAAAATGCGCTTTGCACAAAGGTACGTAATCAGGCTTCTCGTATCGTATTGTGATCACCTCATTGTTATGGCCCTTTATTTCAACAGTGAGGAGTAGCGGTACATAACTATCTCCGACCCTCTGGTGTTCGATAATGTCTGTGTACACGTACAGTGTATACTGACCACCTTTGATGTCGGCGCATGGTTTAGAAATCTTAGTTTTAGGCTGTAAACCCAGTATCCATGTCAGTTTAGAACCGGCGTGGATTTGATACATGCGCTTACTGTCGCATGTTACAACGCGTGCAAACGGATTGTACATTAGTCTTAATCCAACGTCCAGTTTCTGTTGTACAATTTCCACGTTGATTACATTCAGTAGCGCATCGATTGTTTCATAAAAACTCGGTTTAATGCACACACTCACGACTCTCACCACCGGTTGATCCATGATATTTGCAATCTACAATCTTGTAAATCCAATGTATTCCACGTGTGCGGATATTGTATCTCTGTAAGAGCGACTTCCCACTCACCGCTTAAGTGTATCGACCTTGCAAGTTTTGTTGTATAGTTAGAAATCTTATTTTGTGGAAAAGTAACCGATGAGGCATTGCTGGGTAAGGTTATGTAGAACGACTTGTCATCCATCGCTCGTCTTGTTTAGATAGTGATGAGCTTTATATGTCTTTTATCTCTGATGCCTCGACCCAACTGTTACATTTTGTGGGGTACCCGCGCCACTTGACTAACGCGTATTTTCGACCTCTGACCGTCTTATTTTTTTAAATCTTTTCCACTTTGTAAATTCTTTTATAGTTTTTGGGAATGTTTTGAAGTTCTTCGGGGTAAAAACTACCCGTTATAACTTCACCGTACAGATCTGTCAACTTATAAAGCGGCTTAAGACCTTTAGTGTTCACACTCTGTATGACAAATATTTCCTCAGAATAATTCTCTTCGTAACCTTTCTGAAATATATCCTTATATTTGGATATGCGCACGTGTTCACCGACGGATAAACGAGGCGCTTGTTTACAGTCTTTAAAATAATCGCCGTACACCGTCTTGAAAATCCTCAATGCGTTAGAGGGCTTCACTTCACATGGCGCACACTTAATCGTTCTGTGGTACGTATTATTATAGCTGTATATAATGTCCTGTAAAACATCTATATATCTGTAAGTATTCTGCGCTGTGAAATAGCGCCACATCCATGTTTTTAAAGTTCTATTAAAGCACTCTATGACTCTATGTCGTTATTAGTTGTAAAATGGTGTATATCGTATTTTTCTAACACTTTTTTTAAGGTTTTGATTAGAAACTCTTTATTGCAGTCTGTTTGCAGCTTCTTTGGTACGGAACCCTGCTGAAATATTTTTTCAAAAGCATTAGCGACTGATGTAGCGTTCTTAGTCATTAGGCTTTCAGCCCACGCTCTCTTACTGAAGATATTGATGATGGTTAGTATGTACTTAAATCCATCGTTGTACTTCGCAAGATCTATGAAACCAAGTCGCATTGCCATTGTCGATTCATATCCGATACGCAGATCATGTTCCTTTTATAGTTTTTCCTGACCGGCTTATGTAATGTATACGCGTCTTGTTTTTGCAGCCATTCTATAATATCGCCACTTTTAAACACATATTTATTCGACGCATAAAACTTATCAAAGCCGGGGAGTTTAATACTGTGTAATACGCATTCTTCATACGCTTTTTTTGGTTAGCCGACCCTCGTAACACGACGCTTCTTTTGTCCGCAAGCATAACAGCGTACACTTTTATAGATAGCACTCTGAAACCAATAAACAGCAGTCGTAGCTCGTACGCTTATTTTATAAATCAACCGGATATAACATTTACTGGTGCAACTAAGAGTTAATAAGCAGTAGGCTTTTCAATGGTTAAACAACGCTTATATCTCATTCTGTAAGCTTATTTCATATAAAACAATCAGAAGGGGAGGAAAAGTGGGAGTGTCGGAGGATTGGTTAGAGGCTTGGTTAGGGCGTGATTTGCATAATTAGGGGCGTAGCCCACCTGTCACTTTGAGTTTGACGGAAAGTGGTGCTCTCTCTACTCTAATACTAGTACAGTGTCTTGTGCTAATCGTGCTGCTCAGTGTCAGTTCTCCGTAGTATCATCAGTGCTCAGTATAATTAGTGTTCAGTATCATCAGTGCTCAGTATCACTGCTCATTGTCTTGTGGTGCTCAGTAATACTACATTACTAATACTAGTACAGTGTCTTGTGCTAATCGTGCTGCTCAGTGTCAGTTCTCCGTAGTATCATCAGTGCTAAGTATCATCAGTGCTCAGTATGACTGCTGATTGTATCGTGGTGCTCAGTAATACTATATTACTAATACTAGTACAATGTCTTGTGCTAATTGTGCTGCTCCATGTCAGTTCTCTGTAGTATCATCAGTGCTCAGTATCATCAGTGCTCAGTATAACTGCTCATTGTCTTGTGATGCTCAGTAATACTACATTACTAATACTAGTACAGTGTCTTGTGCTAATCATGCTGCTCAGTGTCAGTTCTCCGTAGTATCATCAGTGCACAGTATCATCATTGCTCAATATCACTGCTCATTGTCTTGTGGTGCTCAGTAATTCTACATTACTAATACTAGTAGTGTGTTTTGCTAATCGTGCTGCTTAGTGTCAGTTCTCCATAGTACCATCAGTGCTCAGTATCACTGCTCATTGTCTTGTGGTGCTCAGTAATACTACATTACTAATACTAGTACTAGTACAGTGTCTTGTGCTAATCATGCTGCTCAGTGTCAGTTCTCCATAGTATCATCAGTGCTCAATATCACTGCTCATTGTCTTGTGGTGCTCAGTAATTCTACATTACTAATACTAGTAGTGTCTTTTGCTAATCGTGCTGCTCAGTGTCAGTTCTCCGTAGTACCATCAGTGCTCAGTATCATCAGTACTCAGTATCATCAGTGCTCAGTATCATCAGTGCTCAGTATCACTGCTCATTGTCTTGTGGTGCTCAGTAATACTACATTACTAATACTAGTACAGTGTCTTGTGCTGCATCTTGCTGCTGTAGGGTGCTGTGGTAGTGTCCTGTCACTGTGCATAGGTCATCATCATTCCAGTCACAGTGGTATCTGGTATCTATCTAGTGGTATCTAATTCCAGACATTACTGCCATCTAATTCCAGGTATATTACTGGCATATAATTCCACACATTAAAAAATGGAGAACAAAAATTTGGAGGGTAAAATAGGGAAAGATCAAGATCCACTTCCACCTCGTGCTGAAGCTAATGCCACTAGTCATGGCAGAGATGATGAAATGCCATCAACGTTATCTGCCAAGGCTGATGCCCAATGTAATAGTAGAGAGCATGTAAAATCCAAAAAGCAAAAGTTCAGTAAAATTACCCAAAAATCTAAATTAAAATCGTCTGAGAAGCGTAAACTTGCCAATATGCCATTTATGACATAGAGTGGCAAGGAACGGCTAAGGCCCTCTCCTATGTTCCTCATGACTAGTGGTTCAGCTTCACATGACGATGGAAGCACTTATCCTTCCGCTAGAAAAATGAAAAAAGTTAAGCTGGCAAAAGCACAGCAAAGAACTCTGCATTCTTCTAAATCACAAATCCCCAAGAAGAGTCCCATTGTGTTGGTTGCGATGCCTGACCTTCCCAACACTGGACGGGAAGAGCTTGCTCCTTCCACCATTTGCACGCCCCCTGCAAGTGCTGGAAGGAGCACCCAAAGTCCAGTTCCTGATATTCAAATTGAAGATGTCACTGTTGAAGTACACCAGGATGAGGATATGGGTGTGGAATTGATGAGGAGGGTTCTGATGGTGAGGTGGTTTGTTTAAGGCAGACACACGGGGAGACACCTGTTGATGAATAAGGCCATTGACATGCCTGGTCAAAATACAAAAAAAAATCACCTCTTCGGTGTGGAATTATTTCAACAGAAATGCGGACAACAGGTGTCAAGCCGTGTGTTGCCTTTGTCAAGCTGTAATAAGTAGGGGTAAGGACGTTAACCACCTAGGAACATCCTCCCTTATACGTCACCTGGAGCGCATTCATCAGAAGTCATTGACAAGTTCAAAAACTTTGGGTGACAGCGGAAGCAGTCCACTGACAACTAAATCCCTTCTTCCTCTTGGACCCAAGCTCCTGCAAACCACACCACCAACTCCCTCAATGTCAATTTCCTCCTTAGACAGGAACGCCAATAGTCCTGCAGGCCAAGTCACTGGCAAGTCTAACGAGTCCTCTCCATACTGGGATTCCTCCGATGGATCCTTGAGTGGAACGCCTACTGCTGCTGTTGCTGCTGGTGCTGCTCTTGTTTCTGCTGGGAGTCGATCGTCATTCCAGAGGGGAAGTCGGAAGACCACTTGTACTACTTCCCGTAAGCAATTGACTGTCCAACAGTCCTTTGTGAAGAAGATTAAATATTACAGCAGTCATCCTGTTGCAAAGCGGATAACTCAGGCCTTGACAACTATGTTGGTGTTAGACATGCGTCCAGTATCCACCATTAGTTCACAAGGACTTAGAGAATTGCTTGAGGTACTGTGTCCCTGGTACAAAATCCCATCTAGGTTCCACTTCTGTAGGCAGGCGATACCGAAAATGTACACAGACATAAAAAAAAATGTCCTCAGTGTCCTAAAAAATGCAGTTGTACCCACTGTCCACTTAACCACGGACATGTGGATAAGTGGAGCAGGGCAGACTAAGGACTATATGACTGTGACAGCCCACTGGGTAGATATATTGCCTCCCAAAGCAATAGCGGCAGCACCAGTAGCAGCATCTCGCAAATGCCAACTCTTTCCTAGGCAGGCTACGTTTTGTATCACTGCTTTCCATAAGTGGCACACAGCTGACAACCTCTTACGGAAACTGAGGAACATCATCGCAGATTGGCTTACCCCAAATGGACTCTCCTGGGGATTTGTGATATCAGACAATGCTACCAATATTGTGCGTGCATTACATGTGGGCAAGTTCCAGCATGTTCCATGTTTTGCACATACAATTAATTTGGTGGTGCAGAATTTTTTAAAAAATGACAGGGGTGTGCAGGAAATGCTGTCGGTGGCCCGAAAAATTGCGGGCCACTTTTGGCATTCAGTCACCACATGCCAAAGACTGGAGCACCAGCAAACACTCCTGAACATGCCCTGCCATCAGCTGAAGCAAGAGGTGGTAACGAGGTGGAATTCAACCCTATATATGCTTCAGAGGATGGAGGCACAGCAAAAGGTCATTCAAGCCTATACATCCACCTACAATATAGGCAATATACATCCACCTACAATATAGGGGGAATGCACCTGACTGAAGTGCAGTGGAAAATGATTTCCATGTTGTGCAATGTTCTCCAACCCTTTGAACTTGACACATGTGAAGTCAGTTCAGACACTGCCAGCCTAAGTCAGGTCATTCCCCTCATCAGGCTTTTGCAGAAGCAGCTGGAGAGATTGAAGGAGGACCTAAAATGGAGCGATTCCACTAGACATGTGGGACTTGTGGATGGAACCCTCCATTTGCTTAACCAGGATTCACGGGTGGTCAATCTGTTGAAATCAGAGCACTACAGTTTGGCCACCGTGCTCGATCCTAGGTTTAAAGCCTACGTTGTATCTCTCTTTCCGGCAGACACAAGTCTGCAGATGTTCAAACACCTGCTGTTAAGGCAATTGTCAAGTCAAGTGGAACGTGACCAGCCAACAGCTCTTCTTTATTTTCTACCGCCACTGGAGCTGCCAGGAAAAGGATAAAATTTCCAAAACCACCCGCTGGCAGTGATGCAGGGCAGTCAGGAGCAAGTGCTGACATCTGGTCCAGACTGAAGGACCTGCCAATGATTACTGACATGTCTACTGTCACTGCATATGATTCTGTCACCATTGAAAGAATGGTGGAGGATTATATGAGTGACAGCATCCAAGTAGGCATGTCAGACAGTCCGTACGTATACTGGCAGGAAAAAGATGCAATTTGGAGGCCCTTGCACAAACTGGCTTTATTTTACCTAAGTTTCCCCCCCTCCAGTGTGTACTCCGAAAGAGTGTTTAGTTCAGCCGGTCACCTTGTCAGCGATCGGCGTAGGAGGTTACTTCCAGAAAATGTGGAGAAGATGATATTCATCAAAATGAATTATAAATTCCTCCGTGAAGACATTTACCAGAAATTGCCTCCAGAAAGTACACAGGGACCTGTGATGGTGGATTCCAGTGAGGACGAATTAATACTCTGTGAGGAGGAGGATGTACACAGTGAAAGGGGTGAGGAATTGGAGGATGAGGATGAGGTGGACATCTTGCCTCTGTAGAGCCAGTTTGTGCAAGGAGAGATTGATTGCTTCTTTTTTGGTGGGGGCCCAAACCAACCAGTCATTTCAGCCACAGTCGTGTGGCAGACCCTGTCGCTGAAATGATTGGTTTGTTAAAGTGTGCATGTCCTGTTTATACAACATAAGGGTGGGTGGGAGGGCCCAAGGACAATTCCATCTTGCACCTCTTTTTTTATTTATCTTTGCATCATGTGCTGTTTGGAGACTATTTTTTTAAGTGCCATCCTGTCTGACACTGCATTGCCACTCCTAAATGGGCCAGGTGTTTGTGCCGCCCACATTGGTCACTTAGCTTAGTCATTCAGCGACCTTGGTGCAAATTTTAGGACTAAAAATAATATTGTGAGGTGTGAGGTGTTCAGAATAGACTGGGAATGAGTGGAAATGATGGTTATTGAGGTTAATAATAC